>NC_048583.1:21751283-22061859 GCF_013265735.2 Oncorhynchus mykiss | reverse complement strand
TAGAGGGAGTCTATAAGGTTATCTAGGAATCTTTTGGTTGTTCAAGAATTTATAGCACAGCTTTTGATGAGCCTCGGTTGGGGTCTGAGCAGATTATTTGTTGTGATTGCAAACATAATAAAATGGTGGTCCGATAGTCCAGGATTATGAGGAAAAACATTAAGATACACAATATTTATTCCATGTGACAAAACTAGGTCCAGAGTATGACTGTGGCAGTGAGTAGGTCCGGAGACATGTTGGACAAAACCCACTGAGTCGATGATGGCTCCGAAAGCCTTTTGGAGTGGGTCTGTGGACTTTTCCATGTCAACATTAAAGTTACCAAAAATTAGAATCTGCCATGACTACAAGGTCCGATAGGAATTCAGGGAACTCAATGAGGACCGCTATAAAAAGCTATAAAAAGTGATTTAGTAGGCTGCATTGATTTCATGACTAGAAGCTCAAAAGAAAAAAATGCAGTCATCATTTTTTTTGTAAATTAAAATTTGGTATTGTAAATGTTAGCAACACCTCCGCCTTTGCGGGATGCGCGGGGGATATAGTCACTAGTGTAACCAGAAGGAGAGGCCTCATTTAACAGAGTAAATTCATCAGGCTTAAGCCGTGTTTCAGTCAGGCAAATCACATCAAGATTATGATTAGTGATTAATTCATTGACTATAACTGCCTTGAAAGTGAGAGATCTAACATTAAAGTGGCTTGCGAAAGTAGTTCAAATTGATTTTTTTGGGGGGGGAGGTTGTATCATTTGATTTACACAACATGCCTACCACTTTGAAGATGCAAAATATTTTTTATTGTGAAACAAACAACACAAAACTTGAACGTGCATAACTATTCACCCCCCAAGTCAATACTTTGTAAAGCCACCTTTTGCAGTAATTACAGCTTGGGGAATGTCTCTAAGTGTTGCACATCTAGCCACTGGAATTTTTGCCCGTTCTTCAAGGCAAAACTGCTCCAGCTCCTTCAAGTTGGATGGGTTCCGCTGGTGTACAGCCATCTTTAAGTCATACCACAGATTCTCAATTGGATTGAGGTTTGACTAGGCCATTCCAAGACATTTAAATGTTTCCCCTTAACTTCTTGGTGACATGGGGGCAGTATTGAGTAGCTTGGATGAATAAGGTGTCCAGAGTAAACTGCCTGCTACTCTGTCCCAGATGCTAATATATGCATATTATTAGTAGTATTGTAGTATTGTAAAACTGTTTGAATGATGTCTGTGAGTATAACAGAACTCATATGGCAGGCGAAAGCCTGAGAAAAATCCAACCAGTAAGTGGGAAATCTGAGGTTTGTAGTTTTTACAACTCTTTGCCATTCCAATATACAGTATAAATTGGGTCATATTGCACTTCCCAAGGCTTTCACTAGATTTCAACAGTCTTTAGAACTTTGTTTGAGGCTTCTACTATGAAGGGGGGCTGAATGAGAGGGGATTGAGCCAGGTGTCTGGCAGAGTGCCACAGGCTCGTGACGCGCGGTCACGAGAGAGTTAGCTCTCGTTCCATTGCTTTTCTACAGACATAGAAATTCTCCTTTTGGAACATTATTGAAGATTTATGATAAAAACATCCTAAAGATTGATTCTATACTTAGTTTGATATGTTCCTACGACATGTGATATAACTTTTTGAACTTTTCGTCCGAAGTTAGACTGGACCTGCACGCGTGTTTGGATTAGTTTACCAAATGCCCAAACGCTGTAAAGCCTTTTTGAAATCAGACACTATGGCCGGATTAATGAGAATTTTATCTTTAAAATGGTGTAAAATACTTGTATGCTTGAGGAATTTTAATTATGAGATTTTTGTTGTTTTGAATTTGGCGCCCTGCACTTTTACTGGCTGTTGGCGAGGTGGGACGCTACCGTTCCACATATCCCAGAGAGGTTAAACCACTTAGCAATATGATTTAGCAGTATGCTTAGGGTCATTGTCCTGCTGGAAGGTGAACATCCGTCCCAGTCTCAAACCTCTGGAAGACTGAAACAGGTTTCCCTCAAGAATTTCCCTATATTTAGCCCCATCCATCATTCCTTAAATTCTGACCAGTTTCCCAGTCCCTGCCGATAAAAAAACATCTCCATAGCATGATGCTGCCTCCACCACCATGCTTCACTGTAATTGGTAATTACCAAGGTAATTGTTTGCACCAGATCTTCTTTAGGGGCTTCATAGCATAGGGGGTGAATACATATGCACGCACCACTTTTTTCCGTTCGCTTAAAAAACTTTTTTTTTTAACAAGTAATTTTTTTTCACTTCACCAATTTGGACTTTTTTGTGTATGTCCATTACATGTAATCCCCCCAAAATCAATTTAAATTACAGGTTGTAATGCAACAAAATAGGAAAAACACCAAGGGGGATAAATACTTTGTAAGGCACTGTAAGGAGCCCTATTTTGAGATGTGAGATATCATAATCTCTTTCAATGATGACAGGAATGGAGGTCTTTATTCCAGTGAGATTGTTAAGGCGAACACCGCCATGTTTAGTTTTGCCCAACCTAGATCGAGGCACAGACACGGTCTCAATGGAGATAGCTGAGCTGACTACACAGACTGTGCTATGCTAGTGGCAGACTCCACGAAACTGGCAAGCTGGCTGCTGCCGGGCCTGCACCCTATCTCATTGAGGAGCTAGAGGAGTTAGAGCCCTGTCTATGTTCATGGATAAGATCGACAGGGCTCTAACTCCTCTAGCTCCACAATGAGCATTCCAGGCTCACATCATACCTACAAACAAACACATTTACCACAACATACACCGGTTGTTGTATTGTGTCTGACATCTGATAGCCATCAGCAGCTGACTTCCCCTATTTGCCAGTCCTGACACAGAGATAACCCAACACATAAACACACACACACACACACACACACACACACACACACACACACATACACACACGAACAAACCAGAGGCATAAACACACATTTACATGAGAGGCGTACGTACGTACACGAGGTATATACACATTCATGCATGCAGACACTGTTGATGCATGCACACACATGATCAATCACTTTTATATTTGTGTATACAGAATCACACACTTGTGTCTAAACAAACACACACACACACACACACACACACACACACAAGGAGCATGCAAATAGTCACATCACACACGTACTCTCACCCACTTTTAAAAACATCAAGGGAAGGAGTGAAAGCGGCACGAGGCTTCTTCGGAGGAACGTTACCCACGGCAACAGGAAGCGGGTGGCAGTTTCAAAATGTCAGCCTGGCTGCGTTCCCACAATCACTCAGACTGGCTTCTAGTTTTTTTTTTGGGGGGGGGGGGGCAAGATTGTCATTGTTATTTCACAGTATGGTTTACTTATATACTCAACCACTTATTTTGAACACACTTCTTCTGTTACAGCACTGAAGGCACTATAGGGCGTGCGAAACTAAAGTTTTACAAGACAACATATGGGCTGCGTTTTAAATAAATGGCACCCTATTGCCTATATAGTGCACAACTTTTGACCAGTGCACTATATAGAAAATAGGGTTTTGGTGAAGAAGTGCACTATAAATGGAATAGGGTGCCATCTGGGACACAACCATTGTTTCTTCACTGATCTGGATATACTTTTATGAGAGGTTTCGTT
The DNA here is from genome assembly GCF_013265735.2 of Oncorhynchus mykiss. Taxonomy (NCBI): domain Eukaryota; kingdom Metazoa; phylum Chordata; class Actinopteri; order Salmoniformes; family Salmonidae; genus Oncorhynchus; species Oncorhynchus mykiss. The sequence continues at coordinate 22,058,225 of NC_048583.1, read as the reverse complement.
ATTATTAGACAGGTGTTGTGAGAGTAAAGTCGTTCCTGTATGGTGTTTGTGGTTTGTGTCTCTGTAACATGGCCTGTTGAGCTGCTGAACACATAAACAGGTTTAAATATAGACCGAGCTTGAGCAGACAGATTCAAATTTAGTTCCCCCTTCTCTTTATTTCTTTACTCTCTGTCACTTTATTTCTCTCTCTCTTTCTTTCTCTTTCTTTCTCTCTGTGGCTCTCTTTAGTGGAGAGGTTGAAATTGTCTCTCTCGCTCTCTTTTTGTCTCCATCTCCCCCCCCTCTTTCTGACCAAGTCGTTGGATGAGGTAACTGTTATTTCACTGTGTGTAGCTTTGATCTCACCACCACTTTTGATATTAAATAATGCACTATACACCAATCCAAATACACTGTCATGTATAAATACTGTTACCGAAGTCTAAGGTATTGACTGGTGAATACTTGTGTTGTAATAGTGTAAAAGAGATCTGCCTTGTAGTTGGGATAACCTACAGGTCATGTTAATAAATCAATTAATCAGTTTTGAATTTATAAAACCCTTTTTACATCAACAGTTCACAAAGAACAACCTTGTCCAGAACCACAAAGGTAAAAGGGTTCAATGACTGAGATGGCAAATATCCTGTTCATGTACAGTTGAAGTCGGAAGTTTACATACACTTTGGTTGGAGGCATTAAAACTTGTTTTTCAACCACTCCACAAATTTCTTCTTAACAAACTATAGATTTGGCAAGTCGGTTAGGACATCTACTTTGTGCATGACTCAAGTAATTTTTCCGACAATGGTTTACAGACAGATTATTTCACTTATAATTCACTGTATCCCAATTCCAGTGGGTCAGAAGTTTACAGTGCCTTGCGAAAGTATTCGGCCCCCTTGAACTTTGCGACCTTTTGCCACATTTCAGGCTTCAAACATAAAGATATAAAACTGTATTTTTTTGTGAAGAATCAACAACAAGTGGGACACAATCATGAAGTGGATCGACATTTATTGGATATTTCAAACTTTTTTAACAAATCAAAAACTGAAAAATTGGGCGTGCAAAATTATTCAGCCCCTTTACTTTCAGTGCAGCAAACTCTCTCCAGAAGTTCAGTGAGGATCTCTGAATGATCCAATGTTGACCTAAATGACTAATGATGATAAATACAATCCACCTGTGTGTAATCAAGTCTCCGTATAAATGCACCTGCACTGTGATAGTCTCAGAGGTCCGTTAAAAGCACAGAGAGCATCATGAAGAACAAGGAACACACCAGGCAGGTCCGAGATACTGTTGTGAAGAAGTTTAAAGCCGGATTTGGATACAAAAAGATTTCCCAAGCTTTAAACATCCCAAGGAGCACTGTGCAAGCGATAATATTGAAATGGAAGGAGTATCAGACCACTGCAAATCTACCAAAACCTGGCCGTCCCTCTAAACTTTCAGCTCATACAAGGAGAAGACTGATCAGAGATGCAGCCAAGAGGCCCATGATCACTCTGGATGAACTGCAGAGATCTACAGCTGAGGTGGGAGACTCTGTCCATAGGACAACAATCAGTCGTATATTGCACAAATCTGGCCTTTATGGAAGAGTGGCAAGAAGAAAGCCATTTCTTAAAGATATCCATAAAAAGTGGCGTTTAAAGTTTGCCACAAGCCACCTGGGAGACACACCAAACATGTGGAAGAAGGTGCTCTGGTCAGATGAAACCAAAATTGAACTTTTTGGCAACAATGCAAAACGTTATGTTTGGTGTAAAAGCAACACAGCTCATCACACTGAACACACCATCCCCACATCCCCTCAAACATGGTGGTGGCAGCATCATGGTTTGGGCCTGCTTTTCTTCAGCAGGGACAGGGAAGATGGTTAAAATTGATGGGAAGATGGATGGAGCCAAATACAGGACCATTCTGGAAGAAAACCTGATGGAGTCTGCAAAAGACCTGAGACTGGGACGGAGATTTGTCTTCCAACAAGACAATGATCCAAAACATAAAGCAAAATCTACAATGGAATGGTTCAAAAATAAACATATCCAGGTGTTAGAATGGCCAAGTCAAAGTCCAGACCTGAATCCAATCGAGAATCTGTGGAAAGAACTGAAAACTGCTGTTCACAAATGCTCTCCATCCAACCTCACTGAGCTCGAGCTGTTTTGCAAGGAGGAATGGGAAAAAATGTCAGTCTCTCGATGTGCAAAACTGATAGAGACATACCCCAAGCGACTTACAGCTGTAATCGCAGCAATAGGTGGCGCTACAAAGTATTAACTTAAGGGGGCTGAATAATTTTGCACACCCAATTTTTCAGTTTTTGATTTGTTAAAAAAGTTTGAAATATCCAATAAATGTCGTTCCACTTCATGATTGTGTCCCACTTGTTGTTGATTCTTCACAAAAAAATACTGTATTATATATTTATGTTTGAAGCCTGAAATGTGGCAAAAGGTCACAAAGTTCAAGGGGGCCGAATACTTTCGCAAGGCACTGTACATACACTAAGTTGTCTGTACCTTGAAACAGCTTGGAAAATTCCAGAAAATGATGTCATGACTTTAGAAGTTTCTGACTAATTGACATCATTTGAGTCAATTGGAGGTGTACCTGTGGATGTATTTCAAACTCAGTGCCTCTTTGCCTGACATCATGGGAAAATCAAAAGAAATTAGTCAAGACCTCAGAAATGTTTTTGTAGAACTCCACAAGTCTGGTTCACCCTTGGGAGCAATTTCCAAACACCTGAAGGTACCACGTTCATCTGTACAAACAATAGTACGCAAGTACAAACACCATGGGACCACGCAGATGTCATACCGCTCAGGAAGGAGATGTGTCTCCTAGAGATTAACATACTTTGTTGCAAAAAGTGCAAATAAATCCCAGAACAACAGCAGCGACCTTGTGAAGATGCTGGAGGAAAAAGATTACGGTTTGCAAGTGCACATGGGGACAAAGATCGTACTTTTTTGAGAAATGTCCTCTGGTCTGATGAAATAAAAATGTTACTGTTTGGCCATAATGACCATCGTTATGTTTGGAGGAAAAATGGGGAGGCTTGCAAGCCGAAGAACACCATCCCAACCATGAAGCACGGGGGTGGCAGCATCATGTTGTGGGGGTGCTTTGCTGCAGGAGGGACTAGTGCACTTCACAAAATAAATGGCATCATGAGGTTGGAAAATTACGTGGATATATTGAAGCAACATCTCAAGACATCAGTCAGGAAGTTAAAGCTTGGTCGCAAATGGGTCTTCCAAATGGACAATGACCCCAAGCATACTTCCAAAGTTCTGGCAAAATGGCTTAAGGACAACAACGTCAAGGTATTGGAGTGGCCATCATTAAGCCCTGACTTCAATCTATTTGAGGGCAGACCTGAAAATGCGTGTGCGAGCAAGGAGGCCTACAAACCTGACTCAGTTACAGGAATGGGCCAAAATGCACCCAACTTATTGTGGGAAGCTTGTGGATGGCTACCTGAAACATTTGACCCAACTTAAACAATTTAATGGCAATGCTACTAAAAACTAATTGAGTGTTTGTAAACTTCTGATCTACTAGGAATGTGAACAAAGAAATAAAAGCTGAAATAAGTCATTTTCTCTAATATTATCCTGACATTTCACATTCTTAAAATAAAGTGGTGATCCTAACTGACCTAAGACTGAACTTTTACTAGGATTTAAATTACAGGAATTTTGAAAAACTGATATTAAATGTATTTGGCTGAGGTGTATGTAAACTTCTGACTTCAATTGTATGTTAAATCAAATCAAATACAAGTTATTTATATATCCCTTCATACATCAGCTGATATCTCAAAGTGCTGTACAGAAACCCAGCCTAAAACCCCAAACAGCAAGCAATGCAGGTGTAGAAGCGCGGTGGCTAGGAAAAACTCCCTAGAAAGACCAAAACCTAGGAATGACCAGCTTGGTCAAATAATAATAATCACAGTAGTTGTTGAGGTGCAACAAGTCAGCACCTCAGGAGTAAATGTCAGTTGGCTTTTCTTAGCCGATCATTAAGAGTATCTCTACCGCTCCTGCTGTCTCTAGAGAGTTGAAAACAGCAGGTCTGGGACAGGTAGCACGTCCGGTGAACAGGTCAGGGTTCCATAGCCGCAGGTAGAACAGTTGAAGCTGGAGCAGCAGCACGGCCAGGTGGACTGCAAGGAGTCATCATGCCAGGTAGTCCTGAGGCATGGTCCTAGGGCTCAGGTCCTCCGAGAGAGAGAAAGAAAGAGAGAAGGAGAGAATTAGAGAACGCACACTTAGATAAACACAGGACACCAAATAGGACAGGAGAAGTACTCCAGATATAACAAACTGACCCTAGCCCCCCGACACATAAACTACTGCAGCATAAATACTGGAGGCTGAGACAGGAGGGGTCAGGAGACACTGTTGCCCCATCCGATGATACCCCTGGACAGGGCCAAACAGGCAGGATATACCCCACCCATTTTGCCAAAGCACAGCCCCCACACCACTAGAGGAATATCTTCAACCACCAATTTACCATCCTGAGACAAGGCCTAGTATAGCCCACAATGATCTCCACCACAGCACAACCCAAGGGGGGGTGCCAACCCAGACAGAAAGATCACGTCAGTAACTCAACCCACTCATGTGACGCACCCCTCCTAGGGACGGCATGGAAGAGCACCAGTAAGCCAGTGACTCAGCCCCTGTAATAGGTTTAGAGGCAGAGAATCCCAGTGGAGAGAGGGGAACCGGCCAGGCAGAGACAGCAAGGGCGGTTCGTTGCTCCAGAGCCTTTCCGTTCACCTTCACACTCCTGGGCCAGACTACACTCAATTTTATGACCCACTAAAGAGATGAGTCTTCAGTAAAGACTTAAAGGTTGAGACCGAGTCTGCGTCTCTCACATGGGTAGGCAGACCATTCCATAAAAATTGAGCTCTATAGGAGAAAGCCCTGCCTCTGTCTGTTTGCTTAGAAATTCTAGGGACAATTAGGCGGCCTGCGTCTTGTGACCGTAGCGCACATGTAGGTATGTACGGCAGGACCAAATTGGGAAAGTTGGAGTAATATGATCAAATTTTTTGGTTCTAGTCAAGATTCGAGCAGCCGTATTTAGAACTAACTGAAGTTTATTTAGTGCTTAATCTGGGTAGCCGGAAAGTAGAGAATTGCAGTAGTCTAACCTAGAAGTAACACAAGCATGGATACATTTTTTCTGCATCATTTTTGGACAGAAAGTTTCTGATTTTTGCAATGTTACGTAGATGGAAAAAAGCTGTCCTTGAAACAGTCTTACTATGTTTGTCAAAAATGAGATCAGGGTCCAGAGTAACGCCGAGGTCCTTCCCAGTTTTATTTGAGACGATTGTACAACCATCAAGATTAATTGTCAGATTCAACAGAAGATCTCTTTGTTTCTTGGGACCTAGATCAAGTATCTCTGTTTTGTCCGAGTTTAAAAGTAGAACGTTTGCAGCCATCCACTTCCTTATGTCTGAAACACAGGCTTCTAGCGAGGGCAATTTTGGGGCTTCACCATGTTTCATTGAAATGTATAGCTGTGTCATCCGCATAGCAGTGAAAGTTAACATTACGTTTTCGAATGACATGCCCAAGAGGTAAAATATATAGTGAAAACAATAGTGGTCCTAAAATGGAACCTTGAGGAACACTGACATTTACAGTTGATTTGTCAGAGGACAAACCATTCACATAGACAAACTGATAGCTTTCTGACAGATAAGATCTAAACCAGGCCAGAACTTGTCCTTGTAGACCAATTTGGGTTTCCAATCTCTCCAAAAGAATGTGGTGATCGATGGTATCAAAAGCAGCACTAAGGTCTAGGACCACGAGGATAGATGCAGAGTCTCGGTCTGACGCCATTAAAAGGTCATTTACCACCTTCACAAGTGCAGTCTCAGTGCTATGATGGTATTTATAAATCCTGTTAGACTTTCATCTAAAAGAGTGGTGGATGTAATTTTGTTATTTAATCTGGATTAATTCAACTGTTTTTAATTTGTTTAGTCTAATCAACATGACTTTTCAAGCTATTTGTCTCATCAAAGAGCATTGGGATGAAGGCTGATTTATCAACCTTTGGATTGTATGTTTCTGCCATTGGATCTTTGTTCTCTGTTTTTGCTCTTCCAGGAAGATTCTTCCAACATCACTATCCTGGGGCTACTGCTGGAGTGCAGTTTACCCAAGAGCATATACAGCCAGCCGCAGGTACTGGGCATCTCATCACTTTTTTAAACCGCCCCCTTTTCACTATAATTTGTAAATTGTAAATTGTTTATCATTTTTAACAGACCAAAATATACTTTACATTAGTTAAAAAAATGTACACGAGATAAAAATATAAACAATGCCAAACTAAACAGATATGCATGTGTATGACCACTTTATATTTTCGAGACAACCTATTTGCGTTTTAAAGGGCAAAACATTTAAATGACAAAGTCCTTATTTCATGCTAACTGTAAGAATAACTTTTCATAGCACTTATGGCCATTTACTATTTATTTAATTCTTTTTTTCAACTATTGTCAACATGAGTGCTGAATACTCTTTAACTGTACTCACTATCGTGTTGGCTTCACGGTAATCACAAGGGTTATTCTCCTGTAGTCAGTTATAAAACCTATGTTACGTGAATTGTGGCTGTAAATTTTACTGCAGAATCATTGCTCGTGATGAAATTGTTTGAAAGGTTGTGTACGGGACGTCTATTGAGTGAGCTGCAGTGTTGTGATATCTGACTGCAGTCTGGTTCCTCAAGAAGCCCCAAGGACAGTGAGACCACTTTCTAGGCGCATAATTGCTTTCTCACGAGACCGTTAATTGGCCAGGAGCTTCCCTAAACACAGGTGGCGCAATCACCACCATGGTGCAAGCCCCACCCACCACTCTATCTCCCAAACCTAACCCAACTTTGTTTTGTTTGTTTGTTCATAATGACTTGTGAATACTACTAGTATGGTATAGCCTGATCCCAGATCTGTTTGTGAAGTTTAGCCAACTTCTATGGTCAGGGGGGATAAGTACTAATATGGCTTCTTCAGGAAGTGACCGGTAGTCTGTGTGTATCTGTTGTATCCACAGGGGCTTGGTGTTTGTTATTTTAGGCCGAGGCCCTGTGGGGTCTATCCAGGGATAGCGAGCTGTCTTGTTTCTTAAGTCCAGGCCTGAGTCACTCCTCCTAAGATGACAAGGCCTGGTTTGCGCTGAGCTTTGCACACCTCAGATGCTGATCTTGTCAGCTTAAGGCAGGGTCTGTGGGTTAGGTACAGTACAGAGGGACTGGAGAGAAGCAGGTTGATGCCCATAGTTTTACCTCTAGCTGGCTATGTGTGTGTGTGTGTGTGTGTGTACAAGCATGCACCCACACTCTTAGTATTCTCCCACTCTTCATCACTTCCTCTTTTCCTTTTCTTACACAATTTGACTCATTTGTCTCTCACCCTGTCCCCCTTTCTTGCCCCCCCATCTCTCTCCACATTCCACTGATCGCTCCTTCTACATGCCTCTTCATACTCTCTTTGCTCTATTCAACCAACCCCCTCCCCCTTTCTCCCTCCTTGCTCCCTCTGCATAACTGGTATGCCTTTCCTGCCGTATCCCCAGGGGTCGTGCTTCCAGAGCGTTGAGGACAACGCGGCCAGGGTGGAGCAGGGACTCAACCTCCAGATCAGGCTGTCGGAGCACACAGAACGTCCTGCTGACCTGGACAAGCTCAAGCCCTACGTCATCGAGCACATCCTGGTCCTGTTGGTTGCCCCAGCGACGGGCTGCTGCTCCGCCAACGGTGGGTGTCGGGGGCTAGGGGACTAGTTTTTGGGGGTGGAGGTGGGGTAAGGCATGAGAGCTATAGGAATAACTTCAAATATGTTCGGATGTTGGTAGGTTTCAATAGAGAATGTTGGTGTCCTGCTGGTTTAGGGACCTCTGCACCCCGCCTAAAGAAAAATCGGAGAGAAACACTGATTAGGATTTGGGAGCCTTACCACTTACCATTGAGCATATTTTTTGTATTGTATTGAACCTTTATTTAACTAGGCAAGTCAGTTAAAAACAAATGTGTATTTATAATGATGGCCTACACTGGCCAAACCTGGACGTCGCTGGGCCAATTGTGAGCCGCCCTATGGGACTCCCAATCACGGCCGGTTGGGATACAGCCTGGATTCGAACCATAGTGTCTATAGTGACGCCTCAAGCACTGAGATGCAGTGACACCTAGTCAGCTGTACAACTTAATGCATTCAACTGAAATGTGTTTTCCGCATTTAACCCAACCCCTCTGAATCAGAGAGGTGCGTGCGGGGGGCTGCCATAATCGATATCCACGTTTTTTGCGCCCAGGGAACAGTGGGTTAACTGCCTTGCTCAGGTGCAAACCGACTGATTTTTACCATGTCAGCTTGGGGATTCAATCCAGCAACCTTTCGGTTACTGGCCCAACACTCTAACCACTAGGTTACCTGCGCTACTCAGGAGCCAAGCTAGTTGTAGAATCAAACATGTCCTTCCCCAAATTCTCATCTTAACCATTAAAGGGGAAACCGCAAAACTGATCTTAGATCAGCCCATAGGTGCGAGTTCGTCCTGTATCACCATCATACCCCATATTACATACACAGGGCCATTAGCGCTCCTTAATCAGGACTAGACTATATTGTGTAGAATAGACATCTCCCTGCTCGAAGATCACAATCACACCAGGCATGTAGCCTATAGATTGATGGTTAGATTAACATTGGTTTTGTCCCAAATGGCACCCAATTCCCTACATAGTCCACTACTTTTTACTAGGACCCATAGGGCTCTGGTCAAAAGTAGTGCACTATATAGGGAATTGGGTGCCATTTGGGACGCAGATTTGTTTACAGTTTGGACATTAGATGTTCTTTCCTTGTTCTTCTGTCCACTGACTCTACATCAAAAACAACTAAGGGATGATTTCCTGGCTTTCTCCATTTACATTGTAATAGTAGACTTACACTAGGGTCTGTTTCCCGGACCTAGATTAAGTTGCACTATGGCTGTAAAGTCAACCTTTTCATGTGTGAAAGAAAACATGCATTATTTGACATTAGATAGAACATTTTATTTCTGTGAAACAGTGCTAAAACAGTGAACTTAGTGACCCCTAGTGAACGTGTTGGTCATGAAGCGTGAACCGTAGCACAGGCACTGTTCATCCACAGTCTCACTTGCAGAGAAACCTGAGGTTGAAAGGAATTGCCAGAGCCAAGGAAATCAGCCCCGAAGTGTCAACTCAGCACTTTCATCCACCAAACTGCTGCAATGCTGCTGTAGGCTAGAGCACTCCGTTTTTATGATCGCAGCATATTGTAAATGTAATCACCTCCTTTCACTTAATGCTACTGTGCAGGTCATACCAAAGTAGCACCGCTTTTACCTAGTGAGTAACATTAGATCTAATTTTACGTTAATTGTCACAGTCATCTGACCTTATATGAGGAGTTATATCAGTCAATTTTTGTCTTCTGTTCAACTGATGGGATTGGCATGCATGAATGGGATAGATGGGGCATTTACCTTCTACCTTGAAATGGGCATCATAGAGCATCAGCATTACGTTCTTAGATTATGTGCATGGAATATAGTCACAGTACCTAAAAGGATGAGCTCTCAATCATGTCAAGTAGCCCTGAAGATTGCTTGGTTATTGACTGTCTGTCAAGGTGGATGTATCCATTTTATGTGCATAGTGACACCTACTGGCGGCAGAGAGAAGTGCAATTTTCAGTGTTTTGTTGGGCAGCAATACAGTATTTATTCGATCCTGTCATTTATGTTGATAACATGTCATTAACCTATTATGTTTTAATTGTATCCTACAGGGGAGTTAAACATTGGAATTTGTATGTTGAATTCAGGAGGAAAGAAACTTTATGTGAAGGTAAGTTTCTGTGCAAACTCATGCATAGTACTCAAATGGAGTCTATTTAATATGTCTTCAGTATTACCCATGCAGGAGTTTATATTGTATCTAACAGCAGTGTTGTTCTTTTTTTCTTAGGAAATGCAGTTGTTATCCAAAGTGGACAGCGCTCTGGAGTTCAGCCCAGTCCTGCTGAGAACATCAGCGACAAACTTCACACAAGTGGCTACTCTAGCCTGCAGAGGTACATTTAAATGGCAAAGTAGAGGAATACTGGGTCTGTTTGCCATTTGTGGTAATAATGTTGATGTCTTAAAAGTAAAGGAACTTGCGAACTGCTCTTAATATGTCATCATCAAATTATTCCCAAGCATCTGCAACAACCAAACTCAGCTGTGTGAGATATTTTGCTAATGAGTTGATAGCATGTGTGTATATGTATATTTACGCAATAAGGCCAAAGGAGTTGTAGTACAGTGCCTTCAGAAAGTATTCATACCCCTTGACTTATTCTAAATTGTGTTTTTACAGCCTGAATTCAAAATGGATTACTTATTTTTCCCCCCACCCATCTATGCACAATACATCATAATGAAAAAGTGAAAACATGTTTCTAGACAATTTTGCAAAGTTGTTGAAAATGAAATACAGAAATCTAATTTACATAAGTATGCACACCCTAGTCAATACTTTGTAGAAACACCTTTCACAGTGATTACAGCGGTGAGTCTTTCTGGGTAAGTCTCTAAGAGTTTTCCACACCTGCCCATTATTATTTTCAAAATTCTAGACCATTTTCAGATCTTGCCATAGATTTTCAAGTAGATTTAAGTCAAAACTGTAACTCAGACACTAAGGAACATTCACTGTCTTCTCCATTGTAGATTTTGCCTTGTGTTTTAGGTTATTATCCTGCTGAAAAGTGAATTAATCTCCCTTGGTTTGGTGGAAAGCAGACTGAACCAGGTTCTCCTCTAGGGTTTTGCCTGTGCTTAGCTCCCATTCCATTTATTTTTTTTATCCTGAAAAACTGTCCAGTCTTTAGCGATTACAAGCATACCCATAACATGATGCAGCCAACACTATGCTTGAAAATCTGGAGTGTGATACACAGTACTACTATATTGGATTTGCCCCAAACATAATACTTTGTATTCAGGACAAAAAAATGATTGCTTTGCCATATTTTTTTGCAGTATTAAATTAGTGCCTTGTTGCATGTTTGGATATTTGTATTCTTTACAGGCTTCCTTCTTTTCACTTTGTCAATTAGGTTAGTATTGTGGAGTAACTGCAATGTTTATCCATCCTTAGTTTTATCCTATTACAATCATTAAACTCTCTTTTAAAGTCACCATAGAGTACGAGTCATAATACCCATAAATACCCATAATACCCCATTTATGAATCATAATACCCATAAAACCTAGTGGTCAAACAAGGAAATGGTTCCAATCTTTTTTCCACCAAACAGTTTTCCCATAGGGGATTTTAGAAACACTTAAAATAAGGGCTGAGTTTCATGTAGGCCTACCCTAAGAGAGATTTACATGGTTATGAAAACATCTCACCAGGGTAGGCCTACATGAAACACAGTCCTTATTTTAAGTGTTTCTAAAATCCCCTATGGGAAATATGAATGGCGGAAGAAACGATTGGAACCATTTCCCTAATTGACCGCTAGGTTTTATTGGTGTTATGACACCTCCACTGTGCCTGAGTGGTTTCCTTTCTCTCCTGCAACTGAGTTAGGAAGGACGCCTGTATCTTTGTAGTGACTGGGTGTATTGATACACCATCCAAAGTGTAATGAATAATTTAGCCATGGTCAAAGGGATATTCAATGTCTGCTTAAAAATATATATATGTTTTACCCCTTTACCAATAGGTTATCTTCTTTGAGAGACATTGGAAAACATCCCTTGTTTTTGTGGTTGAATCTGTGTTTGAAATGTACTGCTCGACTGAGGGATCATTGTAGGTGTATTTTTACAGAGATGAGGTAGTCATTCAAAAATCATGTTAAACTATTATTGCACACAGATTGAGTCCATGCAACTTATTATGTGACTTGTTAAGCAAATATTTACTCCTACTACTTGATTTGGGCGTGCCATAACAAAGGTATTGAATACTTATTGAGTCAAGACAATAATGTTTTATTAATGTGTAAAAATGGCAAAAAACATAATTCCACTTAGACGTTATGGGGTATTGTGTGTTGGTCAGTGTCAACAAATCTCCATTTAATCCATTTTAAATTGTGGCTGTAATACAACAAAATGTGGAAAAGGGTGAGGGGTGTGAATACTTTCTGAAGACACTGTCCTGTATATGGCCAAAATGCCACGGCTATACGGGCTGTTCTTATGTACGACGCAACGTGGAGTGCCTGGACACAGCCCTTAGCCGTGGTATATTGGCCATGTACCACAAACCCAGAGGTGCCTTACTGCTATTATAAACTGGTTACTAACATAATTAGAACAGTAAACAAGTTATTTTGCATCACAGAGGCAATCAGTATCCAAGACCAAAACTCTGTGTGTGTGTGTGTGTGTGTGTGTGTGTGTGTGTGTGTGTGTGTGTGTGTGTGTGTGTGTGTGTGTGTGTGTGTGTGTGTCTCTACAGTGCCTTCAGAAAGTATTCATACCCCTTGACTTATTCCACATTTTGTTGTTACAGCCTAAATTCAAAATGGATTAAATAGATTTTTCCCTTACCCATCTACACCAAATTCCCCATAATGAGAAAGTGAAAACAGGTTTTTAGAAATGTACAAAAAAAAGAATACTGAAAAATCTAATTTACATAAATGTTCACACAAATGTGCTATGCCGCTCCAAATTGAGCTCAGGTGCATCCAATTTTATTTTATCATCCTTGAGATGTCACTTCAACATGATTGGAGCACCTGTGGCCAATTCAATTGTTTGGAAATGATTTAGAAATAAACGCTCCTGTCCTAATAAGATCTCACAGTTGACAGTAGTTTTGTATACCATATAGCTGGGTATTTGGAAATGGCCACAGAATGATTTTTCAATACCGTTAAATAGTTCTTTCAAGTTTTTTTATTCATTTGAATATTTGTAGCTACTTTTTATGTAAATACCTGCAGTCAACTTGTGCAATATGTTAGGAGATCGCATTTTCCATTTCACCTGTCACAAGATCTTTTATTATGAAGCTTACCAATAGTCCTCAGTCACTCACTGTTGTGCAGCACGCGCTAGGTCATCTAGTTACAGTATGGAATTCACAACTACATTTTTGCAAGCTAGATATCATGTATAAAATGTTCGCTATGCACTCATTAGCATTTAGTTAGCATTCTCTATGGGATTTTACATGTACAGTGCATTGCGAAAGTATTCGGCCCCCTTGAACTTTGCGACCTTTTGCCACATTTCAGGCTTCAAACATAAAGATATAAAACTGTATTTTTTTGTGAAGAATCAACAACAAGTGGGACACAATCATGAAGTGGAATGACATTTATTGGATATTTCAAATTATATCTTTATGTTTGAAGCCTGAAATGTGGCAAAAGGTCGCAAAGTTCAAGGGGGCCGAATACTTTCGCAATGCACTGTACTTGTTAGCATTGCTAACCTTTGGGTTTACAAATAGCCACCTTGTGTTCAGTGCCGGTATTACTGAATATCCAGGTATGGCACAAGGTTGGCATGACAATCTGGATATCACCCAAACCTAGTTGACAGTGCATGCCAGAGCAGAAACTATACAATGAAGTCCAAGGAACCGTCCGTAGATCTCTGAGAGAATTGCGATTAGGCGTATATCTGGAGAAGGACATAAAATAATTTCTAGAGTGTGGCCTCCATCATTGGGAAACTGAAAAAATATGGAACTACCCAGACTCTGTCTACAGCTGGCCGTGTGAGCAACCGGGCAAGAAGGACCTTGGTGACCAAGAACTGAATGAACTACAGAGTTCCTTGGCTGAGATGGGAGAATATGCCAGAAGGACAACAGTCTTTACAGCACTTCACTAATCTAGGCTTTCTGGAAGAGTTGCCAGACGGAAGCCACTCCTGAGAAAATGGCACATGACAGCATGCCTGGAGTTTGCAAAAAGTCACGTGAAATACTGAAAAGAAGGCAAAAGATTCTGTGGCCTGATGACAAAAAGGGAACTGTTAAGGCCTGGATGCAAAGCGCTATGTCTGGATAAAACCAGGCACAGCTCATCACTCGTCTAACACCATCACTACCGTGAATCATGGTGGTGGCAGCATCATGCTAAGGGGATGCTTATCAGCGGCAGGGAATGGGAGACTGATAAGAATAGGGGGAACAATGAATGGAGCCAAATACAGGCAAATCCTGAATGAGAACCTGCTTCATAGTGCAAATGACCTTGGACTGGGGGCGAAGATCTATGTTCCAACAGGACAATGACCCCAAGCATACAGCCAAAGCAATGCTGGAATGGCTTCAGAACAAGAATGTGAAAGTCCTTCAGTGACCCAGCCAAAGCCCAGATTTGAATCACATTGCATATCTGTGGAAAGCCTTGAAGATTGCTGTTCACCTCCATTCCCAATCTTCAGAAAATCTGCATGGAAGAATGGGAGAAAATCCCAGAATCCAATATGTAAAGCTGATACAGACATACCCAAGACAACTCAAAACTGTAATTAAATAAAATTGTATTATTCTCATGCGCCGAATACAACAGGTGTAGTAGACCTTACAGTGAAATAAGAAATAAAAGTAACAAGTAATTAAAGAGCAGCAGTAAAATAACAATAGCAAGTAGGTACCGGTACAGAGTCAATGTGCGGGGGCACCGGTTAGTTGAGGTAATATGTACATGTAGGTAGAGTTATTAAAGTAACTATGCATAGATGATAACAACAGAGAGTAGCAAAGGTGTAAAGGGGGGGGGGGATGCAAATAGTCTGGGTAGCCATTTGATTAGGTGTTCAGGAGTCTTATAGCTTGGGGGTAGAAGCTGTTTTGAAGCCTCTTGGACCTAGACTTGGTGCTCCGGTACCACTTGTCGAGCGGTAGCAGAGAGAACAATCTATGACTAGGGTGGCTGGAGTCTTTGACCATTTTTAGGGCCTTCCTCTGACACCGCCTGGTATAAAGGTCCTGGGTGGCAGGAAGCTTGGCCACAGTGATGTACTGGGCTGTTCGCACTACCCTCTGTAGTGCCTTGCGGTCAGAGGCGGAGGAGTTGCCATACCAGGCAGTGATGCAACCAGTCAGGATGTTCTCGATGGTGCAGCTGATCTTGGTCCTCTATTGACGCTTTGCCTGAATGATGGTTCATCAGAGGGCATAGCGGGATTTCTTATAAGCTTCCAGGTTAGAATCCTGCTCCTTGAAAGCGCAAGCTCTAGTATTTAGCTCAGTGCGGATGTTGCCTGTAATCCATGGCTTCCGTTTGGGGTATGTACATATAATCACTGTGGGGACGACGTCATTGATGCACTTATTGATGAGGCCAATGACTGATGTGGGGTACTCCTCAATGCCATGAGAAGAATCCCATAACATGTTCCAGTCTGTGCTAGCAAACAAGTCCTGTAGCTTAGCATCTGCTTCATCTGACCACTTTTTTTTATTGATCTTGTCACTGGTCAGATTTGCCATGGAGGGTGAGGGAGAGCTTTGTATGCGTCTCTGTGTGTGGAGTAAAGGTAGTCCAGAGTATTTTTCCTTCTGGTTGCACATTTAACAAGCTGATAGAAATTTGGTAAAATGGATCTAAGTTTCCCTGCGTTAAAGTTTCCCGACTACTAAGAGCGCTGCCTCTGGGTGAGCTTTTTCTTGTTTGCTTATGGCGGAATACGGAATACAGCATTCAATGCTGTTTTAGTGCCAGCCTCAGTCTGTGGTGGTATGTAAACAGCTACAAAAAATACAGATGAAAACTATGTAGGTAGATAGTGTGGTCTACAGCTTATCATGAGATACTCTACCTCAGGTGAGCAATAGGTCGAGAATTCCTTAGATATCGTGCACCAGCTGTTATTTACAAAAATACACAGTCCACCACCCCTTGTCTTACCAGATGCCGCTGTTCTATCCTGCCGGTACAGCGTATAACCAGTATGTTGATAGTGTTGTCGTTCAGCCACGACTCCGTGAAATGTAAGATTATACAGTTTTGAATGTCCTGTTGGTAATTTAATCTTCTGCATAGGTCATCAATTTTATTCTCCAAAGATTGCACGTTTGCTAGCAGAATAGAAGGAAGTGAGGGTTTATTCAATCGCCAACAAATTCTCAGAAGGCAGCCTTTTTCTCTGCCTCCTCTTCACGCAAATCACGGCGATCTGGGCCTATTCCCGAGAAAGCAGTATATCATTTGCGTTGGGCTCGTCAGACTCGTTAAAGGGAAGAAAAGGATTCTGCCAGTTCGTGGTGAGTAATCTCAGTCCTAATGTCAAGAAGTTATTTTCGGTCATAAAAGACGGTAGCAGCAAAATAAGTACAAAATAAGTATAAAAAAAATAAAAAAAAGTTACAAACAACGCAAATAAACGAACAAAAAACAATCGGTTGGGAACGCGTAGAATGTCAGCCTTCTTCTCCGGCTCCATTTTACATTTTGTTTGTGCGTATACGAAGTATTGACTCGTAGGTATGAATACTTATCTAAAATAGATTTCTGTATTTCATTTTCAGTACATTTGCATAGATCTCTAAAAACAAAAACATATTTAATACATTTTGGCTGTAACACTATGTAATAAGTCAAGAGGTATGAATACTTTCTGAAGGCACATGTTATATTTATGCCACTCTAGATATGTTGTTAGCTGCTATCACTATGAAAAATACAACTGTCCTGGAACGTAACTGCTTTCTACTGAGAGGAACCTCCTCCTTTAAAATCCAATGTTATGACTGTGTTCAGCAGGGTCTCTGCCAGGTCAGGGTAGAAGATGCTCCAGTCATATTAGCCTACTGGTCCTGGGGAATCACACAGTGAACACTTTCCCTGGCTTCCACAGCACACACAGGTAAGACCATACAGATACTCTGCTCAAATGGAGATTTCAATTGTATTTTCTGCCCTCAAGGTGTGTTAGACGACTTTTATGTTCTGTTTTCAGTTTGTATTTACAAAGTATCAAATCCAGAAAACAAAAAATCACTAGAAAATGTAGTGAATGTGTGTTATGTTATCAACACAATTTAATAGACCGAGTGCCTCTCACTCTTATAGACCACATGTCAATGGTTGTCCCTCCTCTCTCTAGGGGGTTGGAGCTGTCTAATCTCTTCCAGGTGAGACAGAGGCAGAAAGGTGCAGACCACGTGGACCTGTGGCTGACCAACACCCTCCACTTCCCCCTCACCGTCCAGGATGCCATCCTCTCCCCGGAGTCCCAGGGCTTACTCAAGGTAGGGGGGTGGTGGTCTTTTTTTGTAGTTGCGCTGAGTATATAATACAAATGTGGTTCCATGAATTCCGTTGAGATTGCAATGAAGTCGACCAGAAGGTCAACTCGATAGAAATGTCAAAGTTCAAAGCCCGAAAACTATGTGCAAAATTAGTTTGCCTTGTTTTTTTTAATACAGATTGGTACAGGCGCACAACTCTGCCTCTCAACATTTCACAGGCCTGGTTTCCCAAGTTGAAATCAGTCTCTAGTTAAAATATGAGAGAATGAGATCTGCGTAGTTACAGTTGAATGTCCTACTATCGGTATGTGCGTACTGACCGTCTGTCCTCCGTGTGTCAAGGTGGTCAACTTCAGCGGGGCAGTGTCAGTGCCCCAGGGTGGCTGCTGGCGGATCCTCTCCCTGCAGCTCCTCAACAGGAGCCTGCCCCTAAACCTACTCTCCACCCTCTCTCTGACCACTGGTTTGTGTCTGGCCCTGAAACTACCCCTCCACTTTCACTACACCCTAGCCAAGGTAATACTACCAATGACGCCAGTCTGCATTCACATTATGTACACTCCACACTGGCCAAGGTAACACTCCAAATGACTGTGCATACACACTCCTCCATACTCGATAGACCAGCATTTCTTAAGAAAGGAGTGCACGTTTTTGCCCTAGCACTGCATGCCTGATTCCATTAATCAAAAGATTGATGATGAGTTCATTTGTGTAATCAGGTGGGTAGTGCTAGGCCAAAAACAAAGATGTGCACCTCTTTGGGACTCCAGGACCAGGGCCGTGCCCACAAAGAGTAAGATCTAGGATCAGTTTGGCCCTTTAGGTCATAATGAACAAGATTATATGGACAGATCCTAGATCAGCACTCATACGCTGAGATGCCTTGTGGATATAGGCCACGGGCTGAGAAACACTGCCATAGACAATTGTCTATTACATACTACTACAGTCCTGAATAACCACACTTTACACTATTACTGTACATTGTTCTGATCTCTATACTAATGTTTAACATCTGCTCACTCACACCTTTGTTCTGATATAGTACAGTACAGTGTGTGTTTATATATATGTGTATACATACAGTGGGGCAAAAAAGTATTTAGTCAGCCACCAATTGTGCAAGTTCTCCCACTTAAAAAGATGAGGCCTGTAATTTTCATCATAGGTACACTTCAACTATGACAGACAAAATGAGAAAAAAAAATCCAGAAAATCACATTGTAGGATTTATAATTCATTTATTTGCAAATTATGGTGGAAAGTAAGTATTTGGCTACCTACAAACAAGCAAGATTTCTGGCTCTCACAGACCTGTAACTTCTTCTTTAAGAGGCTCCTCTGTCCTCCACTCGTTACCTGTATTAATGGCACCTGTTTGAACTTGTTATCAGTATAAAATACACCTGTCCACAACCTCAAACAGTCACACTCCAAACTCCACTATGGCCAAGACCAAAGAGCTGTCAAAGGACACCAGAAACAAAATTGTAGACCTGCACCAGGCTGGGAAGACTGAATCTGCAATAGGTAAGCAGCTTGGTTTGAAGAAATCAACTGTGGGAGCAATTATTAGGAAATGGAAGACATACAAGACCACTGATAATCTCCCTCGATCTGGGGCTCCACGCAAGATCTCACCCCGTGGGGTCAAAATGATCACAAGAACGGTGAGCAAAAATCCCAGAACCACACGGGGGGACCTAGTGAATGACCTGCAGAGAGCTGGGACCAAAGTAACAAAGCCTACCATCAGTAACACACTACGCCGCCAGGGACTCAAATCCTGCAGTGCCAGACGTGTCCCCCTGCTTAAGCCAGTACATGTCCAGGCCCGTCTGAAGTTTGCTAGAGAGCATTTGGATGATCCAGAAGAAGATTGGGAGAATGTCATATGGTCAAAAGAAACCAAAATATAACTTTTTGGTAAAAACTCAACTCGTCGTGTTTGGAGGACAAAGAAGAGTTGCATCCAAAGAACACCATACCTACTGTGAAGCATGGCGGTGGAAACATCATGCTTTGGGGCTGTTTTTCTGCAAAGGGACCAGGACGACTGATCCGTGTAAAGGAAATAATTAATGGGGCCATGTATCGTGAGATTTTGAGTGAAAAACTGCAAGTGCATTGAAGATGAAACGTGGCTGGGTCTTTCAGCATGACAACGATCCCAAACACACCGCCCGGGCAACGAAGGAGTGGCTTTGTAAGAAGTTTTTCAAGGTCCTGGAGTGGCCTAGCCAGTCTCCAGATCTCAACCCCATAGAAAATCTTTGGAGGGAGTTGAAAGTCCGTGTTGCCCAGCAACAGCCCAAAACATCACTGCTCTAGAGAAGATCTGCATGGAGGAATGGGCCAAAATACCAGCAACAGTGTGTGAAAACCTTGTGAAGACTTACAGAAAACATTTGACCTCTTTTTAAAAATGTATTTATTTATTTATTTGACCTTTATTTAACCAGGTAGGCTAGTTGAGAACAAGTTCTCATTTGCAACTGCGACCTGGCCAAGATAAAGCATAGCAGTGTGAACAGACCACACAGAGTTACACATGGAGTAAACAATTAACAAGTCAATAACACAGTAGAAAAAAGAGAGAGTCTATATACATTGTGTGCAAAAGGCATGAGGAGTTAGGCGAATAATTACAATTTTGCAGATTAACACTGGAGTGATAAATGATCAGATGGTCATGTACAGGTAGAGATATTGGTGTGCAAAAGAGCAGAAAAGTAAATTAATATAAACAGTATGGGGAGGAGGTAGGTAAAATTGGGTGGGCTATTTACCGATAGACTATGTACAACTGCAGCAATCGGTTAGCTGCTCAGATAGCAGATGTTTGAGGTTGGTGAGGGAGATAAGTCTCCAACTTCAGCGATTTTTGCAATTCGTTCCAGTCACAGGCAGCAGAGAACTGGAACGAAAGGTGGCCAAATTAGGTGTTGGCTTTAGGGATGATCAGTGAGATATACCTGCTGGAACGAGTGCTACGGGTGGCTGTTGCCATCGTGACCAGTGAACTGAGATAAGGCAGAGCTTTACCTAGCATGGACTTGTAGATGACCTGGAGCCAGTGGGTCTGGCGACGAATATGTAGCGAGGGCCAGCCGACTAGAGCATACAGGTCGCAGTGGTGGGTGGTATAAGGTGCTTTAGTAACAAAACGGATGGCACTGTGATAAACTGCATCCAGTTTGGTGAGTAGAGTATTGGAAGCTATTTTGTAGATGACGTCGCCGAAGTCGAGGATCGGTAGGATAGTCAGTTTTACTAGGGTAAGTTTGGCGGCGTGAGTGAAGGAGGCTTTGTTGCGGAATAGAAAGCCGACTCTAGATTTGATTTTAGATTGGAGATGTTTGATATGAGTCTGGAAGGAGAGTTTACAGTCTAGCCAGACACCTAGGTACTTATAGATGTCCACATATTCTAGGTCGGAACCATCCAGGGTGGTGATGCTAGTCGGGCGTGCGGGTGCAGGCAGCGAATGGTTGAAAAGCATGCATTTGGTTTTACTAGCGTTTAAGAGCAGTTGGAGGCCACGGAAGGAGTGTTGTTTGGCATTGAAGCTTGTCTGTCATTGCAAACAAAGGGTATATAACAAAGTATTGAGAAACTTTTGTTATTGACCAAATAGTTATTTTACACCATAATTTGCAAATAAATTCATTAAAAATCCTACAATGTGATTTTCTGGATTTTTTTCTCATTTTGTCTGTCATAGTTGAGTGTACCTATGGTGAAAATTACAGGCCTCTCTCATCTTTTTAAGTGGGAGAACTTGCACAATTGGTGGCTGACTAAATACTTTTTAGCCCAACTGTATGTGTATACAGTGCATTCGGCGAGTATTCAGACCCCTTCACTTTTTCCAAATATTGTTACGTTACAGCCTTATTCTAAAATTGAGATGTTTCTACAACTTGATTGGAGTCCACCTGTGGTAAATTCAATCCATTGGACATGATTTGGAAAGGCCCACACCTGTCTATGTAAGGTCCCACAGTTAAAAGTGCATGTCAAAGCAAAAACCTAGCCATGGAGTCGAAGGAATTGTCTGTAGAGCTCCGAGACAGGATTGTGTCGAGGCACAGATCTGGGGACAGGTACCAAAAGGTCCCCAAGAATACAGTGGCCTCCATCATTCTTAATTGGAAGAAGTTTTGAACCAACAAGACTCTTCCTAGAGCTTGCCGCCCGCCTGAGCAATCGGGGGCGAAGTGCCTTGGTCAGGGAGGTGACCAAGAACCCCCGATGGTCACTCTGACAGAGGTCCAGTTCCTCTGAAGATGGGAGAACCTTCCAGAAGGACAACCATCTCTGCAGCACTCTACCAATCAGGCCTTTTATGGTAGAGTGGCCAGACTGAAGCCACTCCGCTTGCAGTTTGCACAAAGACACCTAAAGGAGTCTCAGACCATGAGAAACAAGATTCCCTGGTCTGATGAAACCAAGATTGAACTCTTTGTCCTCAATGCCAAGCGTCACGTCTGGAGAAATGGTGGTGGCAGCATCATGCTGTGGGTATGTTTTTCAGCGGCAGGGACTGGGAGACTAGTCAGGATTGAGGGGAAGATGAACGGAACAAAGTACAGAGAGTTCCTTGATGAAAACCTGCTCCAGAGCGCTCAGGACCTCAGACTGCGGTGAAGATTCACCTTCCAACAGGACAACGACCCTAAGCACACAGCCAAGACGACGCAGGATAATCTTCGGGACAAGTCTCTAAATGTCCTTGAGTGGCCCAGCCAGAGCCCGGTCTTGAACCCGATCGAACATCTTTGACCTGAAAATAGCTGTGCAGGGACGCTTCTGCTTGTAGCGTCATACCCAAGAAAATTCAAGGCTGTAATCGCTGCCAAAGGTGCTTCAACAAAGTACTGAGTAAAGGGTCTGAATACTTATGTAAATGTGATATTTCATTATTAAAACAATTATACATTTGCAAAAATTTCTAAAAACCTGTTTTTCTTTGTTATTATGCAGTAGTATGTGTAGTTTGAGGGGGAAAAAAACAATTAAATACATTTTAGAATAAGGCTCCGTAACAAAATGTGGAAAAAGTCAAGGGGTCTTTCCAAAAGCTGTGTGTGTGTGTGTCTTGATAGATAGATAGATAGATAGATAGATAGATACACTTTTATTAGAATACTCTTCCTGCACATCCACTCCACTCTGTAGAGGGAATCTCTCTCTTCAAGCTGACACAGTCAAACTACATTATATTGATATGACATTCTTCCAGCCAAAAATAACTGGGAGTGTGTTTGTGTGTTCCCTCTCCAGCAGGGTAATGTTGTGTTTGAAGCGGAGGGGGAGTATGCCCGACCATGTCCTCTCAGACTGTCAGAATCAGGTGAGACGTGCGCACTCGCTTGTGGCGTGCATGCATGAGTCATTGGTCTCTGCTGTGTTTGACTGATATGTGTGCGGGTGTGTGGTCCACTCAGGCTGTGTTGTATGGGTGTTTCCAGGTCGTGTCCAGTGGCAGCGCTCTCTCCTCCCAGACTCCTCCTCCTGGATGCTGGACAGCAGACTGGCCTCGGAGCTCTGCGCTCGCTGGCAAATCCGCAAAGACCAGCTGCCCTGCAGGTGAGACACACGATTGTTCACTTCACTCCTTTACTCTATGTCTAGTCACTCCTACACATACACACACGTATTAGGGTGAGTGGGCCACATACACACCATTTTTCACTTCACTCAGTCACTTATACATTATCTAAACACTCTAACACATATCACTTATAATGACGTTGGGCCACACACAATACACTTACAGTTCGTATTTTCTTCTGTTCGCTGAAGGTGGCCCAGACTACCAGCGGAGACCTCGTCCCCTCTAGACTTTGGTGCTGTCCCTGTCAATGAAAGCAAGGTAACCCAAACATGTTTTTGTCACACACTAATAGGTGAATAGCTCTGTGGTACACAAAGTCAACAATTCACCTGCAGCAGTTTGAAGACTTCTGATATTTGTAATAAAATACAAAAAATGTAGCTCTACAATCTGCACTTTTAACATCAGTATGCTTTTCCATTACGCTGTCTGTGTAATGCAATGTCTTGTTTATGTTATATGTCAGCTGTGAGCCATGGAAACCAAATGTCAATGCACAATACATATTTTGAACTTTTCCCCCAGGTTAAGCTGCTGACTCTGAAAAACCCCTCCTCCTCTGTGGTCTATGTGGAAATCAGAGCCCTCTCCCTGTACCCGGCCCCCCTGGAAGCCCTTGACCTCCTCACCAAATGGTACAAACCCAAGAACACCTTCCCTCACCATTAGTTGCACAGGAGATGCATTCCCTTGGGTGTGTTTCAATAGTTTATTGTGGCTTCCTGTCCTCGTCTCCTTTCCTTCATCTGCACTGAAGTGAAACAACTGGACCATATTGCTTTCACCCATCCTACGCGTTTTGAGATCAGCGCAGATGAAAGGAATGGAAAGTCACTTCAGACTATAGTAACAAATTCCTTCACTTTAGTTTCCCACTCCTTAAAGGGACAGTTCACACAAACAATAGTTGATTTTAGACAGAACTGCCCCTTTAACATTGCCGATTCGTACCAGTTAGTTCTGAGCGTCCCTTGTAGGTGTTATTGATGAGGCGTCTCACTGTTTGGCCACTTACTCTCTCACCTGTTTCTCCAGGTTCAACATCAGCCCCCTCTCTGTCAATATCAGCACTACGGAGTTCACTCTGCTGCCTGCAGAGCACAAGGTAAGGATGGTGTGCATTCTGGGAAATGTAGTTTGTTGTCTGTTCCACTGTCTGACTATGGGACTTGGGCTGCTCTAATGTATTAGGTGTAGGGTAGGGATGGGGGGGGGGGCAAAAATCGATACAGTTGAGTATAGAGATATTATTTTTGCTGATTTTATATATAAATTGCTAGGTACTGTGGTTCTTCCTTTAAAAGTTGCATCATACTGCAGCACACCTTGCAGGCTGCTGCATAATTCTATGGCACTTTATTTAAGTGTCAGCCATTGTTGCCATTAATGCAAGTTAGTCCTAGTTTGACCACCGTCTTTGAGAAGCATTTGACAGTTTTTGATATGGGTTGTACTAGAGAACCTTTTTTTTGTAAGAACATAGTATATGGGATTGATTTGAAGAAATGTAGCTTAATTAATTAGATTAATTTTATGGTGTTTCTATTCCAAGAAAAACGAAACCCTCAGGGTTTCCATTAGGAAAATATACCCGTGGTTGTGGAGCTGGGGGGGAAGTGCAACTAAAATGTAGTTGAGATGTACTGTACAGTAGTTGAAATAAACATCTGCATTTTGAAAGTCTTCTATATCGTTATTTTATTAACGAAAGCATAAAGATGTTCATGAACAGATACTGTGTAAAACTTTATAGTACTTAAGTTGGGGGGATTTTCACACCTACAGTAGCCGCGCTATTAAACTAATAGTTGGATAACAGATCGGCTCTCTGAAATAATTAACACGCGTTAATGTGTGTGTGTTTCGATCCTCTCTCTCTCGCTCTCTCTCTCTCACACACACTTGCCGTCTTGACCTCTGAATGCTCGGCTATGAAAAGGCAACTGACATTTACTCCTAAGGTGCTGACCGGTTGCACCCTCTATCACCACTGATAATATTATTTACAGAAGTGAAGGACAGCTGGAGGCATTTTGTTTTTCACAAGCGTAGCAGGCTGTGAATTCTGCAAACAAGCCAAACTAACTAAGAAATACATTTTGCTGGTTGCCATGGTGAATAATCCAATAATAATTGGTTGGACACATAAAAGGAAACATCAAAGAGTTTTCCCGGAATCTCTAAATGAAAATATTGGCAGATCAATACAGATCAATAAATTACAGTAGTAGATCAAATAAAATTTAGAGGATTCTAAATTAATATCTAAGGGACTTTTATACAATTATAATGCAGGGCTAATAATAAATGAATACATTTATAGGGGTTAATGCCTTTTTTTGGTTGGGGCAAATCTGGTTTTAGAGTGCGTAAACATCGAATACATTGCAAGTTTGCCCAATTTGGCCTTTAGGCTACACTTTACAATAGGACTCAACTCTGACTGACCGCAACATTTACAGTAGTACAAATATATTATTGAGTTCGATTTTTTTTTTTTAATAATGTTTTAAAATGCATATGTTTATTAAGTAGTCTTGCTTGTCTCGAAACCGTGCTGAAATAGTTGACCACACGCGGGTAGGTTATTGCTTCAAATCCTATTGTAACAATTGGATGACTTTGGGTGTTCCAATAAGCAACAATTGTTTGCCTTCATTAGACTACTTTATTCTTAAAAGAACTCCAGCACAGAGAAGAGAAAGCAGACTTAAATAATTCAACAATAAAGCGATTGAATCACAGTATCGAATTGCAATACATATAGAGTCGTGATACATATACAGTGCATTTGGAAACTATTCAGACCCCGTAACTTTTTCCACATTTTGTTACATTACAGCCTTTATTCTAAACTTGATTAAATCTATTTTTTCCCTCGTCAATCTACACACAATACGCCATAATGACAAAGCAAAAACAGTTTTAAAAAAAAATGTTAGCAACAAAAAAAAACGACCACATTTACTGAAGTATTCAGACCCTTTACTTAGTACTTTATTGAAGCACCTTTGGCAACGATTACAGCATCAAGTCTTCTTGGGTATGACTCTACAAGCTTGGCACACCTGTATTTGGGGATTTACTCCCATTCTTTTCTGCAGACCCTCACAAGCTCTTTGCTGCACAGCTATTTTCAGGTCTCTCCAGAGTAGAGGTCGACCGACTATGATTTTTCAACGGCGATACCGATTATTGGAGGACAAAAAAAAGCAGATACCGATTAATCTGCCTATTTTTATATATATTTGCAATAATGACAATTACAGCAATACTGAATGAACAATGAACCCTTTTATTTTAACTCAATATAATACATAAATAAAATCTAGTTAGTCTCAAATAAATAATGAAACATGTTCATTTTGGTTTAAATGGAGGAGAAAGTAAAAGTGCAATATGTGCCACGTAAAAAAAAAGCTAGCGTTTAAGTTCCTTGCTCAGAACATGAGAACATATGAAAGCTGGTGGTTCAATATTCCCAGTTCTTAAATAGTCCCAGTGTAGAAGTTTTAGGTTGTAGTTATTATAGGAATTATGACGTGTCGACTATTTCTTTCTATACCATTTCTATTTCATATACCTTTGACTATTGGATGTTCTTATAGCCATTTTAGTATTGCCAGCCTTATCTTGGGAGTTGATAGGCTTGGAGTCATAAACAGCGCTGTGCTTCAAGCAAATGCAGTAAAGGGCTGTTTGAATGAATGCTTACGAGCCTGCTGCTGTCTACCACTGCTCAGTTAGACTGCTCTATCAAATATCAAATCAGGGGCCTCCCGGGTGGCGCAGTGGTCTAGCTGTGCCACCAGAGATTCTGGGTTCGAGCCCAGGCTCTGCCCCAGCCGGCCGCAACCGGGAGGCCCATGGGGCGGCGCACAATTGGCCCAACATCGTCCGGGTTAGGGAGGGTTTGACCGGCAGGGATATCCTTGTCGCATCGCGCACTAGTTACTCCTGTGGCGGGCTGGGCGCAGTGCACGCTGACCAGGTCATTGGTGCGGCTGGCTTCCGGGTTGGATGTGCGTTGTGTCAAGAAGCAGTGCGCCTTGGTTGGGTAGTGTTTTGGAGGACGCATGTGTTTTGGAGACACCTTCGCCTCTCCCGAGTCCGTACAGGAGTTGCAGCGATGAGACAAGACAGTAAACTACTACTAATTGGATACCACAAAATTGGGGTGAAAAAGGGGTGAAATTATTATTATTTTTAAATAATAATAAATATCATTAATATGGTCAAATCCGGAACCTATCATTTCGAAAACAAAACGTTTATTCTTTCAGTGAAATGCAGAACCATTTCGTATTTTGTCGAGCGGGTGGCAACCCTAACTCTAAATATTGCTGTTACATTGCACAACCTTCAATGTTATGTCATAATCATGTACAATTCTGGCAAATTAATTACCATCTTTGTTAGGAAGAAATACAGTTCTCAACGAGCCAGGCGGCCCAAACTGTTGCATAAACCCTGACTCTGCTTGCACTGAACGCAAGAGAAGTGACACAATTTCCCTACTTAATATTGCCTGCTAACATGAATTTATTTTAACTAAATACGCAGGTTAAAAAAAAGATACTTCTGTGTATTGATTTTAAGAGAGGCATTGATGTTTATGGTTAGGTACCTTTGTGCAGCGAATGTGCTTTTGTTAAATCATCACCCGTTTGGCAAAGTTGAAGTAGGCTGTGATTCGATGATAAATTAACAGGAACCGCATTGAATATATGCAACGCAGGACAAGCTAGTTAACCTAGTAATATCATCAACCATGTGTAGATAACTAGTGATTATGTGAAGATTGATTGTTTTTCTAAGATAAGTTTAATGCTAGCTAGCAACTTACCTTGGCTTATTGCAGCCACAAGGTCCTTTTGACGCTGCACTCGCGTAACAGGTGGTCAGCCTGCCACTCAGTTTCCTCATGGATTGCAATGTAGTCAGCCATAATCAGAGTCCATAAAGGCCGATTACCGATTGTTATGAAAACTTGAAATCGGCCCTGATTAATTGTCCATGCCAGAGATGCCACCTCTACTCCAGAGATGTTCGATCAGGTTCACATCCGGGTTCTGGCTGGCCCACTCAAGGACATTCAGAGACTTGTACCGAAGCCACTTGTCTTGGCTGTGTGCTTACGGTCGTTGTCCTGTTGGAAGGTGAACCTTTGCCCCAGTCTGAGGTCCTGACCGCTCTGGAGCAGCTTTTCATCAAGGATCTCTCTGCACTTTGCTCCGTTCTTGTGTCTCTCAATCCTGTCTAGTCTCCCAGTCTCTGCCGCTGAAAAACATCGCCACAGCATGATGCTGCCACCACCATGCTTCACCGTACAGTTGTTGCTCAATTAAAAGTTTTGAGATTATGCCGCGGACTTAGATCATTTATGGTTTAGTACGTTACCCTGCGTCACTGCTCCAGACCACCGCAAGAGGGAGTTAGAGCACTGATTATGCTTTTGGGTCTCAATGCGCTAAATGTGTGTCTACCTGACAATGAATAGGTGATATAAACCAAAAATAAACTGATAATTGTGCACAACATCAAAATTTAATTTCAGTGAGCTGAATGATGAGGATGAAGAAGGTGATTGAATGTATAACAATAGTGTAAGAATGGCTGTTTCTCTGTCCTGCATGCACACCTGAAAAAAATACACATTTTTATGTTTCTACTTGGTCAGAAGAAGCTGTACTGTAGCATATTACCTACTAAAACTGTTGTTACACTAAGGTTTTTAATGTAAGAGAAACCAACATTTTCAATTATATTCCACGATATTCTGCAGATATCATGGCGGCTTCTATCTTCAATATGCTTTATTATCTCAATGTTTAAAATGCGTGTGGGGGACCTCATGCAACCGCAAAATGTCTGATAAAGCCTATACTGTACAGTATTTCTTCATCAACACCTTTATGCTTTCGTTAATAAAAAATGATAAACATCTATTATTTTGAAAGAGTATTTTTATTTCGTTATGGATCCATAACTAATTACTTTGGGAACAGCTAAATAGTTGGGAAAAGATTTTCGATGTACCATTCCATGGCATATGGTTTATGAATTGACACACAATTTTCGGTTCCTCCTGAAAGCCCTAATCTGCTCACTTAAATGAATAGAGATCCTGGTCATGGTGCTATTAGCAGGACAATAGACACTTCAACCTTTACAAAAGGATCGTTGCAACTCCCGTACAGTCCTCAACTGGCAGCTTCATTAATAGTACCCACAAAACACCATTCTCAACATCAACAGTGAAGAGGTGACTTCGGGATGCTGGCTTTCTCGGCAGAGTTGCAAAGAAAAAGCTGTATCTCAGACTGGCCAATAAAAATAAAAGATTCGGATGGGTCCCGGAGTCACCTCTTCACTGTTGACGTTGAGACTGGTGTTTTGCGGGTACTATTTAATGAAGCTGCCAGATGAGGACTTGTGAGGTGTCTCTTTTTCAAACTAGACACTCTAATGTACTTGTCCTCTTGCTCAGTTGTGCACCGGGGCCTCTGGGTGCAACCGGTCAGCACCTTAGGGGTAAATGCCAGTTGACTTTTTATAGTCAAGCATTCAGAGGTCAAGACAGCGTGTATGTGTGTGTGTGAGAGAGAGAGAATCGAAACACGCACAGTAACGTGGAATATAGCAATAAGAATGTCCGTTTAATATTTTTTTTTTTATTTAAACTTTATTTAACCAGGATAATTTGCAGATCACCTCCTATTACCCTTCTCAGAGTTTTAAGAATTGTGTGTGTTCCATTATTTGTGGCATTTAAAGCATATTGAAGAAAGAAGCAATAGGATTTGAAGCAATAACCTACCCGCATGTGGTCAACTATTTCAGCACCGTTTTGCTCTGCGACAAGCATGGGGGCTGATCTTGATAATTCAATTAGATTTTTATTTTCACTGAATCTCCGTTTGTGTATTGGTTAGACTACAATTAGGGTGTGGGAATATTAGGATTATTTTGCTCTTAGTACTGTAGCCTACGACTGGTCACTTTGTACAGCACCATTTTTCCTAACGGAAACACTGAGGATTTTGTTTTTCTTGGAATAGAAACACCATAATATTAAGCAAATTAATTAAGCAAAATTTCTTAAAATCAGTCTCATATACTATGTTATTACTTAAATTCTCTAGTACAGCCAAACTAGCATTAATGGCAACAATTGCTGATACTTAAAATAACGTGCCCTAGAATTCCAAGGTGTGCTGCAGTACGGCGCAACTTTTACAGGAAGAACCTCTGTAGGCATGGTGCCAGGTTTCCCCCAGATGTGATTCTTGGCATTCAGTTTCATCAGACCAGAGAAACTCCAAGTGAGCTATAATGTGCCTTTTCCTGAAGAATGGCTTCCGTCTGGCCACTCCTACCATAAAGGCCTGATTTGGTGGATTGCTGCAGAGATGGTTGTCCTTCTGGAAGGTTCTCCCATCGCCACAGTGGAACTCTGGAGCTCTTTCAGAGTGACCATCGGGCTCTTCTCCCCCAATTGCTCAGTTTGGGCGGGCGGCCAGCTCTAGGAAGGGTCTTGGTGGTTCCATACCTCCATTTAAGAATGATGGAGGCCACTGTGTTCTTGTGGACTTTCAATGCTGCAGAAATGTTTTGATACCCTTCCCTAGACCTGTGCCTCAACGCAATCCTGTCTCGGAGCTCTACGGACAAAACCTCTGCTTGGTTTTTGCTCTGACATGCACTGTCAACTGTGGGACCTTAGACAGGTGTGTGCCTTTCCAAATCATGTCCAATCAATTGAATTTACCACAGGTGACCTCCAATCAAGTTGTAGAAACATCTCAAGGGATTATCAATGGAAATGTATGGAAATGTTTAAAAAAAGGATATTTGCAAACATTTCTAAAACCTGTTTTTGCGTTATGGGGTATTGTGTGTAGATTGATGAGAAAAAAAAGAATTGTATCCATTTTAAATTAAGGCTGTGACGTAACAAAATGTGGAGAAAGGGAAAGGGTCTGAATACATTCCGAATGCACTGTACAGTATTGTGTATCCTGATAATATTGTGTTGTGAGGTCCCTGGCAATTCCAAGCCCTAGTGTGATGTTGCCCCTAGATGCAGATCTTGGGTCAGTTTTGCATTTCCCCCATTAATGGTTAAGGTTAGGACTGGCGGAGGGGAAGCTGATCCTAGATTTGTACCTAGGGGAAACTTCACCCCACCCCATTACAATGAAATTATAGGAAATGTTTGCTGCTCCCAAGTGTGGTATTTTATGGACCTATATTGGATCGCTAGCTAAGTCACCAGCCTTGCGGCAAACATTGAGCGGACATTTCCTGTCTTTTTATCGCACTATTCTTTGGTCCTAATTGCATTTTGATGCATGTGTTTTAGTAATTCCTTTCTTTTGACACTCCAGCTCAGATTTGTTCAATACACTCCTAGGGAATCCAGGTTAGTCCTGGGCTAGCACAAATATGGGAACCCCCTGGGGGTCCCCCCTCAGGAATGGATTGAGATACCCTGCTCTAGTTATGGGAAACCAATGCGGTCTTCAATCATTGGCCTCTCACCTGGTGTCCCAGGTCTGAATCGGTCCATGATAAGTAGAGAATGAAAGCCTTGCGTCTCAGCCCTTTAAGATCAAAATGAATAAGGTTTCATGGACAGGCAAGACCTGATCCTAAATCAGCACTCCTACTCTTGATATGCCTGATACAGACAAACCCAGAAGTTTTTCAGCTGTCCAGGAGACTGCAGTTGAATAATACTTGCTATATAAAGTGTGCTATGCAGTGATATATTAACCATTTCCACTAACCCTCGCCCTCTGTGTTGTCTGCAGGAGGGTGAGGGAGTCCTGCGTCTCCTCCTCCAGCCGTGGGAGAGCAGGGAGGTGGCCGTGGTGTTCACCCCCTCTGAACACAAACCCACCACCACCATCCTACTCATCAGGTACACTATAATTGTCACCTCTACATTATGACACGTTTAGAAATAGTCTTCTGATATTCATATTTCATATGAACTAACAAAGACAAAATGGCCACATAAACAGTACTGTGAATAATTCCCCCCAATTTTTGCACACTGGTACCAGTAGTTGCAGTCTTTCGTGCATGCACGATTTTGATATGAGCACTGATATTACAGTAGTTATTTGCAGTACTATGCGAACATAGATTTGTAGTTGATGTTTTTCCACATTTGTGGTTGTTTTGGGCAATAATGTAGCCAAACTAGATGGCACCAGGTATTTTAATGACATTTGACAGATTTGAGTATGGTGCCATGTGCTGTGTGTCTGGTTTTGGTGAATCACAGCATTGGTGACTGTCTAGTGTTGAGTTGCCATTCTGTTCAAGTCTTGTCTGTCACTCTGCTTTTGGAGCGTGAGGAACAGGAAGTCGGGGAGCTGAGTCTTGAGCCCGTCTGACTCTCTTTCTCCTTTTTTCTTTCTCTCTTCCTTGGTGTCTCTTTGTCTCAGGAACAACCTGACAGTGTTTGACATGGTGACGGTGCGGGGCCATGGGTCCAAGGAGCTGCTGAGAGTGGGTGGCAAGCTGCCGGGCCCCGGGGCCTCATTACGCTTCAATGTCCCTCAGTCCACCCTCATGGAATGCCGAGACGGTGAGCCAACCACTCGGTTCATTTTATATTTGTAATTTATCCACCTTTCTCTCATTGAGAGAAAATCTAGTTTGTGCTCCTAGTGGCAATAACAACAACCAGTGTGTTACTCCACAAAAATCATCAATGCTAGGGTTTGATTATATTTAATTTAAGTGCGGTATATGTAGGGCTGGGTGATATGGCCAAAATATCATATCACAATATAAAAAAAGGATGGGATTTTATATTTTTGAATACTAAAAGTTCTACATTTGCTGTATGAGTAATATGTGACCCTAGGCTGGCAACACAAACATTCTAAGTGATTCCAATTGGTCCATTTTGATTTGTTTTATGCTGTTCATTTCAACCAAACATTTTCATACATTTCTGTGTTTCCTGCACTTATTTGAGATCATTTCCACACTGCCACGAAGGGCTGCACGATATGGGCAAACAATCTAGGCCTTATTTTTTTAACCAAATGTTGCAATTGTGATTTGACTTGTGATTTAGAGCACAACACTTGGGTGAACTAATGATTATTTGAATTCTATAGTTCGAATATAATAGTGGGCACTTTGAATACAGTGTTGTTTGACATGACAACAAATTAAAATGCCAGGGAGGAGTTATTGTGACAGGGTAGGAACCAAAGTGTTAATAAGTGTTTCCTTGGAGACCCTATAATCTTTGGCTACATTTAATATTTTCTCTTAGCTACTTCATGTATCTAACATATTCATGCTTTGCGTATTCCTCTTTGATTTAGAAGAGACTGTTGCACAAACAACATGCTGATTTAGGTCAACACCATCACTGCTATGTTGGTATGCTAGCCAGCTAACATCGATTAGCATTAGTGGCTAACAAGATTAAGACCCAACTTGCTAAGAAAAGACAAACTAGCTGTTTGCAGACGTAAGAAACACAAACTAAGTGTAATTATAGAATGCTAGTGGATTTATATTAAGAAGCAAAGTGAAAACAGCATCGTTGTCATCAACGTTGTTGCTGTTGCTGTGCTGCATGCAGACTAAACGCAAGTGTCTCGTGGTCGAGGAACAGCAAATGCGCTCCATGAGGGAAAGGGAGAGGGGCTAGGTGTGGAACACCGTTATATCGTAAAACACGGTATACCGCCCACCCCTAAGTGTATGCACTCTATGTAGCTAGATCTTATTAGATGTTTATCAATATTTGAATGCATTACTAATACAATTCATTAGTCAAGGCAAATGACGATGCTTTGTGGTATTGGAAAATTGAATGCAATGCCTTTCAGGTTAATTGGTAGGATATCAAATTTGGAATTCAAACTCAATTTATAAGGCCCTTGAATTTGAAACTAGGCTGCTTAATCGTTGTCTTAGTGTGGTAGTTCTGCTGTACAACCTGTAATAAACTCCTTTTAATGGCACAAAGCAGATTTATTGTAATTAAACGGACAATAAAGCATGTCTTATCTGTGTGTTCTCCTACCTAGGCTAGTTAATCCTTGGTGGCATACCAAATGTCACCCTATTCCCTTTATAGTGACGTACTTGGTCAAAAGTAGGGACCCTGGTTAAAAGCAGTGCGTTATAGAAGGAATAAGGTGCCATTTGGGACTCTTGTCTTGCTCTACTGTTCTTAAGAGTGTGTGGCTGGCTACATTCATCTATTTCCTAAGTTCTTTATGCATCAAACAAAAAATGCTTCCTCCCATCTACCTCCCAGGCCTGCGCGCCAACAAGCCTCTGTTTGCCATCCGGAAGAGCTTCAAGGTGGAGAACGCCGGGGAGCTGCCCCTTACGGTCACGTCCATGAACATCAACGGTTACAAGTGCCAGGGCTTCGGCTTCGAGGTGATGCAGTGCAGGTCATTCAGCCTGGACCACAACTCCTCGTCCGAGATCACCATTGCGTAAGTCAAATGTCGGAAGAATGGACGCAGATTGTTGTTGAACCTTTTTTTATGTGAACATATTTTGTATTAACTCAGCAGTAGTGTGTGTACATGCTTCAGGTTACTTTCAAGTGAAGGGTACATAAAGTAATGAAAGAAAAATGGATGTATCATTTTTGTATTAAATCCAAACGTATCAAGACGTTTGTATTGTTCAGTCGATCATTTGTTGTTATACGAGACATATCAAGAAATTGTTTTTGGACATTTGTATCGCTCATTGACCTCTCATCTCCTTCTCTCCTTTTCCCCCCACTGTCTCAACTTATATTTTCTCTATCTCCACTTCCCCCTCTTTCTTTCCTCTTTGGTTGTCTACCCTCTCACCCCTTCTCGTAATCTCCCCCACTTCCTTTTCACCTTCCTCTTTTCCCCCTTCATCGCTCGCTCGCTCTCTCTCCTCTTACTCCACCTTCTCCCTCCCCTTCTCTTACTCTACCTTCTCCTGCTCCACCTTCTCCCTCCTCCTCTCTTACTCCACCTTCTCCCTCCCCTTCTCCTGCTCCACCTTCTCCCTCCCCTTCTCTTACTCCACCTTCTCCCTCCCCTTCTCCACCTTCTCCCTCCTCCTCTCTTACTCCACATTCTCCCTCCCCTTCTCTTGCTCCACCTTCTCCCTCCCCTTCTCTTGCTCCACCTTCTCCCTCCCCTTCTCTTGCTCCACCTTCTCCCTCCCCTTCTCTTGCTCCACCTTCTCCCTTCCCTTCTCTTGCTCGACCTTCTCCCTCCCCTTCTCTTGCTCCACCTTCTCCCTCCTTCCTCCCTCTCTTTCTCCACCCCCCTCTCTCCCTCCTCCAGGTTCACTCCAGACTTCACGTCGTCCTGGGTGATCCGGGACCTGACCCTGGTGACGTCGCGCGGCTCATTGTTCCCCTTCACCCTCAACGTGACGCTGCCCCACCACATGCTGCCCCTCTGTGCTCAAGTGGTGCCCAGACCCAGCTGGGAGGAGACATTCTGGGTGGTCACCCTCATCTTCACCTGGTCAGTGCCACCCCGAGACGCATAGACCAGTACTAACTTAGTGCCAACGTTGGGCGAAGAAAAGCCAATGTCGAACACAGCGTCATGATTTTTTGTTGTTGCATTAAAGAGGTTTCAGGTTGACTCCCCAAGCAGATTACAGGTGTCTACTTCTTTCTGTCAATTTGTTGGCACTGGTATAACCAATGAATAACCAGCCATATCCCCTCTCTCTCCTCTCAGCTTCTCCCTGGCGGGTGTTTGTCTGATGGCTTTCCATCAGGCCCAGTACATCCTGTCTCAGTTCTCCTGCCCCACCACCCGGAGCGTCTACAATTCTGCCCTGTCCCGGGACAACGGCCCCGTCAACAACATCACCCCCAATGGAGTCAAGTAAGACCCGTTTCCAATCAAATATTTGTACCCTACATCAACAGTTTTACATGGTTAATTACCAATATAAAACATGATTCAAGTTAGATGTGTTGGTGGTACTTGATATAACACTCCAGTAAAAGTGTTCCATCAACCATGTTGTAAAAGTAGTTGCATGTTATCTACATAAACCTGAACTAATTTTGTTCTTTAAATGAAGCTTATCTATCACCCATTTGATTAGCTGGAGATAATGCACTGGTATGGGTTTACACATACACAGTCTCTAACTGGTTGTTGTCCGTGTCCAGTAAAATGAAGGGCAGCTGCAAGACGTACGTGGAGACCTGCCACAACTCCGACAAAGGAAAGGGGCGTGGCTCCCCGGCAGTGGCCAACGGCTCCACCCCCCGACCACAGCCCTTCTCCTCTTCCTCCTCCTCCAAGAAGGGTGCATCCACCACCCCCTCCCAGCCACAGAAGAAACATAAGGTGTCTGTTTACTACGGCAAGTACAAAACCAGCTCCTCCGCCACAGCGGCAACGGCGCCCGAGGAAGAGCGGGAACTAGACCTAACTTCCGACCTGGGAACCCTGGAACCTTACCTGAGCACAGACGCCTGCAACAACATCGAGCCCACGTTCCTCTGTCAAATCGACGTTAAGAAAACGACACAGCACTTTAAGGAAGCTCCCCCACAGAGCGCCGCCCAGGGGGAGGACAGTAAGGGGCCGGCGGCGGTTATGTTTCCCGTGGAAACACAAGCCGGCTTCCCCGACAATGTCACTGTGGGCCCGGGCCCCCGACCTGGTCTCCTGCTGTGCAGCCCCGTGACAGAGAAAGGGTACGACCTCGGTACACATTCGCAGTTTGCAGAGAAGAGGGACACAACAGAGAAAAGGGACAACTCTGAGCTGGAGGTGATACACAGGGTGATCAATTGGCTATTACTTGGTTTTATATGATAGCTTGCTCTGATTGATGCTTGTAGCCTGGTTTCTCCTACAGCTCTGTAGAGATGTATTTGTGTGCAATCTAAGTACTTCAGTACAGCGTGGAAATGTGAATGTAATCTTTCTCTCGTTCTCTCTCCCTCCAGACCAAAGAGGATGGTAAAAGCCAGAGGAAGAAGGCAGAGAAAACAGAGGCTGGTGTCCCAGCCGGGAACAACAAGGCAAAAAAGAGTCGCAAGAAGAACACAGAGGGGATTTCTGGGTACCTGGCATCTTCAAATCGATAGACGGCGATAGACAGCGTGCTCACTTACAAATTTATCTTGACAAATGGTTTGGGGCAGAATGCCATTTTGTAAAATCTATAGAAAATGAAATTGACAGCACTCAAAGCACTTAATATTTTCTAACTGGGTAGAAAGTGAAATGGTGAATTTGATTATTTCGATTTGGGATTGATTTAAATTTAAACACCCTCGGCAGGCGTTTATAGTAGAACATTCAGCTGTGTTGAAGGTTTGTAACCCTGTTGATTGTAGAATCACTGCAGGAAATGTGAAGACATTGAAAAGGGACATTGGTCTTTGCTGTTCCCACAGGCTACCTGAACACAGCGTGGTTGTGATGTCAGTGCAGGAGAGGGAGCCGGAGTGGAGAACGGGAGAACAACAACAGAATATGAACGGAACCCGCACTCGGAACCGCTGCTCCACAGGAAAAACAGACGCACCAAAGCCCAGCCCCAACCCCGGCAGCCCCCTCAAACAGAACGGTGGGTACATATACATACACACACCAGGGTTTCCGTTAGGAAAATGTGGGGGCGGAAATTTGACCAGCAACCTTTTAATTGACCGGACATTTAAGAAATCTGCCGGACTCATATGCATTGGGTGCGTAACTGATTAGGGCGTCCACCCACGGTTCGCAGAATGACAGAAATCACATTTTAGATGGTGGTAATTCATATTAACAGAACATGCAAGTCGAGAATGCAACGTGCCGAATACCGAACACTTTGAAGATGTTAGAAGAACTGTCCACATGTACTTTTCCTCAGCCAAGAAGAAGAATAACGAACAGCAAAATCACTAACCTATGTCAATTACTATCCCCCATGGTATAAACGTTTACCTATTCTATTGGTCAGCTTATCGAGAAAGAAAGGGCCTATTCCAAACATACTCTGGGACAGTTGTGAGACGATGGATCCCAAATTCATGCAACCAGTAGGCCTAGGCTACATTAAAAATTAAAAATGAACTGTTAAAAAGCAATGAGTTTGACTCAACAGATCACAACGTTTAGCTTAAAATGTTGATCAACTATTATTTCTTCACATTATACGCGCAGCGATGCGCAACTGTCAGCACACATGCGAGCTGTTTCATATGTTATAGGCCAAGAGCAGGCTATTACCGGATAACGGAAACCCTGACAAACACAAACACACACATACACTCAAAAAGCTGGGACATCTATGGTTACACCCCTCAACCACTTGATAACCTGTGGCTATATCTGCCAGTCTGTGGTTAACTTGACCAAAGTTAAACCCTACCCCTCACCTAAACCACCATCCTGTTAAAAGCATTCTGCTGTGTCTGTGACGATGATATGGACATCTCTAAGTGTCTTTACACCCGACTGACCACAAGAAGGTGCCAAAGTGCCTTTTTTGTTTTTCTAACACATTGACATGGTAGATGTTACAGTACATGTCCAGTTTTGCCACATTATCAGAAACATTGGGAATTCCCAATTAAATGCGATGGCTAAAGACGAGAGTGAAGGAGTTAAAGTTAGTAGATTGACATTTTATATTGAACATTGGACAGTCCTCAGCATCTCTTTCTTTCTTTACACTTTACATTTTCATTTAAACAGTTGGAAACAGAAGGGAAGATATGCAAGTGGGAGAACCTTAGGAAGGTTGGCCATGGGGATTGAAGGGATTGAGCGTTGTATTTGACTGGCCTTGGAGTGTTACTGCATCGGCCACAGGCTTTACACAGTCCTCAACATCTCTTGCCCTCCTTCCTGTTCTAGGTGTGTGTCTGGTGCGGCCACGGCGGAAGTGTGTGGAGCGGCGCGTGGCTTGCGAATCGGGCTCAGACTCGGGCAGCTCATCAGGTAGCGTGCGGGCCAGCCGCGGCAGCTGGGGCAGCTGGAGTTCTGCCAGCAGCGTTGAGGGAGACAAGGACCCCGACGCCCCGCACCACCGCACACACCACTGCACTACCTCAGCCAGGAAAAGTACGAACGCACTACTGCAGTATGCACGCTCACACACACATATACACACTGCACTATATACAACACACACAAGCACACTTTTATCTATACACCGAGTATACAGTACATGAGGCTCTTTCCATGACATAGAGGGACCAGGTGAATCCAGGTGAAAGCTATGAACCCTTATTGATGTCACTTGTTAAATCCACTTCAATCAGTGTAGATGAAGTGGAGGAGACAGGTTAAAGATGGATTTTTAAGCCTTGAGACAATTATGGATTATGTGTGTATGTGTGCATTCAGAGGGAATGGGCAAGACAAAAGATTGAAGTGCCTTTGAAAAGGTGTATGGTGGTAGATGCCAAGCGCACCAGTTTTGTGTGTCAAGAACTGCAACACTGCTGGGTTTTTCACATGTGTGCATCAAGAATGGTCCATCACCCAAAGGACATCCAATTGTGGGAAACATTGGAGTGAACATGACCTCGTATCTCTGTGGAATGCTTTCAACACCTTGTAGAGTCCATGCCCCGACGAATTGAGGTTGTTCCCAATGTTTTGTACACTCAGTGTATACACATTCCCCCCACTCGCTACTGCAGCACCTTGGACAGGGAAAGTGCATACACTGTCACAACCACTGCGCTGCTCTTATCAGGAATCGTGCCCCTAGAGCAGGGCTCTTCAACCCTGTTCCAGGAGAGCTACCGTCCTGTAGGTTTTCACTTTAACTCTAATCTAGCGCCATGGTTAGTTAATAACAATAGTTTTTCACATATGTGGCTTGGGGATTTGAACCAACGACCTTTCGGTTACTGGCCCAACCGCTAGGCTACCTGCAGGAAGCCTGCAGGAAGGGTTAGAGAACCCTGCCCTAGAGTCACAGATTAACTTTGGGGAATGTGTTTTTTCCCCCTGGTCCCTACATATTGCCCCTTTACTATTCCCAACTCTCTCTCCGTCTCATCTGTTGCTCTGTCTTTCATCAGCATAGCCACGTGTCTCCATTCCATCCCGCACATGTGCTTCTCATCAAAATGTCCTCCTTTCACTCCAGAATAGTAGGTCCGGACCTATGCTCTGGAGTTCCGAGGCCTGGGGGGGGGGGGGGGGGGGGGGGTTGGAAGTGGGACTGGAGACTCTACAGAGCACCGTGGTGCTGGGTTAGGTTAGGCCAGATGTTTTCTTGTCCTTTGGCTCTGAGTGACTTTGTCTGTCTTGGTTAGGGCTGAGATTGTGTACACCTCATCAGACATGGAAATGTTGCATCCATCTTTCACCTCACCTGTTCTCCATCTCTCTTTTTCTCCGCCCATTTTTCTCTCTCCCTTTTTCTCTGTCTACAGCTCTCTCTCTCAGCCATATATTTCCTGTGTTTTGAGGGGTGCCACTTGTCACTTAAATCTCTTACTCTGATGACTTTTCTCACACTTGCTAGTGCCATTGTTTTTTTCTCATTGACATAAGGACCCCAGAAATGTTTCTAATGACCACTCTGGTAATGGCTGAAATGGGCTCAATGGAATACATTGGTTTTCCTGTGCATCTATAAGAACGCTAACACAACGTCTGGGATTTAACGCACCGTCTCGACAGTTACATCACAAGAAAGATATCTTATTTTGATCGGTTTAGATTTATGTGCAATCAAAAAAAGAAAAAAAAGTCATGATTTAGTTCAAATGTTTGCAAACTAGTGGCGCTCAAGTCAAAGCAACTTCTGAAAGTTAAAGCTTAGATTATAGTGATATTATGTCTGATCTCGCAAACAATGGAAAGCAGGTATAAATGGGTGTAATCCAGAGCTAGTGTTTTGATTTTAAAAACGCATGGATATCCTTCACTTGACACACTTGTTGAATTATGCAAGAGAACATGACAACTATAATGAATCATTCATGAGGCTGTCTAGACAGTGCAGGTAAGTGCAGGTAGGCCCTTTATATAAATGTATTAATGAATGCAAATACACCCAGGCAAATGAGGCACATAATATTGTTAATTCTATCACAAAGTATTAAAAAAATACCTGGGAAAAAAACATTGACATTTTATAATAAATGTAATACCTGAATTCCAACCAAAATGCCTGAACTCCATTCGTTATTTGTCCGTGCCAGTATAATGTTTTATGTGCAAAAATTCAGTCAATATCTGATTGATTTAAAAAAAATCAAAATTTGTAATATTTTTACTGTTGCATTTATTAGAATTGTTATTTAATTGTTTTAACAATTTCGATTAACATTACTACTCCCACGCTCTCTCTCCCTCTCTGACGCTGAGATAGTAGAAAAGGGATGAATGAACTAACATGTTTTCATTAGAAAGCAGGGTCAGAGTTGTGATTTGTAGCTGTGTGTCTGTGTCCACAGGGGACTCCATGCAGTACGGCGTCTACCCAGCCGAGAGGGACTGCTACCAGACCATGAACTCCACCTACAAGGCCCAGAGGTACACACACACACACACACACACATACACACACACACACACACACACATTAACTGATTTAATCGCACAAACACAGACAGATAAATACACACATGTAAACACACACAGCAACCACATAGAATGGAAGACATACTCTTATGGTCATTTAGCAGGCTATTTTATATAAAGCTACTTACAGTTCAACCCACAACTGTAGTGTGGCAGGCCCGGCCATACTCTAACCAACTGAACCACTCTTATAGTGTTTCAAGAAGTGTACTATCATTCTAAAAGTCCTTACTGACAAAGACACTTTGATCCTATCAACCCTAATGGAGAAGTCAAAGTTCCAATAATAATGATCATTATTTATGTACATTTTGTTAAGTGCTTTTCATTACACACATAATCTCAAAGTGCTATATATGTCCCCTGGTGTGCAGCATGAATAACCTGTACAGGAAGGAGCCTTGCCAAAGCCCAACAGAGCCCGCCCCAGTGCCCTCCAGCTTTGCCCCCTGCTTCGCCTCTGTAGAAGCCCGCACGGACAGCACCATGGGTGAGTGAAGTGCTCAGTCAATAAATGTTGACATACCTGGACATCAGAATCTGTGTGTAAAATGTCTTGTCTGTTATAAATAGAAAGTTGATCTCAAAAAGGGAAGTGCTATAAAATCAGCATGTAAGGGTATTGTTTTGTTTGTCATTGCATAAATGCGTTTCGCGAAAGAGTGCGATTGCTGTAAATGTTTGGTGTCATAAATCGGGGATGACCAACCCTCTTTCTGGACAGCCAAGTATGCAGGCTTTTTTTCCAACCCTACTATAAAGCCTGTGTTACTGCTTACCTTGTTATAAATGCTCTATGTTAATTGTTTCCCTCTTCTCTCTCAGGTGTGGCGGGACAGTATTTTCCTGAGGAGACTTGGTCGGCTCCCTCTGTGCCCCTCACCAATGAGTTCAGGTACAACGCCTCAGAGGCCGTGCCCTACGTACCTCAAGCCTCAGCCCCCGTCAATGGGTATGTCACTAAGCCGAGAGGGAATTTACAAATGGTGTCTTTTCTACAATCATGTTGTAGCTTAAGAAGCCATTTTGATTGTCAGGCCATGTCGATCATACAGCTATTGTATACAGTAAGCATTTGCCTATGAACCAGAGTTTATAGACCTGAGGTGGTGTGCCCTAGTAGGAAGTAGACTGTGTGCAGCTCACCCTGCACTATTACCTCAAACATAAAAAAACATTCTC
The DNA here is from genome assembly GCF_013265735.2 of Oncorhynchus mykiss. Lineage (NCBI taxonomy): Eukaryota > Metazoa > Chordata > Actinopteri > Salmoniformes > Salmonidae > Oncorhynchus > Oncorhynchus mykiss. The sequence goes on along the minus strand of NC_048583.1, from coordinate 22,015,565 downwards.
ATGTCTACCTACTTCTCATAAGCTTCCTAGTAAAGCAATTAAAACAATCAAGAATGCCAGGAGAGTGCTAAAAATAGCCCACATTAACATATGTATCCTAAGAAACAAGGTTCATGAAATAACTTGCTAATAATAGATGACATTCATATTCTAAAACTCACTTAGATAATACCTTTGATGATACAGTGGTAGCAATACATGGTTATAACATCTACAGAAAAGACAGAAATGCCAGTGGTGGAGGTGTTGCTGTCTATATTCAGAGCCACATTCCTGTAAAGCTTAGAAAGGATCTCATGTTAAATACTGTTGAAGTAATATGGCTTCAGGTTTACCAGCTTCACCTAAAGCCCATTCGGGTGGGAAGCTGCTATAGACCACAAACTGCTAACAGTCAGTCCCTGGATAATATGTGTGAAATGCTTGATAATGTATGTGATATCAACAGAGGTATATTTTTCTGGGTGACCTTAATATTGACTGGCTTTCATCAAGCTGCCCACTCAAGAAAAAGCTTCAAACTGTAACCAGTGCCTGCAACCTTTATTTAACTAGGCAAGTCGGTTAAGAACAAATTTTTATTTACAATGACGGCCTACCCAGGACAAACCTGGACGATGCTGGGCCAATTGTGCGTCGCCCTATGGGACTCCCAATCACGGCCGTATGGGATACAGCCTGGATTCGAACTGTAGTGACGCCTCTTGCACTGAGATGCGGTGCCTTAGACCGCTGCACCACCCCCACTCTGGGTTCATGTTATCAGTCAACCTACCAGGGTATTTACAAACAGCATAGGAAGGAATTCATCAACATGTGTTGATCACATCTTTACTAATGCTGCAGAAATTTGCTTTAAATCAGTATCCAAATCCATAAGATGTAGTGATCACAATATAGTAGCCATATTTAGGAAAACCAAAGTTCCAAAGGCTGGGCCTAATATAGTGTATAAGAGGTAATACAATACATTTTGTAGTGATTCCTATGTTGATGATGTAAAGAACATTTGCTGGTGTGTACTGAGGAGCAACCAGACGCTGAACTTGACACGTTTATGAAATTGCTTTTTCCAGTCACTAATACGCATGCACCCATTGAGAAAATAACTGTAAAAACGGATAAATCCCCGTGGATTGATGAGGAATTTAAACATTTTATGGTTGAGAGGGATGTGGCAAATGGAATGGCAAATAAGTCTGGCTGCACAACCTATTGGCAAATGTACAGTACTGCAAACTGAGACATCATGTGACTAAGCTGAATGAAAAGAATAAACTATCCTATGAAACAAAGATAAATGAAGGATGGTAATACGCTTTGCAGCACCTTGCCAGCTACTTTAATGATTTGTTTTCATCGGCAAGATTAGCAAACTTAAGCATGACATGCCAGCAACAAACGCTGACACGACACGTCCAAGTATATCTGACCAAATTATGAAAGACAAGCATTGTCATTTTGAATTCCGAAAAGTGAGTGTGGAAGAGGTGAAAAATTCCACCTGGGTCTGACAACTTGGATGGAAAATTGTTGAGGATAATAGCGTACAATATTGTGACTCCTATTTACCATATTTTCATTCTAAGCTTATAAGAAAGTGTGTGCTCTCCGGCCTAGAGGGAAGCAAAAGTCATTCCGCTACCCAAGAATTGTAAAGCCCCTTAACTGGCTCAAATAGCCGACCAATCAGCCTGTTACCAAATTGTGTTTGACCATATTTATTTGTATTTATGCTACAATGCTATTTTACAGTAAACATATTGACAACAGACTTTCAACACTGGACATTCAACATGCACGGCACTTACACAAATGACTGATTGGCTGAGAGAAATTGATAATAAAAAGATTGTAGTAGTTGTTTTGTTAGACTTCTGTGCGGCTTTTGATATTATCGATCACAGTCTGTTGCTGGAAGAACGTATGTGTTATGGCTTTACACCCCCAAATATATTGTTGATAAAGAGTTACCTGTCTAACAGAACACAGAGGTTGTTCTTTAATGGAAGCCTCCAACAAAATCCAGATGGAATCAGGAATTCTCTGTATCTATATATGCGGATGACTCAACACTTTACACGTCAGCTACTACAGCGAGTGAAATCACTGAAACGCTTAACAAAAAGCTGCCGTCAGTTTCAGAATGGGTTGCAAGAAATAAGTTGGTCCTAAATATTTCTAAAACTAAAAGCATTTTATTTGGGGCAAATTATTCACTAAACCCTAAACCTCAACTACATATTGTATTGAATCATGTGGAAATTGAGCAAGTTGAGGTGACTAAACTGCTTGGAGGTGTTGATGCAACAGTAGCTAAGATGGGGAGAAGTCTGTCCATAATAAAGCGCTGCTCTGCCTTCTTAAAACCACTATGAATATGGCTTTTGTATTGTTGATATGTGGTACTGGGGTAGTGGCCTGAGTGCACAGACTTAATGTGTTGTGAAATGTAATGTCATGTAATTATTATATGTAACTGCCTTAATGTTGCTGGACTCCAGGGATCCTTAATAAATGCAAATGTGTTTACCCCTGTGATGTGGCTACCTGTCAAATCATATACGTTTTTTATTGTGAAATTATGTGTGTTAGCTCATTTATGATTTTGTGTTTTCGTTAATGTATATTTGTGTTCTTGAACAGCTTCCCTTGGAACAGTGCCAACAGCCAATGTAACAGCCCGTATGCATACTGTGGCCAGGGCAATTACATGTCAGCAGGTAGGCGTCAAATCTACTGTGTTATTGTGTGTAAAATGTCTTATACAGGTCTCCCTTGAAAAGGGCGTTTGAGCTCAATGGTACAACCTGGTGAAATATCATGGGAAAAACACTTACCATTGTATCTGTACCATCGGTCCACAGGCAACACCAACTTCCACAACAGTTACCCGTGCCAGCCAGAGAGCCAGGCGGTAGCCTACAGCCACCGGCCCAGCTGGAACGAGGAGTGTTCCCAGGAGGCTCCCTCAACCTGGGATACAGCCGGCTGTGTGGGCAGCAAGGTAATCCCAAGGGGACCCGCTGCTGGCTCCATTCAACCTAATCCCCCTAATATCTATCATTACTGTCCCCGTCTGCCTCAGTCAATGACCTAGTCCTAACCACGACTTCGTGCAGGTTTACTAAGTGTCTGCACCAAAGAAAAAGCTAAAACAGGAAACTGCCTTCATTTACACTTAAGATTCTTTTTTTTTTTCTTCAAACCTTTATTTTGCCCTTTTGATCCGTCCCCAATGTTTCTCCTTGTTGAAAAAGGCATGTGCAAACACTTAGTAAATCTGTCTCAGTTAAGCGTAGTATTTAATATTATATATTTATGATTTTAATATAAAATATAAAGGATTGTTTGGAATTATTTAAGTGGAAAATCAATATAAGTGTTATTGTAACTCATCTGAATCTGTGGAGCTACCGTTTTGTTGACTGTCTGTTTTCTGAAACCTCTGTTTTTCCCTTTTGGTGTGCTGTCTGTGGTTACCAAATTTAACATCACAATCTTACTGTGTGATTTGTAACAAAGCAAATAGAGCTTATAAAATAGGAACTGCAATCTCTGTGGATGGGAATCTAGGGAGTGAGGCTTTGTCTTCTTCTCTTGAGTGGAAAACTTCCACTTTTCACAAACTACCCACCATGGTTCTGGCCTCAGCATGGGTCAATACAATGTTGATCATAGTCTTTCGGTTAGGCTTTATTTATTTATTTTTTTCACCTTTATTTAACCAGGTAGGCAAGTTGAGAACAAGTTCTCATTTACAATTGCGACCTGGCCAAGATAAAGCAAAGCAGTTCGACAGATACAACGACACAGAGTTACACATGGAGTAAAACAAACATACAGTCAATAATACAGTATAAACAAGTCTATATACGATGTGAGCAAATGAGGTGAGATAAGGGCGGTAAAGAGACCATTGTTTACCTGTTATTTAGACAAAACAATGTCACTGACCGCTTGATGACACAGATGATACCTTTCGTTTCCTAATTCTTAGTAAAAGTCACATAAATGGTACTCATCATTGTATTGAATTGTTTTCTAACAAGAACCAGAAAGTAAATACCAAAATACTAGCGGTGACAGGGCTGTAAAATGAAGCTTTTATGCTTATTGTTTTAGCCAGATTATGACCACCTCCATTATCAAATGTTTTGTGTGCTATGTTTCCTCAGATATTTTTTGGCATTGAGCAAATTTCTGGTCTGCTGAGCACAACTTCAAACATTTACTCTGAACACTGAGGCTCTACCTGCATTACATTACATTTTTAAAAGTGGCCTTGTAGGCTACCGTGGCTATTTGATCATAGTGTAGGCCTACCATAAAAAAACAATGGAGAAAATACATCCCATAATATTTTAACATGGAAATAGCAGTTATATCATTCAGCCTACAGTAGCAGCCAATGTGTGGTGTTCAATGTAGGTCTACATTCCATGAGACTTTTGAAGAAAGAAAAACATGCAGGGCTTGACATTAATCTTCAGACAAGGAGGTGACTGAAAATGTTGTTTGATGCAAGAAACCACTTTACAAAATAAAATGCATTATTATTCCCAAATTATGTTACCCTCTGCCTATTGGCTACTTAGTTTATTCAAGCCTGTCTCAAAATACAACACTGCGTCTTTAAGACAAAAAAAATATCTTTACCTGACTTGCTTTTCAAAAATGTCTAGAGGTGTATTCATTTTGCGCTCTTGTAGGAAACAATCACGCCCCTATTGCTGACTACAAATGGGCTAATATCTCACTAACTAGCAAATGTTAATAATGTGGCTCTGAAAACAAGCGGATCTACTCACAGTCCAGTTCAAAGTAAATTGCACAGATCCATATATGGCAATGGTCTATTTGCATATAGGCCTACTGCAGCTCTGATTTGTTTATGCCGCACAGGCTGAGTAGTTTTTTATTTTTTTATCTGTTATTTTACCAGGTAAATTGACTGGGAACACATTCTCATTTGCATCAATGACCTGGGGAATAGTTACAGGGGAGAGGAGGGGGATTAATGAGCCAATTGTAAACTGGGGATTATTAGGTGACCGTGATGGTTTGAGGGCCAGATTGGGAATTTCGCCAGGACACCGGGGTTAACACCCCTACTCTTACAATAAGTGCCATGGGATCGTTATTGACCTCAGAGAGTCAGGACACCTGTTTAATGTCCCATCCGAAAGACGGCACCCTACACAGGGCAGTGTCCCCAATCACTGCTCTGGGGCATTGGGATATTTTTTTTAGACCAGAGGAAAGAGTGCCTCCTACTGGCCCTCCAACACCACTTCCGGCAGCATCTGGTCTCCCATCCAGGAACTGACCAGGACCAACCCTGCTTAGCTTCAGAAGCAAGCCAGCAGTGGTATGCAGGGTGGTATGCTGCAGGCATAGTGCGTATCAATGCAATAGAATCCTACTCCAATGAGTTCTGCCTACAACAAAATCTCTTGCATAGTTTCGATTTGTTGCACTGAAAGTGGCGAATATTGTGTTGATTCGATCACAATTGCTACAGAAAAGGGAAACGTTGATAGTGTTAACAGGGAAACTCTAGAACAGTTGTCACCAACCCTTTCTGAGTCAAGATCAATTTGAGTCAAAATGCAAGCTGAGATCTACCACTCAGATTTTTTTTTAAAACATGATTTACAAAATGTAAGCCTATTAACCAATTTAAAACAGTACTGTTGCAATGAGTTTTGTGCTGTAAGCTATACGCCCAATATGTTATGACCGAATATTGTCTTTGCTTGAATTGCCCAGCCAATGTGTTGTTCGGGACATTTAAAAAAAAATCTAATTCAAAATTTGAGGTAGGCTATATGATCACATCAGTAATATTTGTATTATTCTTGTATTACTTATTATACAATATCATTATTGTATTACTTGTGAAGCACAGCTGAGTGAGCATATGTTCAAATAATTAGCTTTTTATAAAAAATATTTACTTGGCTTATGGTGCCTGCATCTGATGGTCTTTCCCTTTCCTCCACTGACCAAAAAGGGACACCGTCTTCCAGATGATGGCGAAACATGAGTCGCACCGCATTATTTCTGCTTCATGCACAAATTTGTTACTCCTATGAACAGAGAAAGTGAAATATTCCTCGATATTTAAAAAAAAAAACAATCCGCAAATAATAACAATGCAAGCCTATATATGCACTTTCCTACTCATTCATTACTGTTGCAGTGCTTGTTGTAGCGCTGAGTGGAAATAGGAAGAACATGCATTTTATGGCTGATAAAAACCATCTCTTTGCTGTACCCATTGACAGTCTCTCTAGTCATTTTTGAAATCTCATTTTGAAATCTCACAGTATCAACTTTACTGTAGCTTTCTTTTATGCCTGCTACGCTACTGCAGACACGGTCATCTGTTCCATCCTATTGGTCAGCGGTAGACCTATAGGGCACTTGATTTTCTCTTTGGGCCCGCTGTGATCGCAGAGTTTGTACCTTCAGACACATGAAGTGGTTAAAAATGGCAACAGTTCTTGAGGGAACATTGTGTGTATAGGAATTCAAACATAGCTTCTCATAAACTTTACTTTTAGATTTTTGCCATCAATGAAGTGTCCAGTAACATTTAATACGATATTTGTTTTTGTAAAATAAATGGTGCCATATCTTTTCTAAACCATATTTTGTTTCTCTCTCTCTTGCTTTGTTTCCCCCTTAGCCATATTTCCCTGGCACCAGGAGCCTGTCCCCCATGTCCAGTCTGTTCGGTTCCATCTGGACCCCACAGAGTGAGCCATACCAAAGCCACTTCCAGCCCGAGCGCTCAGTCCCCATGTCCCCGGTGTCCCCCGTCTGCCCCATCACCCCACCTCACGCCCCCTTCAACCGGGAGCCCGGGGGCATGTGCCGCCCCAAGCAGTACTCCAGCTTCAACCCTTTCGGCCCCCACATGAACCTGGACATTTGGAACTCTTCATCCAACCGCAGCTCAAACTCGCAGCTGTCCAACGACTCGGGCTACTGCGGCGACGTTTAATAAAAACCTGGCATAACCGACGACAACAAACAAAAACGATGCTATAAAATAAAGGAACAAGAAATTAATGTGCTTTTATCGATAATGGGAGAAAAATTTGAATATTCCTTTACTTTTATGTTCCTTTTTTTTTTCAAACGTTCAATGTTGTGAAAAGTTAAGCATTTGTTGTATATTTTTCTAGATGTTTTGCAGTTTTGATCATAGAAAATAAAAAATAAAAAAAAAGTTTTGAACTTGATGTCTTGTTTGCTGTCCCCCATGCTACAACTATTTAGAATATGGCAGTAACCGAAGGACCGCATAAGCCTGTTATCTTTGCCATCCATCAAAATCACTTTAACACAGCAGTATAAATTGCTTTTCAAAAACAATTATAACCAGAAAATGTCACAGAATTCAAATGTACAGTCATGGCCAAAGGTTTTGAGAATGACACAAATATGAATTTCCACATAGTTTGCTGCTTCAGTGTCTTCAGATATTTTTGTCAGATGTTACTATGGAATACTGAAGTATAATTACAAACATTTCATAAGTGTCAAAGGCTTTTATTGACAATTACATGAAGTTTATGCAAAGAGTCAATATTTGCAGTGTTGACCATTCTTTTTCAAGACCTCTGCAATCTGCCCTGGCATGCTGTTAATTAACTTCTGGGCCACATCCTGACTAATGGCAGCCCATTCTTGCATAATCAATGCTTGGAGTTTGTCATAATTTGTGGGTTTTTGTTTGTCCACCTGCCTCTTGAGGATTGACCACAAGTTCTCAATGGGATTAACCATGGTTGACAGAGGAAGAACAATGATTCCAAGCACCAACCTCCTTTTGAAGCTTCCAGTCTGTTATTTGAACTCAATCAGCATGACAGAGTGATCTCTAGCCTTGTCCTCGTCAACACTCACACCTGTGTTAACGAGAGAATCACTGACATGATGTCAGCTGGTCCTTTTGTGGCAGGGATGAAATGTAGTGGAAATGTTTTTTGGGGATTCAGTTCATTTACATGGCAAAGAGGGACTTTGCAATTCATTGCAATTCATCTGATCACTCTTCATAACATTCTGGAGTATATGCAAATTGCCATCATACAAACTGAGTCAGCAGACTTTGTGAAAATGTATATTTGTGTCATTCTCAAAACTTTTGGCCACGACTGTACAACAGGTGATGCCCTAATAATATACAGTGAAACTAAGTGAAATAGAGACCAAACCAAGTAATCAATTGATTCAAATCACTGTGCACAATTGATATCAATCAATTAAAAGTATGTTTATAAAAGTCAAATTTTTAAGATTCTAGGATAGGATATTCGTTGTTGATCTTCGACCATGAATTGAACTATACTGAACAAAAATAAACGCAACATGTAACAATTTCAAGTTCATATAATGAAATCAGTCAATTTGAAATACATTCATTAGGCCCTAATCTAGGGTCTGGGAGGGCATAAGCCCACACACTTGGGAGGCAGGCCCAGACAATCTGAATGAGTTTTTCCCCACAAAAGGGCTTTATTACAGACAGAAATACTGTCTGGGTGTCTGGTCTTAGACCATGTGGAGGTCTGTTATTGTCCCCACCACAAGGTGCACCTGTGTAATGAGCATGCTTTTTAATCAGCTTCTTGATATGTCACACCTGTCAGGTGACTGGGTTATCTTGGCAAAGGACAAAATGCTCACTGACAGGGATGTAAACACATTTATGCAAAACATTTTATAAAAAAGCTTTTTGGCGGATGGAACATTTCTGGGATATTTTATTTCAGCTCATGAAACATGGGACAAACAATTAACATGTTGCGTTTATATTTTTTGTTCTGTATAAATCAGAAATAATCCTTGATAAAACCAGTCCCCATGTTTCACTCTGGCTTCACTTCCTCTTTTGACTCAATGTACTGTTCCATATGTATTGTGGACAGAGAAAAGGGAAATACTACATTATCCTCACTGTTTGGCATCATTTCCCTGGCTACCCAAACTCCTTGCTACGGCCAAATGCTACGCCACGCCATTCCAATGGACAGTATATTGCTTGCAAGAACAGGCGCCAAGGGAATTTGGGACAGTCAAATTCTCACTGACCGGTGAGGGAGACTCAGAACACATTTTAGAAGACGGACCACTCTTATGTTTGTTTGAATCAAGGAACCTAGTGGTTTATTTTGCTCTACATTTCTCAAGTTCTAATCATTTAAAAATAATTGTCATAGTTGTATATACACTGTGGCCAGTTTATTAGGTACACCACCCCGTTCAGGAAAATGGTTCGCTCCTACAGACAGTGAGTCACGTGGCAGTGGCTTGCTACATAAAGCAGGCTGAAAGACATTGAGGCATTCAGTTACTGTTCGATTGGGGAAAAGGAGTGACCTAAGCAACTTAGTGCCAGGCACGCCGGGTCCAATATCTCAGAAACGTCCGGCCTCCTGGACTTTTCACGAATGACAGTGCAAGGGTTTACAAAGAATGGTGCGAAAACAAAAAACATAGTCAGTGGCAGTCCTGTGGACAAAAACAGCTCATTGATGAGCTGTCGAAGGAGAATGGAAAGAATCGTGCAAGCTAACAGGCGGACGACAAACAAGTAAATAATGGCGCAGTATACAGTGGTGTGTAGAACGGCATCTTGGAGCGTAGAACTCGTCAGTCCTTGTCACGGATGGGCTATTGCAGCAGAAGACCACACCGGGTTCCACTCCTATCAGCTAAAAACAAGAAGAAGCGGCTCCAGTTGGCACGCAATCACCAACTGGGCAATTGAGGAGTGGAAAAACATTGCCTGGTCTGATGAATCCCGCTTCCTATTGCGTCATGCTGATGGCAGAGTCAGGACTTGGAGTGAACAGCATGAGTCCATGGCCACATTCTGCCTGGTGTCAACGGTACAGGCTGGTGGTGTAATGGTGTGGGGAATGTTTTTCCTGGCACATGTTAGGTCCTATGATAACAATTGAGCAACATGTACATGCCCTGAAGAATTCAGGCTGTTCTGGAGGCAAAGGGGGCTCTGACCCGGTACTAGATGGGTGTACCTAATAAACTGTGTATAACTAGCTGTACGTTGTGTCTTACAACCTAGTTATTATAATCTGAATAATTGGGCACACTTTTATGAATAACCATTTTAAATGCTTATTTTCGTGTCTATGAATTTGAGGGGTTACATTTCTCCAGCCCGATCCATCAGCAGACACAGGGATGGGAAGAAAGATTTCTTGAGCAATCTTGAGGAGCTTGTGTTCCATGTCAGTGCTCTAGAAGTCTATCAAAATGGACGTTTAGAGTATATTGGACCTGTTGGCAGTGTAACACTTTGCCTAAACAATCCATTTTAGAGAAAAATGTTCTTGGTTTACAACAGGGTTCCCCAAATTTGGCCTGTGGATGGTTTTATTTGGCCCCCCAAGTTTTTTGAGCACATGGGAAGACTAGAAAAACACCAGTCAGCTCCAAGTGATTTTCATTTAAGATAACTGTTCCCAAGTATTCAAATCAAATCAAATCAAATTTTATTTGTCACATACACATGGTTAGCAGATGTTAATGCGAGTGTAGCGAAATGCTTGTGCTTCTAGTTCCGACAATGCAGTAATAACCAACAAGTAATCTAACTAACAATTCCGAAACTACTGTCTTGTACACAGTGTAAGGGGATAAAGAATATGTACATAAGGATATATGAATGAGTGATGGTACAGAGCAGCATAGGCAAGATACAGTAGATGGTATCGGGTACAGTATGTACAAATGAGATGAGTATGTAAACAAAGTGGCATAGTTAAAGTGGCTAGTGATACATGTATTACATAAAGATGCAGTAGATGATATAGAGTACAGTATATACGTATACATATGAGATGAATAATGTAGGGTATGTAAACATTATATTAGGTAGCATTGTTTAAAGTGGCTAGTGATATATTTACATCATTTCCCATCAATTCCCATTATTAAAGTGGCTGGAGTTGAGTCAGTGTCAGTGTGTTGGCAGCAGCCACTCAGTGTTAGTGGTGGCTGTTTAACAGTCGGATGGCCTTGAGATAGAAGCTGTTTTTCAGTCTCTCGGTCCCAGCTTTGATGCACCTGTACTGACCTCGCCTTCTGGATGATAGCGGGGTGAACAGGCAGTGGCTCGGGTGGTTGATGTCCTTGATGATCTTTATGGCCTTCCTGTGACATCGGGTGGTGTAGGTGTCCTGGAGGGCAGGTAGTTTGCCCCCGGTGATGCGTTGTGCAGACCTCACTACCCTCTGGAGAGCCTTACGGTTGAGGGCGGTGCAGTTGCCATACCAGGCGGTGATACAGCCCGCCAGGATGCTCTCGATTGTGCATCTGTAGAAGTTTGTGAGTGCTTTTGGTGACAAGCCGAATTTCTTCAGCCTCCTGAGGTTGAAGAGGCGCTGCTGCGCCTTCTTCACGATGCTGTCTGTGTGAGTGGACCAATTCAGTTTGTCTGTGATGTGTATGCCGAGGAACTTAAAACTTGCTACCCTCTCCACTACTGTTCCATCGATGTGGATAGGGGGGTGTTCCCTCTGCTGTTTCCTGAAGTCCACAATCATCTCCTTAGTTTTGTTGACGTTGAGTGTGAGGTTATTTTCCTGACACCACACTCCGAGGGCCCTCACCTCCTCCCTGTAGGCCGTCTCATCGTTGTTGGTAATCAAGCCTACCACTGTTGTGTCGTCCGCAAACTTGATGATTGAGTTGGAGGCGTGCGTGGCCACGTAGTCGTGGGTGAACAGGGAGTACAGGAGAGGGCTCAGAACGCACCCTTGTGGGGCCCCAGTGTTGAGGATCAGCGGGGAGGAGATGTTGTTGCCAGTACCCAGTTGCACAGGGCGGGGTCGAGACCCAGGGTCTCGAGCTTGATGACGAGCTTGGAGGGTACTATGGTGTTGAATGCCGAGCTGTAGTCGATGAACAGCATTCTCACATAGGTATTCCTCTTGTCCAGATGGGTTAGGGCAGTGTGCAGTGTGGTTGAGATTGCATCGTCTGTGGACCTATTTGGGCGGTAAGCAAATTGGAGTGGGTCTAGGGTGTCAGGTAGAGGTGATATGGTCCTTGACTAGTCTCTCAAAGCACTTCATGATAACGGATGTGAGTGCTACGGGGCGGTAGTCGTTCAGCTCAGTTACCTTAGCTTTCTTGGGAACAGGAACAATGGTGGCCCTCTTGAAGCATGTGGGAACAGCAGACTGGTATAGGGATTGATTGAATATGTCCGTAAACACACCGGCCAGCTGGTCTGCGCATGCTCTGAGGGCGCGGCTGGGGATGCCGTCTGGGCCTGCAGCCTTGCGAGGGTTAACACGTTTAAATGTCTTACTCACCTCGGCTGCAGTGAAGGAGAGACCGCATGTTTTCGTTGCAGGCTGTGTCAGTGGCACTGTATTGTCCTCAAAGCGGGCAAAAAAGTTATTTAGTCTGCCTGGGAGCAAGACATCCTGGTCCGTGACTGGGCTGGATTTCTTCCTGTAGTCCGTGATTGACTGTAGACCCTGCCACATGCCTCTTGTGTCTGAGCCGTTGAATTGAGATTCTACTTTGTCTCTGTACTGGCGCTTAGCTTGTTTGATAGCCTTGCGGAGGGAATAGCTGCACTGTTTGTATTCGGTCATGTTACCAGACACCTTGCCCTGATTAAAAGCAGTGGTTCGCGCTTTCAGTTTCACACGAATGCTGCCATCAATCCACGGTTTCTGGTTAGGGAATGTTTTAATCGTTGCTATGGGAACGACATCTTCAACGCACGTTCTAATGAACTCGCACACCGAATCAGCGTATTCGTCAATGTTGTTATCTGACGCAATACGAAACATCTCCCAGTCCACGTGATGGAAGCAGTCTTGGAGTGTGGAGTCAGCTTGGTCGGACCAGCGTTGGACAGACCTCAGCGTGGGAGCCTCTTGTTTTAGTTTCTGTCTGTAGGCAGGGATCAACAAAATGGAGTCGTGGTCAGCTTTTCCGAAAGGGGGGCGGGGCAGGGCCTTATATGCGTCGCGGAAGTTAGAGTAACAATGATCCAAGGTCTTTCCTCCCCTGGTTGCGCAATCGATATGCTGATAAAATTTGGGGAGTCTTGTTTTCAGATTAGCCTTGTTAAAATCCCCAGCTACAATGAATGCAGCCTCCGGATAAATTGTTTCCAGTTTGCAGAGAGTTAAATAAAGTTTGTTCAGAGCCATCAATGTGTCTGCTTGGGGGGGGATATATACGGCTGTGATTATAATCGAAGAGAATTCTCTTGGTAGATAATGCGGTCTACATTTGATTGTGAGGAATTCTAAATCAGGTGAACAGAAGGATTTGAGTTCCTGTATGTTTCTTTCATCACACCATGTCACGTTGGCCATGAGGCATACGCCCCCGCCCATCTTCTTACCAGAAAGATGTTTGTTTCTGTCAGCGCGATGTGTGGAGAAACCCGTTGGCTGCACCGCTTCGGATAGCGTCTCTCCAGTGAGCCATGTTTCAGTGAAGCAAAGGACGTTACAGTCTCTGATGTCCCTCTGGAATGCTACCCTTGCTCGGATTTCATCAACCTTGTTGTCAAGAGACTGGACATTGGCAAGAAGAATGCTAGGGAGTGGTGCGCGCTGTGCCCGTCTCCGGAGTCTGACCAGAAGACCGCCTCGTTTCCCTCTCTTTCGGAGTCGTTTTTTTGGGTCGCTGCATAGGATCCACTCCGTTGTCCTGTTTGTAAGGCAGAACACAGGATCCGCGTCGCGAAAAACATATTCTTGGTCGTACTGATGGTGAGTTGATGCTGATCTTATATTCAGTAGTTCTTCTCGACTGTATGTAATGAAACCTAAGATGACCTGGGGTACTAATGTAAGAAATAACACGTAAAAAAACAAAAAACTGCATAGTTTCCTAGGAACGCGAAGCGAGGCGGCCATCTCTGTCGGCGCCGGAAGTACACATTCCCACGCATAATAGAGACACGTGATCGTGTACAAATATAACCAAGGTTTAAAATGAATATTTTTTTAGTCAAACATATGTTTGGGCTTCTTGCGGTCAATTTGTAGTCTACAAATTATTTGTAATTATATTCCGGCCCTACCGTCCATTAAAGATAAAATAGGCCTGCGGCTGAATCTAGTTGATCCATGTATATTTCATATCCCAACACAACATTCATTTTCACAGAGACAGATTCACAAAGCAATGACAATGGGGGGGTTTTGGGCAGTAAAATACAAAGGTGTGAGAAACATTGTTCATAGAGATGTCAGTGTTTTCGACATAGCTTTTATTGAATTACAAACTCAATGCTGTCCTATATTGAGGTAGATGTTTCCACATTTATTCTGACTGGCCATTGGGGCAGTGGAGACAAGCCTCACCTAGGCATGCCAGTCTCTCTTGGCTAAGAGTTGAGGAGAGACTGACTGCATCACTTCTTCTTTTTATAAGAAACAATGTGTTGAAAATCCCAAATTGTTTGCATAGTCAATTTACACACAGCTCTGACACACATGCTTATGCCACCAGGGATCTTTTCACAGTCCCCAAATCCAGAACAAATTCAAGGAAGCGTACATTATTATACAGAGCCCTTATTGCATGGAACTTCCTTCTATCTCAAATTGCTCAAATAAACAGCAAATCTGGTTTAAAAAAAACAGATAAAGCAACACCTCACTGCACAACGCCTCTCCCCTATTTGACCTAGATAGTTTGTGTGTATACATTGATATGTAGGCAATGTGTGCCTTTTAACATGTTTTATGTGATTCTGTCCTTGAGCTGTTCTTGTCTATTAATGTTCTGTATTATGTCATTCTGTGTCATGTTCCAGGTTTTTTTGTGTGGACCCTAGGAAGAGTAGCTGCTGCTTTTGCAACAGCTAATGGGGATCCTAATAAAATACCAAAAATACCCAGAGACTGCTTTTCTTACAAATGTAGATATTCCTCAATTCTATAATTTCCCTCCCATATTTTGTCTGGTACGTATTCTACAAGTGCTGCGAAAATTATCGGTGATCAATAGTATAGTTTACACCACTCCTTGTGTAACCTCTGAGGATGTTTCCAGACTGGAGTATGGACATTAGTGTAAACCTATTCAATGATCAGACAATGCAAGAGATGCTGTGCTATGGCAAGGGTGTACTTTGGGGGCTTAGGACCCTGAACATCAGCAGACACAATCTGCAATCTTTCAACAATCACCTTTTCAGGAAACTGGACAAGTTGACCACCATCGACTTGAGTTGGAATGTTTTCCATAGCATACTTGACAGCTGCGTCTGGCCTCCAAGTCTCAGCTTGAACCTCTCGTCCTCCCACTTAACAATGGCAACCCTTTGCCTTCCAAAGAGTTTGCACGTTCTTGATTTAAGCAACAATGACCTGACGCTGTTAAACATTGAACTTCCTCTCCTTACTGAGTTGTACTTCTCTGGCAACAAGATCTTGAGTTTGATGGATGGAAAGTTGTACCTTTGTCTGGAGGTTTTCTCCATTCGCAACTATGCCCTTTGCTCCTTTAGCTGTGATGACTTGGAGGGATACAACAAACTAAGGGTTCTGGAGGCTGGTACCAACACATTCGTATGTTCGTGTGACTTTGTGGCTTTCATCTACCCACCTTAGTAGATGGATCTGGGGCCTATGAATGCGAGTCACCTGACGCGGTGAGAGGGATGCCCATCGTAAACGCTCTGTTATTAGTGTTTGAGTACCACGCAACATTATTCCTGTCCCTTCTTTGCACTAGCATTCTCATGGTCTTTCCTGTGTCTGGATGTCTGTGTTACAATTGCGATGCCCTGTGGTACCTAAAAATGACCTGGGTATGGCTGAGAGCTAAAAGGAGGCCAGTTCTCAAGAGAGGCGACTGTCGGCTACGATGCCTTTGTAACCTATAGTGAGAGAGATCTGGGTGGGAGGAGGAGCATCTGGTCCCAGAGCTTGAGCAAGTGCAACAGCCATTACGGATCTACCTCCACAAGAGGGACTTCCTGCCCGGTAGGTGGATCTTGGACAACATCATGGACACCATAGAGAAGAGCCACGGGACACTCTTTGTCCTCTCCCAGAACTTTGTGTGAGTACGAGCTGGACTATTCCCACTTCAGACTGTTAGATTTAAAAACGACAGGTTGAAACTGCTGGAGCCCATTGCCAAGGAAACCGTCCCCAAAAGGCTCTGTAAGCTGTGAAAGGACATGAACTCTAGGAGCTACCTGGAATGGCCAGAATATGACAACCAGTGAACTGAGTTTTGGCAAAGTCTAAAAGTGTCAATACAAAGACCTGAGCAGAAAGCTTGAAAAATACATTCATTTGGAGTGAAAATGTAGGCATGCTATTGCTGTGCTGCTCTTATTTGAAACAATGGAATTTCCTTCATGTGAAATGTTTTGTTTATTAAAAGGTGCATCAATGCAATTCATGGTAGTGTTCTGTAGGCAAAAAATGGGAGATAATGTTTTGAACCCTACCAGAGATACTGGATATAATGAGCAAATGCTTGTGTCTCCCATCCAAACAATGGGATTTGTTGTCCACAGAGTGGAACGTCGGGCTGTCAAGCTCACACTTATTCCTCTCTTTGGATTTGTGGATACATCTTGTTATTTGAATATTAGATGAGGGGTGTTGACATCATCCACCTCCCACTGAGCACAGACTTCAACGTCTACTCCACGTTGGTTCAACGTTGATTCATTGGCCGTCTCGAATTTCAACAACGACAACTCTGTCTCTGATTCTGTCTCTTTGCAGCAAAATCTGCAGAACTGGTTTGGTTGTATCCCCTCGTATATATTAGTCTAAATACATTCTACTGGTTGCAAGAATTTGGTATAGTTTAAATTGAAAAACTATACGTTTTGAATCCGGCGTCGTATTGTATATCAGTTCATAAACCATGTACCATGGAATTGGTACATCGAAAATCTCTTCCCAACTACAATATTTTGCAGCCTGTATGGCACAGCTTATTATTTACTAATCTGCTAGAGAACCAGTTTGGATTCAAAGCCTTTATCGACAGGTCTAATACTTTAATATTTAATATTTTTTGCCATCTGAATTCATATTCATTACCGTGCATTAAGAAAGTATTCAGACCCCTTGAATATTTCCACATTTTGTTACATTACAGCCTTAATTTAAAATTGATTAAATAGTTTTTCCCCCTCATAAATCTACACACAATACCCCATAATGACAGAGCAAAAACAGGTTTTTACAAAAAAACGATCACATTTACATAAGTATTCATACCCTTTACTCAGTACTTTGTTGAAGCACCTTTGGCAGTGATTACAGCCTCGAGTCTTCTTGGTTATGACGCAACAAGTGTGGCACACCTGTATTTGTGGAGCTTCTCCCATTATTCTCTGCAGATCCTCTCAAACTGTCAGATTGGATGGGGAGTGTCGCTGCACAGCTATTTTCAGGTCTCTCCAGAGATGTTCGATCGGGTTCAAGTCCGGGCTCTCGCTTGGCCACTCAAGGATATTCAGAGACTTGTCCCAAAGCCACTACTGCGTTGTCTTGGCTGTGTGCTTAGGGTCGTTATCCTGTTGGAAGTTGAACCTTTGGCCCAGTCTGAGGTCCTGAGCGCTCTGGAGCAGGTTTTACTTTGATCGTCTTTCCCTCGATCCTGACTAGTCTCCCAGTCCCTGCCGTTGAAAAACATCCCCACAGCATGGTCCTGGGAGTCTTTAAGTGGCTTTTGGAAAACTCCAAGCGGACTGTCGTGCCGAAGAGTGGCTACCGTCTGGCCACTCCACCATAAAGGCCTGATTAGTGGACTGCTGCAGAGATGGTTGTCCTTCTAGAAGGTTATCCAATATCCACAGAGAGACTCTAGAGCTCTTTCAGAGTGACCATTGGGTTGTTGGTCACCTCCCTGACCATTGCCCTTCTCCCCCGATTGATCAGGTTGGCCGGGTGGCCAGTTCTTGGAAGAGTCTTGGTGGTACCAAACTTCTTCCGTTTAAGAATGATGGAAGCCACTGAGTTCTTGGGGACCTTCAATGCTACAGAAATGGTGTGGTATCCTTCCCCAGATCTGTGCCTCGATACAATCCCGACTCCGAGCTCTACGGACAATTCCTTCGACCTCATGGCTTGGTTTTTGCTCTGAAATGCACCGTCAACTGTGGGATCTTATATAGACAGGTGTGTGCTTTTCCAAATCATGGCCAATCAATTGAAATTATATGAATGCTTGGTCAGTATTTGTATTAAACCATTCCCTTCTCTAAACTGATTAGTCATTTCCCTAACTCTTATTAATATGGTTTTGATCCCCCCATGGGTTACATATTCTGAAAATCTGATAGTGATAAAATATTGATAGTGATAAAACAAAAATCCACAAACTATCACATTTGTCCTGTTTGTTACAATTTTTTGGGAAAATAAATATAGGTATGTACAAGCTGTATTCTTTTGAAATATATCCAGCAGATAGCTCTTCATTATTGTATACATTTTACCCTAAGAGATATTTTGTTCAGGGCCTCAGTGCCCAAAGTATTGGTTTGGTCTGGGTCTTGGCTAGTCTTTGTGGTCTCAACTCATGTGGTCAAGATACATAACATCACTAGCCCAGTTTATACCTGGTGCTCACATGTGGATGTCGTCATCCGATCAAGATGATCCAATCACAATTTGACACAGCTATACTAAAATGTATATTTTATCAGTACACTTTCTCTGCATTGTGACCAGATTTTGTGATCCCTCTGTATGCAAATTATTTGACAGATATTGTTTCAAATTAATATGAATGTATTCATTTTAAGACAATGGTGCCACCTGTTAACTTTACAGGGCTAGATAATGATGATTTAGATGTTTTTACAGTCCAGATCTGTCTACACTTGTGAGATATCCAGACACAATGAGTGCTCTGCTACCTCTGCAGGTGGTCAGGAAGATCAGATCACAATGTGTTTTTTGATCATCTACACCTATCTACAAATGTGGGCACAATCAGTATGTTGACAAAATCAGGACAAAGGACGCGTGTTATCACCAGGTATAAACGAGGCTACGGAGTACCATCTCTTGCCCTGGCACCTTGCTTTAAATGTGGATGTTGTATTGGCATGATAATGTTTAGGGAGATGGATAATTTAAGAGGGTTGGTCTGTATCTTGTTTTTCCACATTTCAACAGATCTTGTCATAGTCTCAATCTGCTAAATTTAGCTCTGGTTGTCAAGAAGTTAGATCTGGAATGGTTCTGAAGAGGTTGGGTCTGGTTTTCAGGTCTTCAGTTCATATCTGTTCCCAACATATTAATAAACATGCCATTGATTAATCAAAGACTTGTATTTTAAGGTTCCTTGAATTGTTTCCTTTAATTAAGAGGGACCAAAAGATGCATATCATTTATAAGAATTACACTTCTCAGATTAACATTATACAAACATATGTTTAGTGTTGTAATTTACAAAAAAAATATATATCACCATCTGAAAACACACGTGTCAACTCCTGCGGTCTCCCGAAACTATGTACAAGAATACAAGGTTTCTGATATTTACAGAGTACTATATAAATCAATATTTTACTTACACACACACACACACACACACACACACACACACACACACACACACACACACACACACACACACACACACACACACACACACACACACACACACACACACACACACACACACACACACGTTTGCATTCACCCCTAAAAATGAAAACACAATCGACCATTAATATACAATCCTGATATACTTAGTTAACATACCTAAGACACGCTGCCATAGTGAGAAGAAATGTCATTAAAAAAAGTTGAGAGAAACAGAAATGACATGGTAGACGGGCACTCCACAATTTGATCACCAATGTCAAAGGAATTTACTTGAAAAAGCTTGAAACTGAAAAAGATTTCATAATCAATAATTGTGGTAGAAAAATAAACAGTGCAGTATTGAGGCTCATGTACAAAAAGGTGACATAGTCCATTGACTGCAGAGGGTCAAATAATTGATTGTCGTCACTGCAATGATATGGGCCTTGCTTTGGGCTGCTGAACTTGCAATGCCAGGGGTACATTATTGGAAGTACTATCTAAAAGGCAGAGAATATAGCCAGCTATCTCTCATTGCTTGAGAAAAATAATAAGTAAAAAAGCACATTACATTGTATTTCTTTACATACCATAATCTTAAAGAATACATCTGAAACTATATCACACCATGCACACAGAAACCACACACTCTCCCTCTCACCTAATGATAGGCCAATGCACTAAATGTATCCAGCCTCATCATCAAGTCTGGATAAGTGTAGCCTAACAGACTGCATTGCATAATGAAAAAATGAAAATAATGATTTTTAATATTTTCAGAAACACTGAAATATGCATACAACATTACAGGCAGTATGTAGTAGACCTGCAATATTCACCTGTTTGTCTTTGATTTTAATGTAATGTGTATGTGATTTGTGTTATCTTATAAGGACTATTGATGGATCAAATGAAATCCTAATAAACAATAAACGTGTTGAAAAGTAGCCTATGGCAGCGCTAAACACACGGTACTAAGGACAGGACGTTTAACAATACTGACTGAGAACTAGTTGCATTCGGATCGGACCAGATCCGGCTCTTAGAGTTTAGATAAGACTCATCGGGTCTTGAGTCTGGCTTCGCTCAGCACTGCAGCTTGCGGATGCTGCGTGAGATCCTCTTGAACTCACGCTGGCCCCGCTGCCAGCGCTTGAGCGAGGTGATGACCAGGTGGCCATCCATCTTCTGGCCCATGACCAGGTAGGAGGCGTTGATGTCGTTCATCTCGTCGCACACACACTGCAGGCCATCCTTGAGCCAGAGCACCGTCTTGCGCAGGTCTCGTTCCGTCACACCGCTCAGCTTGTAGATGGTCTTGCTCTTGGTCTCGGGCACGATCTTGGTGTCGCCGTTCATGTAGGAGATCTCCTTTACCTTGATCTTCAGGGCTGCGCAAAGCAGGCAGGGTTGAAAGGAAGAGGTTGAGGTTAAGGTTTCGATTTGTTGGACTTGAAACTGGGTGCCAACAGGCCTGCAGTAGGTAGCCGACATTTGTATATCTATAAAAGCAAAGACAAGACTGTATCTACTTAGATTTCAGGAGTAGGACTTACCGAAGTCGTTTTTGCACAGGTTGTCAACTATTTCATTGTCATTTTCCTCCTTTTCCTTGCAGGCGTCACACACTCTGGGCACTACAGGAGAAACGAGAGCAGATGTTTTATACTCCCACTGTAAATGCAACAGGTGTTATATCAACTATAACACAATACAGCATATGAAAGTGTAAAGAGTAAAGCTATTCAATGCATTCTTTCTCACATTCCACTGTTGAGTGATCCTCAGGAGTAACCCATGGAGATCGTGCTGTTTAAACATCCCCTAATTAAGGGAACAACCCAGTAAACACAGGCCCTGCCCAAAGGATGGGATTCCACAAGACTCCCCACTAATTAACCTGATGTTCACCCTTATGAAAATCCACGAGGGGATCCAGGAGCTCCAGGAACATGTTTTTTTTAGGCTATTACGTTTTATTTAATTACTCAATTTCATTACCCCATTAGATCTCAATAGGCTACTGCATAAAATATACCATCGGCTGTTTGCTGTAGTCATGTTATTGTAGGCTAAGACATCTTTTGCCTTGACTTTATTTATTTTATCAGTATTCTGTATCTGAAAATCTTACTCAAAATGTTAAACTTTTTGTTATGTTACCATAATAAAGCCCTGTATTTTCAGAACTGGTTAAACAGGTTTACAGAAATATATAATCGATTTGAGGTTTATCTTTTGAATAACTGAAGTGTAGTCTAGCCGAATTATGCCAATACCTTACCTTCTCTGGTGACTGGCATGGAATAATCGATGCCCGCTGGAGGGATACACAGGTCATTGTCTTGGGGGAAGCGCTCGCAGTCAAGCATATCTGGCCACGGGAACCCGAACGCGGACATCACCGGTGCGCAACCGTGTTTGACGCTCACGCACAACGACCTGCACGGCTGGATAGGCTCGTCCAAATCGTGCAGACACACCGGTGCAAAGAGAGAGCAAAGAAACTTCCTCGTGTCGGGGTGACACTGCTTCTGGACCAGTGGAATCCACGAAGAGGCTTGCTGCAAAACCTCGTTCATGGTCTCGTGCCCGAGAAGATTCGGGAGGCGCATCTCGGTGTATTCGATGTCATGGCACAAGAGAAGATTGGCCGGGATGGGCTTGCAGTTATTCTTTTTGAAGAATAACTCGGGCTGACCGAAATTGTATAATCCCTGGATGGCCATGCACGCAGGTAATGTTATCGCCCATATTAAGGACAGAATGTAGTAATTCATAGTTGTTGCCTAAATAAAATACAAATGATCTAAGATAAAAAAAAAATATATCGAAAAGTTGAGCTGCAATTCCTTCATCCAGGTGTTCTTCAGCATCAGTAGCCTACATGAGTAGAGGACCACTGACAATGTTCTGTATATGTAGTAGCCTAACATGGTGTTTTCTTGTGGGCATGTTTGGGAGGAGTCAGTGTCGTGAAGTGATCTCATCTATTGGTCCAGTTTCACTCCTCGGTTTCAGGTGAACATTCGACTGGCAGAGTTACATTCTCAATTATTTTGACTCTGGGTGGAATTAAAGTAAATTACTACTATTGAATACAAGCAATTAAACAATAGAGCTCACCAGAGAAAGATGCGTGAAAGTGTGCACTGGGATATGTTCTAGTGTACAATGTTCTTCATTTCTCATTTCTAGTGTACATTTCTAGTGTACAATATTCTTCATTTCCTATTGTAGCAAAAACATATGTATATACAAACCAAGGTTTATTTGAAAAATGGCGCTGGAGAAGAAGGCAGACCATGTCCCCAACTGATTGTTTTTTTTTGTTCTTTATTTGCGTTTTTTTATAACTTATATTTTGTGCATAATGTTGCCACTACCGTCTCTTATGACAGATAATAACTTCTGAACATCAGGACTGCTATTACTCACCACGGACTGGCAGAAACAAGCCCGACACAAACAATATACTGCTTTCTCGGAAACAGGCCCATATCGCCATGATTTGTGTGAAGAGGCGGAGAATTCGAGGCAATTGAATAAAACCCCACTTCCTTCCATTCTGCTAGCAAATGTGCAATCTTAGGAGAATAAAATAGATGACCTACGGGCAAGATTAAACTACCAACGGGACAT
Organism: Oncorhynchus mykiss; assembly: GCF_013265735.2. NCBI lineage: Eukaryota > Metazoa > Chordata > Actinopteri > Salmoniformes > Salmonidae > Oncorhynchus > Oncorhynchus mykiss. Next base: position 21,992,325 of record NC_048583.1, on the reverse strand, counting down.
TCAAATCTAATATTTTATGCTTCACGGAGTCGTGGCGGCAGGATAGAACAACAGCGGTGTCTGGTAAGACAAGGGGTGGCGGGCTATGCATTTTTGTAAATAACAGCTGGTGTACAATATGTAAGGAAGTCTCAAGCTTTTGCTCGCCTGATGTATCTCATTTTAAGCTGTAGACCACACTACCTACCTAGAGAGTTTTCATCTGTATTTTTCGTAGCTGTTTACATACCACCACTGTCAGAGGCTGGCACTAAGACAGCATTGAATGAGCTATATTCCGCCATAAGCAAACAAGAAAACGCTCACTCAGAGGCGGCGCTCCTAGTAGCCGGGGACCTTAATGCAGGGAAACTTAAATTCGTTTTACCAAATTTCTATCAGCATACAAAGCTCTCCCTCACCCTCCATTTGGCAAATTTGACCATAACTCTTATCCTCCTGATTCCTGCTTACAAGCGAAAATAAAAGCAGGAAGCACCAGTGATGAGATCAATAAAAAAAGTGGTAAAATCAAGCAGATGCTAAGCTACAGGACTGTTTTTCTAGCACAGACTGGAATATGTTCCGGGATTCCTCTGATGGCATTGAGGAGTACACCACATCAGTCATTGGCTTCATCAATAAGTCCATCAATGACATCGTCCCCACAGTGAATGTACGTACATACCCCAACCAGAAGCTATGGATACAGGCAACATCCGCTAATCTAGCTAAAAGGCTAGAGATGCCACTTTCAAGGAATGGGACTCTAACCCAGAGTTTATAAGAAATCCCGCTATGCCCTCCGACGAACCATCAAATAGGCAAAGCTTCAATACAGGACTAAGATCGAATCGTACTACACCGGCTCTGATGCTCGTCGGATGTGGCAGGGCTTGTAAACCATTAGACTACAAAGGGAAGCACAGCCAAGAGCTGCCCAGTGACACGAACCTACTGGACGAGCTAAACTACTTCTATGCTCGCTTTGAGGCAAATGGCACTGAAACATGCATGAGAGCACCAGCTGTTCCAGAAAACTGTGTGATCACACTCTCCGCAGCGGATGTGAGTAAGACCTTTAAACAGGTCAACATTCACAAGGCCGCAGGGCCAGACTGATTACCAGGACGCTTACTGCGAGCATGCGCTGACCAACTGACAAGTGTCTTCACTTCAACTTCTCCCTGTCCAAGTCTGTAATACCAACATGTTTTAAGCATGTTCTTGTGCCCAAGAACACTAAGGTAACCTGCCTAGCTGACTACTGATCCGTAGTACTTACGTCTGTAGCCATGAAGGGCTTTGAAAGGCTGGTCATGGCTCACATCAATACCATTATCCCAGAAACCCTAGACCCACTTCAATTTGCATACCGCCCCAACAGATCCACAGATGATGCAATCTCTATTGCACTCCACACTGCCCTTTCCCACCTGGACAAAAGGAACACCTTATGTGAGAATGCTGTTCATTGACTACAGCTCAGCGTTCAACACCATAGTTCCCTCAAAGCTCATCAATAAGCTAAGGATTCTGGGACCTAACACCTCCCTCTGCAATTTGATCCTGGACTTCCTGACGGGCCGCCCCCAGGTATTTGTATTTATTATGGATCCCCATTCCCACTCTTCCCGGGGTCCAGCAAAATTATGGCAGTTAATACAATTTTAAAACATTACAATACATTCACAGATTTCACAACACACTGTGTGCCCTCGGGCCCCTACTCCACCACTACCATATATCTACAGTACTAAATCCATGTGTATGTATAGTGTGTATGTATAGTGTGTGTGTGTGTGTGTGTGTGTGTGTGTGTGTGTGTGTGTGTGTGTGTGTGTGTGTGTTGCTTCACAGGCCCCGTTGTTCCAAAAGGTGTTTTTTAAAATCTAATTTTACTGATTGCGCGTCAGTTACTTGATGTGGAATAGATGGTAAGGGTAGGTAACAACATATCCGCCACGCTGATCCTCAACACAGGGCTCCCTCAGGGGTGCGTGCTCAGCCCTCTCATGTACTCCCTGTTCAGTCATGACTGCACGGCCAGGCATGACTCCAACACCATCATTAAGTTTGCAGATAACACAAGTGGTAAGCCTGATCACCGACAACGACGAGACAGCCTATAGGGAGGAGGTCAGAGACCTGGCCGTGTGGTGCCAGGACAACAGCCTCTCCCTCAACATGATCTTGACAAAGGAGATGATTGTGGACTACAGGAAAAAGAGGACCGAGCACGCCCCCATTCACATCGACGGGGCTGCAGTGGAGCAGATTGACGGCTTCAAGTTCCTTGGTGTCCACATCACCAACAAACTAATATGGTCCAAGCACACCAAGACAGTCGTGAAGAGGGCACGACAAAACCTATTCCCTATTTCACTACCAAGCATACCTCTTTGCAATTGGAGCCAGCAGAATGGGAGAAATACCTCACACATGCTACAAAACTATCAGTCTTGCACTTTTTTTTACTAGCTAGAGCTATATCACTTAATTTAGGCTTTTCAGTCTCCTATGCTTTTTGAGTCAGCTGCCCAAAACAATAGTAATACATTAACTAATTAAAACCCATAAGCTACACTTCTTTAGGAAGTATGGAGTTAGGAAAGCTATGTTGAAAGTGGCACTCGACTCAAATTAACGCATGGATAAATTATCATCATCGCCAGAGGTTAAATCTCCTGGCCCACTCCTCAGGTTTATACACCATATGGTGAAATATAGTCCAGTGTGAGAACCAGAGCTTGGCGCATTGGACCCAGGGGTGAAACTCTATCCTCCCCCATCGGCTGCAGCCCCATCCTGGCTCCCATCCCACTCAACACCCCCTGGGCTGGAGTCTCGTCTACAGACAGCCAAATGGTTCTTCTCAGCCTTGACATCCTGCCCTATTTTCTTCTTGGGGAAAAAAAGAGAAAGAATGAATGGTGAAAGCTTTATTTTAAAGGTTGATGTTGTTCATGCTCGCAGGAGTCTTTTCTCCGACAAGTATAACTAGATCAATGTGTAAAAGGGAGAGCTGGAGTTGACATGGTCAGCAACCTAAGTCATGGCCTCCATTTCCTTACTAGAAAGTCAGTACTCTGAGAAGAATGTTGATTTTCAGCCACACACAATAACATAAGGAAGCATGTACATTGCATTGTTCTAGTGCATTTAAAATTTTATAAAAGCAACACAAATGTGTTCTTGCTCGTTAAAGATGCACTCTCGAATAATTTCAGCCGGTAGTTTCGAAAATGATGCTCACGAGCAAAAACGGTTCCCCGTTTTTTGTGTACCACGTCATCCAATTGTGTTCTGCGACATCCATTTCCTGTGATACCTTATGGATTTTACAATTCGTATGATATCATACCAATTTTGCAATTCGGGTGTATGTTAAAGGTGCACTCAGGGATCTTAAGCACAAGAAATTGTAACATATTGCACAAATTGGATTTGTAACTTCCCAATATGTATATGTGGTCTCGCCATCTCTTCTTCACTTCTCGAGATCCCCTTCCAGCACCACACAACAAGCAGATCTGTTCAAATAACATTAGTTGTCTTTCAAATGCTTTAGCTGTGATTAATTGCCCTGCCTGTCGAAATTGAACCAATGGAATAGTCCCAAAAGAGCAAATCCCACCCACCTGGCACAGTGGCACTCCAGGCAGGCTCAAGCAAATGTTTATAGTATTTGAAGGAAAATCAGGTCTGCATAGCAGTCACTTTGTTCGCCCTAGAAGTCGTTATAAGTAAATGGCAAAAGAGGGAGGAGAATGGAAGTCAATTGAAAACAAGAGAGTCATTTACAGTGTCTGAATTAAACCTATCATTAAAGTTTATAGCTTTAAGTCCGTACATTTTTCAGTTGGGAGGGATAAAGAGGATGGATATGTTGGGAAAATGCTTAAAGTTTGGGACTTTTATTCTGTGGTAAAACAAGACAGAACTTCCATAATATAAACAACTAGGAGTGTTTTGCATGAGTAAACTGTCTTTCAGTCCAAATGAATAGCTGACTATTTACCCATTCCCTTAAATTAGGTGTTTTATTGTTCGCTAACCATGATAAAATACTTCTAAAATTCTCCTGGAATGAGTCATCATAGAATCATGAGTAGATGGCATACCTTCTACTGAGTCACACATTTCATCTCTTTATAGAGGCTTGTATGGATTTGTTACGAATAATAGTACCTATTACGCCCACATTTCAGGAAGGCAGATCACCTAGAGCGCATTTAGAATGTATAAACATATGTATTTGCTGTCAAAGCAAGGCCCATGTGTGTTGGGACAATGTGAAACTGACTACAGGACATTTTAACCATCCTCCAATAACATTTAGACTGCTGCTCGCTCAGTGTCAAGTGTGCACGTACCGGAGTGTAACTTATCTACAACTGCTTTTAAATTTACATAGGGAAAATGCTCCCAGTGGTCTAAGGATCAACTGAGTCCAGTGGTACGTTTGTGGTGCCCCCAGTACCTTGGAGTCAAAGGTTTACCCTGCTTTTATGGGGCAACGCTTCTCCCTTCATGCTTGCTCCTCTTCGTAGTGTGCAAATTCCACAAACACTTCTGCGAACACAACCTTGAGGTCGTATTTACTCACTAAAGCCCCTATTAACCCGCTACTCGGCTCCCTTTGACCCTCAGGGTCCAGAGGCTAAGCCACGCAGCGAGCCCGGCTATTTAAACCCAAGGTTTGATAGTTCAAGTGACAATCCCTTCTGTTGGGCTACCGAGGTGACATAAAGGTTACAAACGGGAGCACGGCTTATACTGGGGAGTCTTAACGTCTCGCTACACCAGGGCCTGTATTCACAAAGCGTCTCAGAGTAGGGGCGCTGCCCTAGGATTAGGTCCCCCCCCCTGTCCATTATGATCTTAAAGGGAAAAATGATTCTAGATCGGTGTACTCCTACTCTAAAAAGCTTTGTGCATACGGGCCCAGACAATGGTTGTGGACCCATTCAATGGGAAAGTTAAGGGGCGTAGAATGTGTTGAGGTTTCACAGGTTCACGGGGCATGGGTAAAATCACTGGGGAAGCCAAGCCAGAAAAGAAACCACATCACAACCTGTATGTGTTGTGATAATTGTGTTGTTTTCTCTATAACCTATCAGGTCATATGCCTTGCCACTGTGATATATAGGCCTAAGGCCGTGACAATAAGAAGATAACAGTGGCAGAATAAATTCAAACACACCTTTGTTTCATCACAAAACTGGAGAGCAGCATCTGTCCAGTGAAGTCCACAAAGCGTATTTCATTTAACAAACAGTTACATGACCTACAGCATGGTCAAGCAAGTTCATGTTTCCATCATTTTCATGCTATTGATTTCGAACCACGGAGAGTTCCCGCAAGTCGCTAAGAAAACAGGAGCTGCCATCTGCTACAGATGGCAGCTAACATTAGCCTACTACATCTAGCTACATATTGAACTTTCATCCTTTCAGGCCAGGGGCACAATGTATGAATTTATGGTTGGTTGGATCAGAATCACAGTTATATAATCACTAACCAGTACGGATAATTAATTTAAAACAAATTGCTATCTCCATCCATGGCTAATTTAGGAAAGGGACAATTTTATCTAACTAGCTAGCCACCGGAGGACAACAACACAATGAGATGCAATAATTCACATTTTTTCTGTCAATGACTATTTGCTTTTGATGTGATTGGTGTGAAGCCAAATCCAAACTGTCTTCCCGTGACACTTCTATTCACAGTTAAGGTCGTTCAGTTTAGCTCAACGCTAATTGGATATTATTATTATTTTTAAATTAATATAAAGGGAGGCCAAATGCTCACTGGCTTCCCTTGCATTCAATGCTACAGGCAGCAACAAGGTCATACTCTCTTTGACCAGGCAGCATCAGATATAGTTGAAGTCGGAAGTTTACATACACCTTAGCCACATTTAAACTCAGTTTTTCACAATTCCTGAAGTGCCACGAACATTAGCAACATCATGGTGAACAGGTCTGGTCGATGACATTGACAACAAAACTAGCCCTGTACGGGTCTTTATGCTAATTATTTACTGCAAAAAATTCTTGTAAAAATTCCCTGTCTTCGGTCAGTTAGGATCACCACTTTATTTTAAGAATGTGAAATGTAGTAGAGAGAATGATTTATTTCAGATTTGATTTATTTCATCACATTCCGAGTGGGTCAGAAGTTTACATACACTCAATTAGTCTTTGGTAGCATTGCCTTTAAATTGTTTAACTTGGGTCAAACATTTTGGGTAGCCTTCCACAAGCTTCCACAATAAGTTGGGTGAATTTTGGCCCATTCCTCCTGACAGAGCTGGTGTAACTGAATCAGGTTTGAAGGCCTCCTTGCTCGCACACGCTTTTTCAGTTTTGCCCACAAAAACTTTTTATATTGAGGTCAGGGCTTTGTGATGACCACTCCAATACCTTGACTTTGTTGTCCTTAAGCCATTTTGCTACAACTTTGGAAGTATGTTTGGGGTCATTGTCCATTTGGAAGACCCATTTGCCACCAAGCTTTAACATCTTGACTGATGTCTTGAGATGTTGCTTCAATATATCCACATCATTTTCCAACCTCATGATGCCATCTATTTTGTGTTGTTCCCTAGCCCCTCCTGCAGCAAAGCACCCCCACAACATGATGCTGCCACCCACGTGCTTCACGGTTGCGATGGTGTTCTTCGGCTTGCAAGCCTCCCCCTTTTTCCTCCAAACATAACGATGGTCATTATGGCCAAACAGTTCTATTTTTCATCAGACCAGAGGACATTTCTCCAAAAAGTATGCTCTTTGTCTTGCTGAGCGGCCTTTCAGGTTATGTCAATATAGGACTCATTTTACTGTGGATACTTTTGTACCTGTTTCCGGCCAGCATCTTCACAAGGTCCTTTGCTGTTGTTCTGGGATTGATTTTCACTTTTTGCACCCAAGTAGTTTTATCTCTAGGAGACAGAAGACGTCTCCTTCCTGAGCAGTATGACGGCTGTGTGGTCCCATGGTGTTTATACTTGCGTACTGTTGTTTGTACAGATGAACGTGGTACCTTCAGGAGTTTGGAAATTGCTCCTAAGGATGAACCAGACTTGTGGAGGTCTACAATTTTTTTTCTGATGTCTCGGCTTTCCCATGATGTCAAGCAAAGAGGCACTGAGTTTGAAGGTAGGCCTTGAAATACACCCACAGGTACACCTCCAATTGACTCAAATTATGTCAATTAGCCTATCAGAAGCCATGACATAATTTTCTGGAATTTTCCAAGCTGTTTAAAGGCACAGTCAGCTTAGTGTATGTAAACTTCTGACCCACTGGAATTGTGATACAGTGAATTATAAGTGAAATAATCTGTAATAATCAACAATTGTTGGAAAAATTACTTGTGTCATGCACGAAGTAGATGTCCGAACAGACTTGCCAAAACTATAGTTTGTCAACAAGAAATTTGTGGAGTGGTTGAAAAACGAGTTTTAATGACTTCAACCTAAGTGTATGTAAACTTCTGACTTCAACTGTAGATGGGCTAGACATACAGAGACAGAGGTGTGCTGTTTCGCTCGCTCGGATGCTTTCTCCGGTGAGAGAATTCTCTTAGAATTGAAGGAAAATTATGAAACACAGAGACACGAAAGATACATTATTGCATAAGTATTTTTCTTAGTAATTGTTTTGGGGAAGCCTGGCTTCCCTTGGCACCCATGAATACACTCCACTGTGAACAGAACACTGCACACTGTCTGTACATCATCCTAAACCTCTTCCTAAACCTCTTTCAGAGACAAACCAGGCGAAAGGAAAAGCACATTGTGGTTGGGTTTTAATAATTTAGCCTAGCGGTTAAGAGTGTTGGTTCAGTAACCGGAATGTCACTGGTTCGAATCCCCGAGCCGACTAGGTAAATAAAACTGTGGCTGTCCCCTTGAGCAAGGCACTTAACCCTAACTGCCCCTGTAAGTTGCTCTGGATAAGAGTGTCTGCTAAATTACTCAAATGTAAAAAGCCTCTAGTAAAAGAGAGATTCTTTTCAAGAAAGCTTTTTAAAATATTCTTACAGTGTGATCCCCACACCTCTAATCACAACTGTCGGGCTCCCCTGTGCCAAGTACAGTGTGTCACCAACACTGCAATGTTCCACAAAACCACATAATTGCTATTCGTACCACAAGGGTGATGTAAAGCAGTGTACCCTGCAACCAAGAACCCCAAACAGCTCAATCTGTGTTGGCCCATATTTGTCCTCCATAGCCAAGGGAGATGCTCCCTAACAAAGCACAGATCTCAGGTCAATCTGGAGTTTGACAACTTTATGGGTAGAGGTTAGAAAGTCAGGAAGTCAGGAATCGGGAAGCTGATCCTAGACCTGTGCTTAAAGGGACCACGTCTCCCCAGAAAGACTACCAGGAGGTTCTCATTACAACTGTGTCAAATGAGACGCAGCTTTGTTGGAGCGACCCGCTCATCTGTAGGCTGGTAATCCTTCCTTCCTCCCCTCCCCCCCTCCATCCCTCCCACCCTCTCTTTTTACATTTTTGATTGAGAATCGCAGGCTGGACTATTGTCACAAGCCATTAGTGAAGGAATGTTTCCTCAGGTTCAGGAGAAACCCAAACCCCACTGGAAGCCTTTGAGGAATCAATTCATCGAGCGTCAATAAAGTCCCTTGCGGTGTGAAGGGGGTTTGGACCATCGGGCCCGCTCGAATGTAAAACTAGAGTTCTCTTTCATGTTTTCACATCAAAGTCGCTATTCCTTGATCAGAAAGCTATTTTTTTCCCATCTGCACTTTACAACATTTTTTTTTAACGCTTGCTATTTGGGAAGGAGTTCGCTAGTCAGGTCTCTGAATATGTTTACTGTAATTTGGTTGTTAGCGACATATTTCTAATTACAGTAGCTGGGATTAGTGTCTGTGAAACAATGTAAGCCAAGTCTTTCATCACTATGATACGACATTCTGTTCCAATCACGGTACCAGAAGAATTGTTGTTGGCTTTCGAGAAGGGCTTTTATGAAATCTAAATTAGAGTTTCAACTAATGTTTTGAGGTTATACAGTGTTTACAAACAATCTTATATTGATGGAGTAAGTAAGACTGTTGAACTAAGCTCATGAGGCATTTCTTAAAATCAATGGGTACATATCATATATTTAAAAAGCTAAATAAAATATCAACCCTTTAAGCACTTTCTAAGCTTCTCAGGCTGCGTTTAGACAGGGAGCCCAATTCTGATCATTTTTTTTCACTAATTGGTCTTTTGACCAATCAGATCGGCTGTGAAAAAGATTGTGTGAGTGCAGCCATAGTGGTCTGCAAGTGCCAATCTATCATAGATCTTAGATCTGCAGTGTATGAATCTATTATATATGATTTATGGTCTGAGTGACAGACCGATGCTTCGTGAGATCAACAAGGCTGTTCCACTTCTACTCTGTACTTATCACGTAGGGAATCAACAGAGAATCAACGTATAGTCCAGGATATGTACTGAAGTCCACATGGACCACATGTACTAATGACCTTGTTAGCCGTAATCCCTTTGCATACATTGACATAAGAGGGGAAGGAATTCATCCTATCTAAAATGTATTAAAATCTTTAAATCTCATTAAAGTTCCAGACAGTCATATAGATAATGGTGTAATTTATGAAATGCCCCCCATTACGGAGGTAAAATTGTTTCAGTATGGAGGTTCAGGCAGCTGTGACACAATCAACTCTCATGCTAAGGGGGATAATAATGAGATGCACACTAGCCAAGAGCTGTGGCCCTGTCCAGCTTCTACGTCAACTAGATCTACACATCTGTACAATGCTCAAATTCTATTTCAACTATATCTACATATATACACTGAGTACACCAACCATTAGGAACACCTTCCTAATATTGAGTTCCACAGGGATGCTGGCCCATGTTCAAGTTCGCTGGATGTCCTTTGGGTGGTGGACCATTCTTGATACACACGGGAAACTGTTGAGCGTGAAAAACCCAGCAGCGTTGCAGTTCTTGACACAAACTGGTGAGCATGGCACCTACTACCACACCTCGTTCAAAGGCACTTACATTTTGTGTCTTGCCCCTTCACCCTCTGAATGGCACACGCACAATCCATGTCTGAATTGTCTCAAGGCGTAAAAATCCTTCTTTAACTTGTTTCCTCCCCTCCATCTACACTGATTTGAAGTGGATGTAACAAGTGACATCAATAAGGGATCATAGCTTTACCCTGGATTCACCTGTCATGGAAATGTTTTAATGTTTAAACATTATGTTAATGTTTTGTATACTGGGCACCGTGTGAGTCAAAGTCAACAGCATGGTACAAAAAATGCTTCTTCAGGCTCGTCTCTGTAGAACAACCCATTATGATTCTAGGTAGAACCATTTTTTCCCAGAAAGAACCCTGTTAAAGGTGTTTTTTCCTCATGGAGACTGTTTTGGAGAACCCCTCCCAGATGAAAAGGATTCCATTTTCCTTACAGAGAAAATGCTTCCAAAATGCTTCTTTGTGGGTGAAAAGGTTTTACCTAGAACCATAAAGGGTTCAACTACTACAGGGACATGAACTGAACAGACACAATGTCTATATGATTAGTTAGACTGTTAGTTAACATGAGGTCTTCCCCTTTCAGACAAGCTGGAAAAGTGTTTTTTTTGGGTTGGGATCAAATAAAAACTTAGGTGGTGTTGGGCACTACACATTTTTGGCAGATGAGTAACTCGCCAGCGAGGCACGTTGGGCCACACGTATGAAAGTCAACCATTATGACTACAATTGAAATGGTCATAAATGCTCTGCGTTGGTAAATTTAACGAACACATTTTGTGGTTTCGAAATTCAAACCACGTTGCTTTTGCTGACTAGCCTTACGCTCATGCGATGATTATATTTCTGGGAACGACCTTGGCACGCTTTAATGTTCGACCGAAAGGGAGGGGTACCTTTTTTAAATAAAAAAGTCAACAGCTTGCCGTTTGAAAAGGTCAGAAAAGCGTCAGAACATAAAGTGCAGCACGTAAAACATTGGGCCGAGCAGTTTTACGCTATACAGGATGTCCGCGACACACGACAAGCGGATGCTTCGGAATGGCCTTGCCCTTTGACCTCTGACCGACACTGGAGATGGAAGTCTCACACTGAGGGACTTAGAGGGACTTTTTACGACGCACACCAAAGCAACGAGCAGCCCTGGGGTTACTGCACTGTCTATGGATGACCCAGACCTGATCTCCATCTCATACGGAAGGGCACCACCATCCCATTCTCGCCACCCCCACCCCCTTCCCTGACTGAGACGCATTCCTTCCCAATAGGAACCTCGGTGTTTACCTAAATCAGTCCTTGTGGAAAAAGAGAGGGGGCTACCGACCTACCAACCACTCTAAATCGTTATTAGCAAGGCTTGGAAAACATACAGATGAGACGTTAACCAATTAAACAAAATGGAGCAGCTGCCGGATATCCATTATGGCCAAATGTAAAAGGTGGGGTCATTTCCTGACATTTCGCTCACGTTTATGCCCTCGGAAACTTTCAGTTGATGTACATAGTTACCATAGTTTTGAGAAAAATGGGTACGAGACTAGCTATATAAGTTAGAGGCCTATCAGTTGCTATATTTATAGTGTGTGTACTGTATTTTGGACAGTCTTGATGAAACCATGGAGTCTGTATAAGAGCTCCATAACCAATAAGGGAGAGGGTCTAGGTTTAGCTCCATCTGTAAAATACTGGAACAAAAAGAAAGGTGGCTTAACAGGTTCATAAACCGATTGTATTTCGTTTCTAATTAACTGACCCAAAAGTTTGAATCGTGCACAGGTCGGCAAGGAGCGCCACATTTATCAAACTTCAACTTGAGCCTTTTAGACCTCAGGCACGGTCTTACGTGTACAGTGTCCCCTTTTTGGTCTGAAGCTGTTAGACGCGATATCACTCTGTTACTTAGATAGACTTGTTTTAGAGTGTCCAGTGCTGTTTTTCTGCTACATTTTATTGATATCAATGATCCAGGCTCTATCAACTACTAAGCGTCACTCTATCTGGGCATTCTAGGGACTGGGACTAAATCCAAAATGCCCCCCCCCCCTGCTTCAAGACAAGCACCGGTAGTCTCAGTGACATGAACAAATGACTGCTCTTGCACCAGTCATGGATCATTTGACAGCGTGTGTTGTGAAATACAGTCTCCACAAACCCTCATCCTCCTCCTCTTAATTTTAGCCAACATGACTGTGGGTGTACTAAGTGACCCGGAGTGACCCCGGGAATACCAGACCAGACTCATGTATAAATAAAGCTCCGGCATTCCCACTCAAAGTCGCAGCCACTGCGACAAGGCCGGAATTCGTTCACAGGGATCAGCCGAGACCCATTAGGTTTCACTTGAGCAGAAACAGACGTGAACCCAACCATCGCGGAACCTCTCCTTCATCGTATCACAAACAAACCCCCGCCAGCCTGTAAATGTGAAACGTGAAATGTAACCTGTGGTCCGTTTCTGAAGTCACTATCAAAATATAATTATCCAAAAGGCACACTACAGTAGGCCTACAAACTGACATTTCTTTTCGCTAGGTAATTATTTCAATTTTTAATGGTCTTGTTTCCATTTCTGCCTGTTTGAAATGGTTTTGTATTTTCCAGATTTTGTTGCATTAGTCAATGTGATAACTGCTTACAACTGGAATAATCTTAAGGTAATTCCTTTGAAGTGCCATTGATTGATATGAAGCAGATTGTGTTGAGGTATGTGGTATGTAAACAGAGCGTACAGTGTAACAAGATTTCTTGGAAATGTGGAAATAGTATGAAAGCAAACCACTCGATAATAATCTGAGAAACAAGCAAAAATGTGGTCGCAGCAAATCAAATGAGTCATTTCTGTATATTGACATCTAACATGGATTTAGTTACATACAGGACGAGGGTATTGTTTTTAAAAAAAACACACCAATCGCTTTTGCAAGATGAGCTTACAAAAGCTGCAAGCATATCAAAAAGGTAAAAAGTTGAGAAGCCGTTGCACTGTAGGAAGAGGACAAGCTACAGTAAAGATACAATGAAACATTGCTTAGAGGCAGAGGACTTGGCATATGTTGCGGTGTAAAAGTATTATATAAAAAGACTGATTATGGTTAGTGTCGTGCAAGGCATCTCTTTCTCAGCCAAGCATGGCACAGTTACATCATCATGTAATCAAAGGTTTCCCCTCTCACACAGCTGAAGGATGGACCAGTGCTCCAAACAACCTGCAGCAATGGGGGGGGGGGGGGGGGGGGGGACGTGAACCTGTGTTAGTGTGTGTGTGTGTGTGTGTGTGTTAGTGTAACCACGAATACTATCACTACGTGTTCAAATAGTCACAACAAGAGTTCAAGGTCTCTCGAAAAAAACAGGGCTCGGGTGGGGGGTTAGAAAAAGGGGAGGGGTCGATTTCCATTTAGAATCCATGTTTCAAATGGGACAATTGGGTGTTGACATGACAAAGGTTGCACCAGAATGTCCATATGTCGAAATGTCCATAATGTTGAAAGATCCTTTAATTGTACAAATGTCAGCTTCTAACCTTACTCTAATGCAACTCTATTTAGGGGAATTGAATTATGACAGTAATATCCACTTGTTGTTGCCCATTTGCTAACTGAACCCCACTGTGCAGTCAGTGTGCTTTCATCACCAGAACCGCCATGCTCTGGCATGTTGACGTTTTTCGCCAAGAAGTCTAATTATTTTGACAAGGCTTGATGGATGACCGTGTGCAGCCACTTCAAATAAGTCCTACTGCATGTAGAAGCCAATGCGATAATTCCCTTGGCGAGTTGGATTCTCTCATTTGAGGAATGTCCTTCCCTCTTCCCTGACCGAGCCAGACAATTGTGACCACAAGAATGAATTAGCTAAACATTTTGGAAGGATGCATTTTGATGGGATCGCATGTACTGTATTAATGAATATGACAACTGTGTATGCCAAAATATCATTTATTTTTTATTTTTTAGCAAGAGGCATTGTTGCTGTAAAGGTCTGTCGCATAGGTGTTCCTAATGTCAGAATACAGTCTATATTGAAAGGGAGTTGTGTTTATATTGAAAAGAGCTTTCCATAGCGCAGCTTGCGCAGGCTTTTTAACCATAGCAGACAGTTTCCCCCTGACATTTTGACTGTTTTTAAAATAATACACTGACAAACCCTGTCATTATACCCTGATGAAGACAGCTTGTCTCTCCAAACGTTGGACATAAATATTTTTGCATCTGAGCTCCTATAGTGTGCGGCTCACCTTCATTTTATAATACACTTTACCATCCAAGTTGACACTTTTTAATAGAGCCAGGCAAAATGATGTACCTTTATCCAAATAGAAATAGATTTAAAAGACCCCGTGTCTTCATGTCTGCAAGACATACTTTCAATAATTTAGCACTACATTAAAGGATAAAGAAGGTCTTTCCCCGGCATGGGATACATTGACATTTGAAACATTGATATTGTTCCAAAGGAGATTACCTTCCTCCTGGTCCACAGTACAATAACAACGTTTGATATAGAGTTGTAGTATATAATTGACTACATGAAGACAGTTTTGTACCTCTCAAAGTAAGTGGGGAACATCGTCTCCAGATAAACCACAAAAGTTAATTCCACTTGCCTTCTAGTGTAAAGATAGCATAGACCTTTTGGTGAATAGCCCAAATTCCTACCCTTTCTTAAATACATTGCACAGTTTATTTGCGTTGACTTACAGTACAAAACATTTTCGCTTTACCTTCATGCACCGTGCCAAGAGGGTTCGCTAACTTGGAAGTGTGCTTGGATGGAACAAGCCCAAGGCACTGCACATGATACCTGGAGAGTCCTGCTGGGAGCAGCAGAAAGAGACCAGGCATTAGCCTTAACCTATTTGGGAGACACGCCGCTGCACACACACTTAAAAACCTCCTGCACGTCTACTAAATGATGGCGTCCTGTAAACGCTCAAGGCATTTCCAAAACCTTGATGAGACGACCTCCTTCAAAGTCCCTACGTGCTAATTATTTGACATTTTGGGCCTCGTTTTAAAGGAGCGTTAGGATGGTAGCTAGGTTTCTCTAAATGGCAATTAAGTACAGTCTGCTTGCATTTACCACTTTCTTTTCGACAATAAATGAAATCCAATTCAGTTGATTTTGTTTGTAGATTTTGTCTAATCACGTAGTCTGGTCAGTTGGTCATCAACCCTGATTCTGTAGGTCTTGCAGGGTGTGCAGGCTTTTGTTCCAACCAAGCATGAGCACACCTAAAATAGCACAGAGCAAATCAAGGTTAGTGTTAAGATCAAGGTTAGTGTTAGGCCCACAAAAAAGCCTGCACCAGGATTGGTAACTGCTAGTCAAGGTAAGGAGCACCAATGTGATCGGTGTTCGCTAAGCTGTGGTAGACCCACTTTTCTCCAACTGGTCTTCAAACATACCTTATGACTATGATCAGAACATTGAACTTGCATTCAAATCCAAGTAATTACTATACAATGAATGACATCATAATAATGTTTAGATTACGATTGCCCCAACCAAACACTTTCCCTGACACTACCCTTCAGTAGACCTTATTTGCCCTCTCAAGATTACATAACCATTTTTACAAAATTCTCTGCCGCATGTTGTTATCTTAATCCATTCCATGTTCACGACTGTCTGAAATTTAGCGCTGCTCAAAATTGAAAATAACAAGTGACAAACTTACTCAGTCTCAAGACGATGGGGCTTTCTTCCATTCACCTTATTCTCAAAGGGAGAATTAGGATCTGTTGCGCAAAGCACGCCTCAGTCGCACTCCAATGGAAAGTATCGCTGTTTTGAAGAACGAGTGGACATAGTTCAGCAGAAACCCGATCTCGCTGCTAGCGAGGCAGGAATCTTGAGAGCAGTTATGGCCATTTACTGATTCCAGACTCTCTCCTAATCTCATTGTCATCTCAACCACTCATTGTCAATTTAGTGGAAGTGATACAGTATTGTGAACATGTGAAAAAGGTGAGTAAACAGCCTTATTTGTGAACTCTCCAATGTCAGTACTGTACAAATCAATACTTTATAGGAGTAAGTTCACGTCAGGGGAAGTAGACGAGAGAATACTTTCCTCTGGTCCTTTGAAAACCTTTTGTTTACAGTCAATTTATTAGCAGCTACAATCCCTCTGTAGCTAACACTGAAATATTTGTAAATAGACATCTCGGTTGTAAATCAAATGCTAATTACATACATTCTCTGTTTGTTACAGAGTCATTGTCACAAGAGGCATCCCAAACAGCTCGCAACTGGTTCTATCAAATCACGATTAGCGCCCACAAACATTGTAGCTAGCTCTTGGTAATAATAGCACATTCAGTAGCACACACTTTTCCGCTCTTTAACAGCCTTATCTGAGGACCAAACTGGTGCCTCAAAGAAAGGATATGCCACATTTGCATTGGTAATGCACCCAGGTCTTGTGCATTTGATGCCTGCAGATATCTAAGAAAGAGAGAGAGAAAGAAACAGCGAAAGAGTAAAATGAGTGCCACCAGGAAGCTAGAGCTAGCTACACTCTCAGCCGCATTATAGGCCAATCTTCAGGCCTGTGAAGCCCAAATGTCCTCTCCCTCTTGACCCACATCTGGGTTGGCGGCCCTAATTGTTTGATACCGCTCTCACTCCAAACTGCCAGTGCAGCCAAAGCACTTCAAAGGCTGCAGAGGCCTCAGAGTCTGGTTAACCAATGGGAAATTTCATTGGTCAGTGGTTCTGAACTCGTGCCGCCCGCCACATGTTTTTTTCTCTCCCATTGCTGGCACGGGGGTGTGGTGTGTGTCAAGTAGGGGTGGTTCAGGAAAGGCAAGGCAAGCTGTCGAATGTATGAGAACGGTTCTGGGAATGGCCACTCACCATACAACTCCGCAAGGGTCCTATGCTCGTGTGTGTGTGTGTGTGTGTGTGTGTGTGTGTGTGTGTGTGTGTGTGTGTGTGTGGGGGGGGGGAGGGGGGGGGGGTGATATGAAAGTTTATTGATAGGTCACTTTACGTTTTTTGTTAACGATCTACACAAAATACTATATAATGTCAAAGTGGAAGAAAATTTCTAGTATTTTTATTTAATTAATGGTAAATAAAACACTAATGTGCCTTGATTAGATAAGTATTCAACCCAATGAGTCAATAAATGTTAGAATGACCTTTGGCTGGCCTCCCGAGTGGTGCAGCAGTCTAAGGCACTACATCACAGTGCTTGAGGCGTCACTACAGACGCTGATTTGATTCTGGGCTGTGTCGCAGACGGCCACGACCGCGAAACCCATGAGGCGGCGCACAATTGGCCCAGCATCGTCTGGGTTAGGGGAGGGTTTGGCCGGGTTGTGTTCGACCGTCGCCTCACCCGAGTCCGTAGGGGAGTTTTCAGCGATGGTACAAGACTGTAACTACCAACTGGATATCACAAAAATTGGGGAGAATTTTGGGGGGAAAAATATTAACCTTTGGCAGCGATTACAGCTGTGAGTCTTTCTGGGTAAGTCTCTAAGAGCTGTGCACATCTGAATTGTACAATATTTGCCCATTATTCATAAAATTATTCAAGCTGTCAAGTTTTTGATCATTGCTAGATAGCCATTTTCAAGTATTGCCATAGATTTAAGTCAAACTGTAACTAGGCCACTCAGGAACATTCAACATCTTCTTGGTATGCAACTCCAGTGTATTTTTGTCTTTGTATTTTACGTGAATTTGGTGAATTTGTCTCCCAGTGTCTGTTGGAAAGCAGACTGAACCAAGTTTCCTCTAAGATTTTGCCTGTGCTTAGCTCTATTCCATTTATTTTTATCCTACACAACTCCCTAGTCCTTGCTGATGACAAGCATACCCATAACATGATGCAGCCACCACCATGCTTGAAAATATGAAGAGTGGTACTCAGCGATGCGTTGTGTTGAATTTGCCCCAAACATTTTTTGTTGTTGTACACGCTTCCTTTTCATTCTGTCATTTATGTTAGTATTGTGGAATAACTAAAATGTTGTTGATCCATCCTCAGTTATCGCTCATCACCAGATCTATCCGTCACTGGGGGCTGCTGTAAGAAGACACCCATGATAGAATACCTGCCTCTGGGGACCTCACCTCTCAGCTAGCCCCCGCTCCTGGCCTCAGCCCCCTCTAGTAAAGACTGGGAGTCAGGCAATTCAAGAGGTTGGGAGGCAAAGTCAGGCAAACTTGGCATGTCCAACGTCACGTTGTTAAGACACATTCACTTGGTGCTGTGTGGTTAATCCATTAGGCCGGCGTTACGAGACGGACCGAGGTTGTGGTATAATGTTACCGCAAAGCCACACATGCTGCAGACCCAAGGCAAAAGAGATCAATAGGAATCTTCAGATTTCACCTATTTTGATCTTGAAACGATCCAATATCATCAAAGACTTGGGACTGAGAAGAGCGTAAATTATTGAAAAAGATGACCTGTATTCCACAGTGAGAAAAAAGTAAACCACCCTACTGAATATTCAGATACAGAAAAGCAATATATTATCTGAATCAGTTGAAAGAGACCAGGGTGTTCAATACATCTAACTACTTTGTGCTCTAAAAAGAGACTACGTACTGAAGAACAGTACCCCCTCCTTCTAAACTCAGCAAAAAAAGAAATGTCCCCTTTTCAGGACCCTGTCTTTCAAAGATACAGTTGAAGGCGAAAGTTGACATACACTTAGGTTGGAGTCATTAAAACTCCACACATTTCTTGTTAACAAACTATAGTTTTGGCAAGTCGTTTAGGACATCTACTTCGTGCATAACACAAGTCATTTTTCCAAAACTGTTTACAGACAGATTTTCAATTCAAATTCACTATCACAATTCCAGTGGGTCAGAAGTTTACAAACAATAAGTTGACTATGCCTTTAAACAGCTTGGAAAATTCCAGAAAATGATGTCATGGCTTTAGAAGCTTCTGATACGCTTAATTGACATAATGTGAGTCAATTGGAGGGGTGTACCTGTGGATGTATTTCAAGGCCTACCTTCAAACACAGTGCCTCTTTGCTTGACATCATGGTCAAATCAAAAAAAATCAGCCAATTTCCAAACACCTGAAGGTACCACATTAATCTGTACAAACAATAGTACGCAAGTATAAACACCATGGGACCACACAGCCGTCACACCGCTCAGGAAGGAGACATGTTCCGTCTCCTAGAGATGAACGTACTTTAGTGCGAAAAGTGCAAATCAATCCCAGAACAACAGCAAAGGACCTTGTGAAGATGTTGGAGGAAACGGGTACAAAAGTATCTATATCCACAGTAAAACAAAACCCTATATCGATATAATCTGAAAGGCCGCTCAGCAAGGAAGAAGCCACTGCTCCAAAATAGCCATAAAAAAGCCAAACTACGGTTTGCAACTGCACATGGGGACAAAGATCGTACTATTTGTAGAAATGTCCTCTGGTCTGATGAAACAAAAATAGAACTGTTTGGCCATAATGACCATCATTATGTTTGGAGGAAAAAGGGGGAGGCTTGCAAGCCGAAGAACACCATCTCAACCGTGAAGCACGGGGGTGGCAGCATCATGTTGTGGGGGTGCTTTGCTGGTGCACTTCACAAAATAGATGGCATCATGAGGTTGGAAAATTATGTGGATATATTCTCAAGACATCAGTCAGGAAGTTAAAGCTTGGTGGCAAATGGTTCTTCCAAATGGACAATGTGCAAGGAGGCCTACAAACCTGACTCCGTTACACCAACTCCGTTAGGAGGAATGGGCCAAAATTCCCCCAACTTATTGTGGGAAGCTTGTGGAAGGCTACCCGAAACATTTGACCCAAGTTAAACAATTTAAAGGCAATGCTACCAAATACTAATTGAGTGTATGTAAACTTCTGACCCACTGGGAATGTGATGAAAGAAATACAAGCTGAAATAAATAATTCTCTCTACTATTATTCTGACATTTCACATTCTTAAAAAAAAGTGGTGATCTTAACTGACCGAAGACATGGAATGTTTACTAGGATTAAATGTCAGGAATTGTGAAAAACTGAGTTTAAATGTATTTGGCTGAGGTGTATGTAAACTTCCGACTTCAACTGTAATTCGTAAAAATCCAAATAGCATCACAGATCTTCATTGTAAAGGGTTTAAACACTGTTTCCCATGCTTGTTCAATGAACTTAAACAATTAATGAACATGCACACGTGGAACGATCGTTAAGACACTAACAGCTTACAGACGGTAGGCAATTAAGGTCACAGTTATGAAAACTTAGGACACTAAAGAGGCCTTTCTACTGACTCTGAAAAACACCAAAAGAAGGATGCCCAGAGTCCCTGTCATCTGCGTGAACGTGCCTTAGGCATGCTGCAAGGAGGCATGAGGACTGCAAATGTGGCCAGGGCAATAAATTACAATGTCAGTACTGTGAGACGCGTAAGACAGCGGTACAGGGAGACAGGGCGGACAGCTGATTGTTCTCACAGTGGCAGACCACGTGTAACAACATCTGCCCAGGATCGGTGCATCCAAACATCACACCTGTGGGACAGGTACTGGATGGCAACAACAACTGCCCGAGTTAAACCAAGAACGCACAATCCCTCCATCAGTGCTCAGACTGTCCGCAATAGGCTGAGAGAGGCTGGACTGAGGGCTTGTAGGCCTGTTGTAAGGCAGGTCCTCACCAAACAACGTCGCCTATGGGCACAAACCCACTGTTGCTGGACCAAACAGGACTGGCAAAAAGTGCTCTTCACTGACGAGTCGCAGTTTTGTGTCTCACCAGGGATTATGGTCGGATTCGCGTTTATAATCGAAGGAATGAGCGTTACACCAAGGCCTGTACCCTGGAGCGGGATCGATTTGGAGGTGGAGGGTCCGACATGGTCTGGGGCAGTGTGTCACAGCATCATTGGACTGAGCTTGTTGTCATTGCAGGCAATCTCAACACTGTGCGTTACTGGGAAGACATCCTCCTCCCTCATGTGGTACCCTTCCTGCAGGCTCATCCTGACATGACCCTCCAGCATGACAATGCCACCAGCCATACTGCTTGTTCTGTGTGTGATTTCCTGCAAGAGAGGAATGTCAGTGATCTGCCATGGCCAGTGAAGAGCCTGTATCTCAATCCCATTGAGCACATCTGGGACCTGTTGGATCGGCTAATGAGGGCTAGGTCCATTCCCCCCAGAAATGTCCTGGAACTTGCAGGTGCCTTGGTGGAAGAGTGTGGTAACATCTCACAGCAAGAACTGGCAAATCTGGTGCAGTCCACGAGGAGGAGATGCACTGCAGTACTTAATGCAGCTGGTGGCCACACCAGAGACTAACTTACTTTTGATTTTGACCCCCCTTTGTTCAGGGACACATTATTCAATTTCTGTTAGTCTCATGTCTGTGGAACTTGTTCAGTTTATGTCTCAGTTGTTGAATCTTATGTTCATACAAATATTTACACAAGTTAAGTTTGCTGAAAATAAACGCAGTTGACAGTGAGAGGACGTTTCCTTTTTTGCTGAGTTTATTTGTTGATCTGTTTTACATACTGTGTCCAACAAAAACATCACTAGGGTGATTAGACTCAAATGTGATGCTTCGGGCTGCTTCTCTCTCTCACTCTCACACACACACACACACACACACACACACACACAAACGAGAGTCCCTTTAGCAACATCTTCCATTCGGTCACAGCCGTATTTGCTGGCCTCATTGAACAAGTTGCTTCTAAGCATGTTTTTTTCAGTGCCCCATACAACCTAATAAATTATTAGCATCATGGTAAACCAGCAAAACTGACCTCAGATCAGTGGTTAAAGGAAACTGCACCCCATGCGAGCAGTACACGTGAGGCGTATAGTAACAAACTATCTGGGCCCCCACACTTATTCATGTTGGAATATCCATCTTGCTTTGGTCAGTAGATACATTTTTTTTAAAAAGCCATGACTGCCCCGTGAAACACACTGAACTCCAACTCGTATCCTGTCTGTGTTCATTTTCCTCAAGACTTCCAGGTACGGGCACTGCCACGCACTCTGGCATCCATCTCCCCACACACTTGTCAAACATCTGAAAGCCATAGAGGAGATGTTCCACATGGTTTGGTTAAGCACTGAAGGTGAGCTATGGTCACCGAGTGACGCACTCTCTACTGTTCTCCATGGAGCCCTTCCTGGAGCCCTTCCTGCACAGGTTTCATGTAACCTGTTTTACTGATAACGTATACTGTGTGGTTCTAAAAGCTGGGAATGAGAGCACTTTTGGGGTCAGTACTTGTAGGTGAAATTAGAAACTGCATTTAAATCATGCACAACAATGAGGTGTCATTCCAAGATGGTATGAGAGCACTACATCTTACTTTTACTCCACGCTCAGAATAAACATTTTCTTCTCTAGCTGTTTGTCAACCATGTTGCCTTTATTTGGTAGTTGGGGGAGGAGGGGAGAGAAAATGACAAATGAAAGAAAACATTCAACCTTGACTGTGGCCAGCTCGCAAATAAAGCACAAAGCTAGCCCCGAATATCAGTTTATTTATATACGTCTTCAAAGGGCAAAAGGTCTGAGGGAAGGCCAACTTACAGATTTAAAGCAACGATGTTGACTCTTTGCCCATATGCTGAGTGTCTGGAGTTAAAAGGGCCTAGCGGTGATTTATGGCCGAGCAGACATTTTCCTCGCTACAGTAGTGCTGAAAGACAGTAAACAGATTACAGGGTTCGGTGTAAATCTAGACTGTCATTTATCTGTGTTTAATGTGTTTTGTCATTCTATATTCAATCCACTGCAGATGTGTACACTTTCAACGGTTTACTCAGGTTGTATTTTCTTAAGTATATAACAAAAAAGCTTATCAAATTGCACAGGGAAGTATTTCTACAGTATAGGCGACCATGTTGAATTAAATGTCATGTCAACGTTTTCCCACAGGTATTGGAATTATTACATTTATAGAATTATGATTTAATACATATGACTAAAGTTGTGCATTTTAATAACTAGGGAAAAAAAGCTTGTTTTTCGAGTGATTAAATGCAAGAGCTTGAGGTGGCCATTTTGAGTTACATTTTCTATACGTCTATCCCCAAAAATTCCCTCTAGTTGCCCGTGTTTGAAAACAAAGACATTAAGAGCCCTCAGTGTATTGTGTTTATTTTAGAATAACCAGTAAAGTTAGAGTCTGGGGATATTTAGTTTAGAAAATCGTGACATAAGAAATGTAGCCCTAGTCTCCAATTGATCTCTTTATGAAGCTAGCCAGATGCTTAGATGGCTGCAAAATAAACAGAGCCAGACCCTGTTGAACTGGCAGTCTGGAATGTGTGCTTTGGAGGCATGCAAGGTGATGTGCATTATGGAGCAAATTTGGATTCAAGTAGTATTTTGGGGTGGGCGAGGGGGGGTTCAAGTAGTATTTGTAATCTTTCAAAAGCTGCCAATGCATTTTGCCTGAGCCTGTCTATAGTGCCAGATGGGTGTGGTTTACACATGGGACTATTCTGTTGGTTCCATTGTGCCAGGCAAAATCATGAGCACAGATAAAGTATTTCAGTGATTTTAAATAGTATCTCAACCCAGGTCTGGTACAAAGTGTGGATGGCACAAAATAAAAATGATACAATTCCCACATGCATCTACAGTACATATTTCACCTTTTGGATGTGGCCCCACAGAACATTTTATTTTTGTGTTTCACATGTTGGAACATTTCTCTGCTCTTAAAGTCACACATTAAAGCCGGTTGGCTTCCACAAATAGAATACACATTTCTTTAAGTTGAGAGCAGTCAACCGTTACTTTAAAAACATTGAAAACAGGCAAGTCTGCTCGGCCTGCTCAAATGTAGAGCTGTTTGAATATTCTATCAGATTTAGCGTTGGATTAAATCTTTTAGCACTGCCTTCTGATCGCGCTCCAGAAGCATAATCATTATAAAACAACTTGTCACCCAGACTGTACACCCCCCCGTCAGTGAGTGTTGCTCTGCCAAGTCCCAACGCAATCTCGATTTTGCAGCGGATGACTCAGCCCCCCGAACCTTGAGGTGTTTCAGAGCTCAGCCACTGAGAAAACAGACAACAATGGAGGACTTGTTTAGAAGCCAATGCATATTTCAATATCAAGTGATGGGTGTAGTATGAAATCCAAGCCAGGTTAGAGTGCAGCTGTCTTGAAATGACCACCACGCATCCCTGTCCAACTGAACATCGGACCCGCGTAATCATGAGCATGAAGTGCTCGTCTGAGGCAAGGAGATTGTTTTACTGCTCTGAACAGAGCACATTGTCAGCTGACTGACAGGCGTTGAAGAAGCGTTGATGGAACATCTCAGAGGAGCTGCATATCCCTGCCTGGGTCCCCTGACTCTCCCAGCTATGTGCCGAGACATGCAGATGCTTGTTTTACCAGATCACATGACACAGGAAAGATCTCTCCATCGCCTGTGCTTCCCAAGGCCAAAGACAGAGCAGAGCTGTAGTCCAAACCAACCCGTCAGGAAGGAGTGACCCAGAACTGAGTCAATAAATAAGATGCCTATCAGGCCCTATACATAGAACGCATGAAGCCTGCACGGTTAACTGACTAGCCACTCAAATGTTTATTATCCTTAATTAAGATACCTGATAAGGGCTCCGAGTCTTAGACCTCTCCTGGCACATGTTCCTAAAGATAGCATTTTTTGGATTAGCACCAGACCAAGTGGAGCCGTGTCAAATCGGCCTGCATTTTATTGCTTTTGGAGCAAAGGAATACGTGGGCGTTCAGATGGCCCATTATGGACAGTAAGGGACGCTTGGGTGGGTGCAAGGAAAAAAAATGGCTGAAAGTCAGAGCTTATTATTGTCAGGGCCTATTACTTCTCCATGAGTCTTTCACCAGCAGTTTTGGAGGCCATTTTATAGTCTCGACGTGCAGACTCATTTGAGTTGAAAATGAGTAAAAAGACACATTGACGAGGCTAATCCAAAATGGGTTTCACAGCCAAAGGCCATTCCATATTTTCGCATCACGGTGGCCAAATGTATGGATGGTATGTCCATCTGTTAATCTTGAGACAGAGGCTCCAATGAAGTGTTTGGATGCTTCAAGGACCTCTGGCGTAGTAGGAGAATTGTGACTCCTCATTGCCACACTAGCTTTCATACCAGACCAAAGGTATGAATAGATTATAAAATAGATTCTTGCTCTCCAACCAAGAACAATCGATGTATCATCTCTGTCGCGGTGACCCGAACGTAAGGAAACAGGTCATCAATATTAAGGCTGCTCTCAAGCCAAGCCAAGCAGAGGAGTGTTACGTCCCCCGAGCTCAGACACTGTTTACGCTGCCATGGCCTAAACCCTTGGAAAGAAAGAAGCATACTGTATCGTCATCTTTCTTTCAGCACTTTCCTCATAGCTGTGAGGTGGAAAATGTACAAAGACCTCAAAGACAGTGCGAGGAATGAGATGAAGTGTCATGGCAAACATGTTCTACTGTATAACCTCAGAGCAACAATACCAGCCTCTGAAGCTTGGGATTCTCACCTTGGCCCTTAGAGAGCCACAAGCGAAAGTCATTTTTATTCCACCCTTTAAAACGCAACTATTCTATTAGTCAGGGAATGGTTACACTCTTTAATTCCGTCTAGATTCCATTAGAAACGGATTCAAACAATTGTTTCGCGTCAGGCCTCCTTCAACACTGGGTTAACAAAATGCTATTTGATCGTGATTCCAAGACACATTTCTTAAGAGTGGGACGTTCAGTTTCTAAACAAGCATGTTCCACAATAGGAAGAACAACAAAAGGGTTATGGGTTTTTTGTTCTCTATGTGGTATCAATATGTTTCTGAAATTTGATAGTTCAGTCTAATTTAGAATTTCTTAATGGCAGAGGGAGTCTGGAAACATTATTGCTCCGTAAGCAACACACATTTTCCATTGGAATTGTTTAATTTATGAACCACATTAACAGTCAGTTCAACGATGAAAAGGAATGGAGAGACAAAGTCACAAACCATTGTGGAATTGAATCGTACACTAATTGTTGTTCAAGTCAGTTAGAAGTGCCCCCCCCCCCCCCATATCAGAGCTAAAAGATAGCAGGACATTGTTTATATGCATATTATGATTGAGCAATAACATAAAATACATTATGTTACACACTGTACAATAAAGTGGTTTTAGTATCTATAGTATACAAATCAGTGCACACAGCAATATCAAAGGACACCACCTGCCCTGGCTCTTTGTTCAGACTTTTGCATATATTACTTTTTTATTTTATTCCAAAAAGCAAGTTAGGAAAATATTAAATGCACCACAATGCAAATCATTCATTGTACAAATGCATTTAATAAATGTCTGATTTCACCCATGCATCTGCATTGTATAATGTCCTTACCAATAGATGTGCCAGATGACAGGATATTGTTCAACATGAGCGAATGTTGATTTGTAGATCCTTTAAGTTGAGAAACTAATTGAATAGTTATGTGATGTTAAAATCAGATTTAAAATAAGCTTGAGAACCGGATGATTTAATACTAGTATTTGGCATCTATCATACAAAACAATATATTTCAAAGTCAATATAAAAAGGTCCGCAAGTTTACACCTGTATTTCTCCCTCCAGGAAGCTGCCGGCGTCTAGCCTGAAGACCCCCAGCCCAGTCTCTTAGACCATCGGGCAGGCGTTGGGGGTCCGCAGTGTGAGAACCGAGGGCGAGGGAGAGAAACTGGGCATCATGGCAGACGGGGTGAGCACCATGTTCCTGGCCAGGGGCGCGTAAGCATATTTTGGGTAGGAGGGCCTCCTGGTCAGGGTGTGTTTGGGGCATCCGGGGGGCACAGCCCTGAGGCCTTGCTGAGCCACGCCTGTGATGAGGGGTGGCGGATGCATGAGGCAGCAGGCTTCAGACGCCAGGCCCCCGTGGCCCCCTTGGAGGTCCTTGTCGGGCAGCAGGCTGATGTCGGCTCCCAGTCCAGCAGGTAGTCCCAACCGTAGCTGCCCTGGAGCTGCTCCTCCAGACAACAGCGAGCTGAAGGAGCCGTCCATAGAGGGACGTAGCCCCTCTTGCTCTCCTCAATCTCTCACCTTGACCCGCGGCAGCATCCCCCCCTCCTCTTTGAAAGTGTGGAGGCTCTCAGAGCTCTGCATCCCTGTGGCCAGACATGTGTTGGAGACCGTGGTTACGACCATCCCTGTGTTTCCATCCTCTGAACGGCAGGAAGCTGGTCCGAGTCCCTGGGCACAGGGGACTCTCTCGCTCTGAGCAGAGTCGGCCCTCTTGCGGCACTGATACTCGTTGATCATCTTGCAACCCGAGGCCGCTTGAGTCAGAGTTCCATATAGGGAGGAATATCTCCCTCTTCACTCGGATGGTGATGGGCGCCCTCAGCTCTCGCAAGCCGATGCCGATGCTATTGGCCACCGCCAGTCCTGCCGAACGTGCCAGTGTTGAAGTTGGCGACGAGGGCCTTCTTGATGGCGGCCTCATTGGTCTTGTATCTCAGGACAAGTGACACGAAGTTGATGAGTAGAAGAAGGAAGATGGCCAGCGACACGCCCAGAGTGACTGTCTGGACACCGAGGGCCACCCCAACCTGGAGATATTGACTGTTACCAGGCTGGTGGTGGACCTGGAGTCCATTCTGGGAATGCCGGCCGTCACCAAGAGCTCCACCATGTCTTTGTTGGAGAAATCTCCTCTCTTGCGGTACACTGGGCCCGAGATGAACACTGCGCCTGTTGTTTTGTTGATGGAGAACAACTGAGGGGTTTAGAATGGAGTACTCCAACACGCCATCCAGGCCTCTGTCATGATCCATGGCCGACCGTCTGCCCCCCCTTGGCGTTCTCCGGGAGGATGAAATGGTACTGGCTCTGGGTGAAGACGGGACTGAATTCGTCCGCCCCTTCGATGGCCACCTGGACCCGCACGATGGCTATTGTCCCTGGCCTCCACCATGAAGCAGTAGTCGCTCTCCCACTCGAAGTCAAAGGATGTCCCCGGCAAGGCTGTCGATGGCAAAGACCTCCTTCCTGTCAGGGCTGCCACTGCCGGAGTCCATGAGGCAGGAGGACAGGATGGAGTAGGTGGGCTGGACATATGGCCCGGCGTCTTAGTTGACGGCATGGACTGAATAGGTGGAAGGTTCTCCTGCACTGAGCAGTTGACTGCGGGGAAGATGAAGTAGGGCGAGTTGTCATTCTCGTCCAACACCATGACAAAGACCACTGTGAAAGCTACTTTACGGTTTCCAGGTTCATCCCCCATCGGAAGCCTGGATGCTCAGTGTGTACTTGGAGTCTTCCTCGTAGTTGAGACTGTGGTTGACCTCAAGGGCGCCGGTGTGATGGTCTAGCCTGAGGTGACCCTTGCTGTTGCCGGAGATGTCATACCGGACCAGACCATTGGTTCCGCGGTCAGTGTCCTGGGCAGTCACCTGAACCAACTTGGTGCCCGCTGGGCTGCTCTCGCTGGCCTGAGCGTGATACTCTGCGCTGACAAAAGCTGGCGCGTTGTCGTCCACCGGGGTCACCGCCACGACCGCCGAGCTGTTGAGCGGAGGTGAGCCGTGGTCAAACTGTCACTGTCAAGATGTAGCCCTCAGTGGCTTCGCGGTCCAGCGGTTGGCACAGAACCAGACTCCCAGCGGTTCTCTGCTGGCTCTCCATTTGGACTGCACCTACAGTACCTCGATACAGAACCTCCTGTCCTTGTTGCCACTAGCAATGACATAGTCCCGTTGGGTGTTTTCGTACGCCCAGAGGGTCAGCAGGGTGGTGCCCTCCCCAGAGGGTCAGCAGGGTGGTGCCGACGGGGGTATCCTCAGGGGGGCTGACCATGTAGGTATCATGCTGGAAGAGCGGGGTGCGGTCATTGGCGTCCAGGACCATAATGTCCACGGAGGTGACCGTAGAGTGGACTGGGTCACCCCAGTCTCTGGCCTCAACCAGGAGCTGGATCACGTTACCATTGGTGACGTACTTCAGGAGCTTGTTGGTGAACACCAACCCTACAAATGGGTTTGGAGTTAGCCATCGTCTCCGATTTGAAAACAGTGAAAAACATCTTACTAGTGTTTTTAATCAACTGAAAGTGCTGCAAGTCTTTTAGATATTGCTTTATTCATATACATCATTTAAAAGCGCTTAAAAATACAAATGTTATCGTCATTATTAGACAACACTCAAAATGATCTATTTTAGCATTGCCTAATGTAGGGGCATGTTTCAGGTGTCCACTCAGTCTACAGCTGCTGAGGGAGGCTTTACCATGCTGACTGTCAACACAACTCACAGCTCTCTAGCTGTTATTATGGTAAAGAACAGCCTATCAAAGAGCAATGTTGGTGGAATGCCCCTTTAACCTGGAAAGTCCCTACAGGTTTTGGCAACCGCAAAACCTGTAGAATAAGATCACTCACTACCTCAATGGTTTCATCCATAGCTCAGTCTATGAATCTGAGTGTGATTACATTTCTCCAGCCCCATTCCTTAGCTTTATAGCAAACCGAGTGGTGGGGCTGCCTTTTGACTGAAACCCAAATTCAGGATTTGTGGCTTTAATGCTCTCTGTAGAAGTGCAATCTGTGGGCTTTTGGCTGAAGTTTCTTTTGAGAATGTTGAACTATCGAATGAGTCTACTGATGTGAGCACAGAAAATGGAGACTGAAAACCCAAGCAAGATTGGTCCTTTTCAATACATGGAATTGACTATTATTGTATAGCCAAATCAATTTGGGATATTACCCAGCCTCCTATAATATTTCAACTCATCTTGAAACACATTCACATAAGTTTAAACATATTTCAGTGCTGGAAATGAGGAAACACAAAAGAACAAGCCAGTATCTGTTTCTGGTTCGAGTTAGGATTAAGACACGATTCCAAGAGGCTCAATTCTAATATTGAGGCCCATCCAAATTTCACTTCCCATAAGTTACTCGCACCACAAAACATGGAGAACACATTTCTCAGATGTTACTTTCGAGGGCCAGCGACTTTAATAAGGAGGCGGCTACAAATAATTTTTTCAAGAAAGAAAAAACTTTTTCTAGCTTCATTTCTGCCATCTATACAATATTTTTTTTGCTAACGTGGAAAGGCTCACCACAAGGTAGATGTGTGTATGTATGGTGAGGGATTTGTGTTCCATAACTATAACTATCTTGTAATCCATCATTAAAAGACAGATTGTAGCTCTAGCTACCTGGTAGGAGTCCTGGGAGAAGACGGGCACGTTATCGTTGACATGCAGCACTTGAACCTGGACCTCGGCTGTGGTCAGGTGGAGGGAGTCAGAGGCCGAGGTCCTGGTTAGATCACAGTGGCGTTAGCCTCTTGTCGGCTTCAATTAGTCTTCACTCGTTGGGTTGAGGAGGGCGATGACTTAACTGGGCTTCTCGACACGGGAGATAACAGACCCGGCTCTTAAGCAGACCTGTATATTACTGACCTCTCATCAGCAATCTCTCCCACTCACCCTTTCTTTTTCCCTCTCTCTCCCCTCCACTGCACTCGTTCACACATCCAAGCCCGTAAAAAGAGAAAGGATGGAGAAACGGAGGCTACTGACAGTGTGAATACTCTGGATAACCCTTGATGTGGAGAACTGGGCATATACTTACTGTTGGCACAAACCCCCATTTCTTGGCACTGAGTGAAAATACGCTCGCCGTGCTAGGAAAAATTAGATTTTAAACAAAGGGAATATAAAAGATGAATATGAAAACCGGGCTGCCAGACAGCCTTAAGACGTGGACCTTGGAAAGCATGTGGCGGTAACTTTTCTTTTACAGCTACATTTTGACAGGCTGAATCGTAGGAATTAAGAGAAGCACATTTTGTGGCATCGCGGGAGGATTAGGCCTATTTCTTCAAGGCCTAGCGGCAGCTATATAGATTCAACCTTGGAATTTCTGACTGACTCGTCCTTTGGACTCTGGGTATGATTGGGAGAATGGTCCCGGTCCATTAAAAACATTTTCACGTGGGCTCTGCTAAGAGTTCACACTTTACAGAATTCGTGCCTAAATAAGTTCCATTGTTACCCTTCTATTTGACTAAAATTGATTTAGAATGGACTGGATGGGACAGCAGTTAGGGCCATAGCCTCTGGTGCACATATGTGCACTTCGGCAAAGGGTGGTATGCGGCCTACACATTTTTCACAGTGACACATTCTCTATCCCTCCAATCTCTTCAATTAAAAGAACACTAAATACTAAAGTATGAATATTTTATAATTAGAACAGGTGAGTTGACTATCTGATCAGCCTAATTCTGATGAAAGCTATTCATGTAGCATTTTACGGCATTTAACTTTAATCTAATTGGTAAATCTAATCGTGCTTACCGTTGTCTGGGTGTATGTAGAAGCCGTATAGAGGAGAAGAGAGGAGTTTGTAGCCGAGTTTGCTGTTAAGCCCAGAGTCTCGGTCCATTGCAGCCACAGTTAGGCTCAACACGTTGGCAGGAGATAGTTTTGGAAACTTCACCTGGGGGTGCAAACAAACATAAATGTCATACATTTATAAACATCTCAAGGAGGACTTTGAGTCACAAGACATCACTGAAGACTGAGGGAGTACAATGGTGTCACATGGATAGATCAGACATTGTCCAACTTGACATACAAATCCCCTCATTCTCTCAGTGAGACAGTCATGTTTACATTTTAAAAGGACTTCATTTCTGCCATCTATACAATATTTTTTTTGCTAACGTGGAAAGGCTCCGGTAAATGTGTGTGTGTGTATGGTGAGGGATTTGTGTTCCATAACTATAACTATCTTGATCATTAAAAGACAGATTGTAGCTCTAGCTACCTGGTAGGGGTCCTGGGAGAAGACGGGCATGTTATCTTTGACATCCAGCACTTGAACCTAGACCTCGGCTGTGGTCAGGTGGAGGGAGTCAGAGGCCGAGGTCCTGGTTCAAGTGCTGGATGTCAACGATAGTGTGCCCGTCTTCTCCCAGGACTCCTACCAGGTGGTCAGGTGGAGGGAGTCCGAGGCCCACACCACCAGCCTGTGCGCCGCCTGCTCCTCACATTCCAGCACCTGCGTCAGGGTCACCACGCCCGTGTAGTGGTTGATGGCGAAGCTCCCAGTGGTATTGGCTGAAAAACTGTAGGTCACAGTGGCGCTGAGGTCTACGTCGCTGGTGCTCACCATGTAGCCCGCTGGGAGGTCTAGTGACCAACAAGATAACAGTGTAAGCGGTATTTAGTACCAAATAGTCTATATAGTCAAATGCACACCACTTGATAGGGGGTACTGGCCTGAGCCGAAGACCAGTTGTGTGTGCGGGTCCTATTTAATCTCTACAGGTATTTAGTACTACAAATTAAACCTAAACATTCTCTAAAGTTAACAATTATTTTGGATATCCCCCTCAATCAATGAAAATGGCTTTCGTCCCAGACTTCTGCTGTAACACCTGATTCAACTAATCATACAAACCTTGGTTAGCTGAATCAGTGAGTTGGTGCTGAGCTGGGAACTGCCCTATGAGCAAAATACATTGGAAAGACATTGAAAAGATGTATTTTTGGTTGGAAATACCAATTTCAACACATTTTACTCACTGGGTGGGCTTGATTTGTCTCAGGAAGTGATCTTCACTCCTTCAGAACGGTGGCATAAGGACAGAGCTTTGCCTCAGGCACAACAGCCCGCGGGACTGTTACAGAGGGACTTCATCCTTTCACCAGCTACCAAATCTTGGCCTACTGTGAAAATGCTTTATATGCGCACGCACGCACACACACGCACACACACGCGCACGCACACACACGCCCAATTGTCATACTGCCATGATATCTTAATAGAAAATGACTCAAGAAAAAGTGAGTCACCCAGTAAAATACTACTTGAGTAAAAGTCAAAAAGTATTTGGTTTTAAGTATACTTAAGTATGAAAAGAAAATGTAAATGCAAAAATATACTAAAGTATCAAAAGTAAAAAGTATAAATAATTTTAAATTACTTCTATTAGGCAATCCAAGCAGCACAATTTTCCAATTTACAAATAAAGCGTGTGTTTGGTGAGTCCGCCACATCAGAGGCAGTAGGGATGACCAGGGATGTCCTCTGTGAATTGAACCATTTTCCTGTCAGAGGCAGTAGGAATGACCAGGGATGTTCTCAGTGAATTAAACTATTTTCCTGTCCTGTTAAGCATTTGGGGCGGCAGGGTAGCCTAGTGGTTAGAGCGTTGGCCTAGTAACCGAAAGGTTGCAAGTTCATATCCCCGAGCTGACAAGGTACAAATCTGTCGTTCTGCCCCTGAACAGGCAGTTAACCCACTGTTCCTAGGCCGTCATTGAAAATAAGAATTGTTCTTAACTGACTTGCCTAGTTAAATAAAATAAAATTCCAAATGTAACGAGTACTTTTGGGAGTCAGGGAAAATGTATGGATTAAAAAGTAAAAGTTGTCAAAAATATAAATAGTAAAGTACAGATACCCCCAAAAATTACTTCAGAAGTACTTTAAAGTATTTTTTACACCACTGCATTTATACACAGACAGACACACAGTACCAGTCAAGAGTTTGGACAACTACTCATTCCAACGTTTTTCTTTATTTGTATTATTTTCTACATTGTAGAATAATAGTGAAGACATCAAAACTATGAAATAACACATATGGAATCATGTAGTAACCATGATGGGTGGAAGTTCTGGCTTTGGTGTGTCCCTGGCCTCGAAAAACGACCATGGAAGAAAAGACAAGACTGTTGGAAGTTCTTGCTGCAGGCAACTAATGAAAGAATCCTAGCTGGCTTATGCCAACCAGCACACTGGAGCCCAAGCAATGTATTTGATTCCAGCTTCAGGGAAGTATTTTGGAGAGGAGAACAAGTTCTTTTGGGGTTTTAATGTACTTATTGAAGATTAGGACAGTGAAGAGGAGACAGAAAAGGTGGGAGAGATTGTGAATCAAAAAGGTACTGAGCTGGATTTAAACACATGCTGACTCTGGTATACATGTGTGCCGGGGATGGTGGCACTAGCCACTGGACCACACAATAAATATTGTTTTTTAGTATTGGAAAGGTTCAGTTCATACCTGTGTGTCGGTTAATGGTGAAGGTGCTGTTCTCGTTGCCGTTGAAAATGCTGTATTCGATTCGCCGTCCATCGGTCATGGGCCACCACTTTTCCCATCCACAAGCCTGGAAGGGAAAGGAGAAGAGATGGAAAATTGGAAGATAAGTCTCAATGGTTTTTAGCACTCACCTGAACTGAAAGGGTTTGAGACCCTCGTAATAGAGTGACGCCAGTAAAGAGTTTGGATAAGGTATTGAACATACACAGCAGACTTAAGTGTTTGATTGAGCCTGACTGGAGCGCCAGATGGGCTGGGTTGAAACTTTTAGGATTATTCTATTGGTTCCATTGAAGCAGCCAAGTTCAATCAAGGATGTTTTTGATAGAAAACAAATACTAGTTGAAACCAGGTCTGGTACATATCAGTGCACTTGTCTTGAATAGTTGTACTGATGTTATAGCAGTTCTTACGTACCAGTTTTGCTGTTTTCTATCACGACTGCTTTGTAGAGCATCTCAGTGAAGTGCAGTGGCTCGTCCTCTCCCTTCAAGTGAATAAGGACCAGGCAGGTAGAGGTGAGAGCTGGCTTCCCCAGGTCTGCAGCCAACACCTGCAGCTTAGCACCCAAGAGACTCTGATGAATGGATGGGTTGTTTTCCACCAAGCTAAACCACACAGTCCCGTTCTCACCACTGTCGCCGTTCTCTGCAGTCACCATGACAACAATCTTGTTTGGGATCATCTCCACGGTGACCCAGCCGACAACGTGTTTCTCCGCGCAGACAGGCGTGTCGGTGTCCTCCACATGCACGGTAACCACGGTGGCGGACCTCCGTGGACCTCTGGCGCAGCCGTCGGTAGCCACGGCCCTGAAAGTATACTGAGTGCGGCTCTCTCTGTGATTTGGCTGGGTCGTCCAAATCACGCCCGTGGCGGGCTCTACCGAGAAGGCCCCCCAGGGTGTTCTCGGCCAGAGAGAATGTCACTTCGCAGTTGGGGCCCTGGTCCAGGTCCCGGGCCTCCACGAGGACCTTCCTTAAGCCAAGGAAGCGCGGTAACTCTTGCGGTGAAACGAGGGACTGTTGTCATTCGGGTCCAGCAGGAGCACCAGCAGCTGGGTGGAGGAGTTGACGGGGGAGGGTTGGCCTGCCATCATTGGCCTGGATGCAGAGGGTGTAGCTAGGCCGCTCCTCTTGGTGGAGGGCCCGCGTGGTGCTGACGGCGCCCATGGTGGCATGGATGGTGAAACGCCCGCCATAGTCCTCGCCTGGAGGGACTCCGGTTACACTCCGGTTAAACTTAACGAAATAGACTGTCCTTTGAAAGTCATAACTGAAGACGTACTTCTTTCACAGCTTCTCTACATTGTACCAACATCTTATACTGCCCCCATCCCCCAAATATGATAGGAAACAGATTTTTTTCTGGGTTCATTTCCCCCTTTGTTTTCATCTGACCGTACCAGTGGAAAATTGGCCCTACGTCTCTTGGTATTTCACAATCACCGGGTCCATTCTGGCACAGCTTCAAGACATTGGGGCTTTCCTGTGATTACATTTCCTTAGTAGATTTAAATTGTTCAAACTCAGTCCCGACTGACATCTGCTGATGTGAAAAGGGCTTTATAAATACATTTGATTGATTGAAATATCGTCAATGTGCACATCTGAAAGCAGTTGTATCACAAAATATTATTGCATATTTTGGATGTAATTGTGTTCGCATGAGGCGGGGGAGAAAGCACGCGAGAAAGGCCCTAGGCCAAGAAAGCAAAACGGGTCTGTGGAACATGCGTCTACCCACAAAGCTGAGAGTCGGAAATGACACCCTATTCCCTATAAGCAGTGCACTATGTAGGGAATCAGGTGCCATTTTGGACGTCCAGACAAATCTGGTGAATAATGTTGCTCTCATATAGTGGGTAGACCGAGTTCTTTATGACTCTGGCTGTGAACCATACAACAAGAAAGAGAGGGATTGAAAGAGGGAGAGAGAGTGGTGGTGAGAGAGAGCGGAGAAGAGAGTGAGGAAGAGGGACACGAGAGGGAGAGAGGTAGATAGAGGGAGCGACGAAGGAGTGAGCACAAGAAAGAGGGAGAATGAGAGAGAGGGATCGATAGAGAAAGTTAGAGAACCCAACAAAGAGAGGGAGAGAGAAGGAGTAAGAGAAAGAGTGTTGAAAATATTCAAGATATTTTATTAAGCCCGATGGTGGAAACAGATGTGACAAGCCAAGAGGCCTAAATTACCTAAATGAGAGAGGACTGCCGTACAGGATAACGGTCTCTACGTATCACATGATGGGACTTTGAATAAAGAATGGTACCAACACATCCTCCGAAAGCAACTTCTCACAATCATCCAGGAACAGTTTGGAGACGAACAATGCCTTTTCCAGCATGATGGAGCACCTTGCCATAAGGCAAAAGTGATAACTAAGTGGCTCGGGGAACAAAACATCGCTATTTTGGGTCCATGGCCAGGAAACTCCCCAGACCTTAACCCCATTGAGAACTTGTGGTCAATCCTCAAGAGGCGGGTGGACAAACAAAAACCCACAAATTCTGACAAACTCCAAGCATTGATTATGCAAGAATGGGCTGCCATCAGTCAGTATGTGGCCCAGAAGTTAATTGACAGCATGCCAGGGCAGATTGCAGAGGTCTTGAAAAAGAAGGGTCAACATTGCAAATATTGACTCTTTGCATCAACTTCATGTAATTGTCAATAAAAGCCTTTGACACTTATGAAATGCTTGTAATTATACTTCAGTATTCCATAGTAACATCTGACAAAAATATGAATAAAAGACACTGAAGCAGCAAACTTTGTGGGAATTAATATTTGTGTCATTCTCAAAACTTTTGGCCACGACTGTACACTGTGTGTGTGTGTGTGTGTGTGTGTGTGTGTGTGTGTGTGCGTGTGTGTGTGCGTGTAATTGAGGTGAGCATTGGTTGACTTACAAAATACACCATGACTGTTAGTTACAATATTTCTGTGGTTCTTTCATGGTAATTCAACGGTTGTTGAAAGGTGCAGTGCAACTTGAACTTTCCCAGAGACTCAAAGAACCAACACACATATAAAAAAAGATTGCCTCGACACCTCCATATACAAACACCTCCATTTACAAACAAGTACAGAGGACATCACAGCACCCTGAAATGACTGCACCTTTAACGGTAATGAGTTGCTGTGTGTAATGTGTATAACCTCTGAGGGTGAAGTGTTAGTACAGCCCCCCGTCCAGCTGGGAGATGGTGCAGATCTCTCCAGAGTGGAGGTCGATGGAGAAAAAAATCGTAGCCCGGGCCGGGCAAAAGGCTGTACCGTACCACAGCATTCTCTCGTGGTAGAGAGATAGAGGGACAGTTAGTTCCAGGTTACTGTTCACATCCGGCCGATATCAGATGCACGGTACACAAAATAACAGACAGTTCGTTCAAATACTTTAGCCTGCCAGATAGACAGGCTTTGGAAATCTATTTTGGTTCCATTGTGCCACACAAGCTAAATCATGGAGAATGAAGTATTTTAGAAAACAATATTATTTGAACTCCAACACAGATACAGGAAAACAGTATCAAGGTTGTGGGCACGTAGCCATGGCACCATCAGTCCAGCTCATGAGGCATTCAAAACAAGGACCATGTACTAAATAGGACATTGTTCAATAAATGGCAGGCATGCATGCACATGAAAACAAACCATTTCAATATTAACAACCCTTGTCTACGGCTCCAGCATTTCCCACCAAAACTCACTCACGCTTTCCATTAAAACCAACGCACTGCTTTTTTCTTCTCGCAATATGATTGATAACCCAGCAAATTCCACAAGGCTCCTTTTAGACATATTGGGCTGTGTCCAAAATGGCATCCTATTCTCTTTATAGTACACTACTTTTGACCAGACCAAAATAAGTGCATTATACAAAAATCGGGAACAGGGTGCCATTTCAGGTCAAATGAAGGGCACTTAGGGAATAGGGTGCCATTTGGGGGACACACGCTTGAAGTTTAGGGGCACATTAATAACAATTCCGCTCCGACGTCGCCGTTTAGCATGTTGTTAGGTCAGCCCACCTACATGTCCCAAATGACAGGGAATAAGGTGTCATTTGAGACACAGATCATTTT
Organism: Oncorhynchus mykiss; assembly: GCF_013265735.2. Classification (NCBI taxonomy): domain Eukaryota; kingdom Metazoa; phylum Chordata; class Actinopteri; order Salmoniformes; family Salmonidae; genus Oncorhynchus; species Oncorhynchus mykiss. The sequence continues at coordinate 21,954,141 of NC_048583.1, read as the reverse complement.
TAGGGGCCTGTCTGGAGAGAAAGAGTCGTTTGGGACAGGGGCCTTTTCTGATTCCCAGATTGAAACCTGTGCTAAGGGGGTAAATCACCTCAAGATATGATCTGTCACTTAAATAAAGGAAAGAAAGAAAATAGAAAATATTTGGCTAACCTCTACATGAGCCCCACCAAGTGCTGCAGTCTGATTCAATGCTGGTGGATCACTCATGTACGCATGCTCACACACACACACACACACACACACACACACACACACACACACACACACACACACACACACACACACACCTTGAAACCCAGCCACCCCCGCCTAGTCCAATGCTCGTCTCAGTCACAAAACAGATGAAAATGCTCCGAAACGGATAGCTATCTGAACATGTCCAATAGGAATTTTTGCTACGGTGTGCCCTAACGAAACACTACCCAGGTTGGTGGTTTGGAGGAAGAACAGGGAGAGGCGACAGTAGGGAAAGAGCCACGAGTACTAGAGACACACAAATTGATGTCCCTGACCTAGTCATAGCACACCCCCCCCTACCCGACAGGCAGGTCAACTGGTAGAGCAGCCCTCATCAGGCACCAGCCAGCGCAGATCTCCGCATGTGGTTCACATTACCACACACTTTCACGGGAGAAATGTAACTCCACCACTAATTGTCAGGGGTGAAGGTGGGGTATATTCTCTTCCCTGTCTAGTTGCTATGGTGACTATAGTGGACGGTGTTGTACTGTTTTATTTATTTATTTTCATTTTGCTCATTTAGCAGAACCTCCATATAATTTGATTCATTATGATCTAAAAGGCCTAGTTAATCCTATATCAGCACTCGTACTCTGATAATCTTTGTAAATACAGGCATTGAACCATTAGGACAATAAATAAAAAATCTGACCCTGGACCAGTGGTTCAGGGTAACTTCGAGAGGGGGATATGTTGGTGACATCCAAGGTCAGCAGTCAAGTGAGATAAGCAATCACCATGGCAATAATTGCACAGCAATGGGACAGTCAGAAGCTGTGCATGTTGGGTCGTAGAACAAAAATCCCTAAGGGTCCAACTCCAAACATTCGTTTTTTTATTAATGATATGACTGGAACTACCATGTACGGCAGTGTACATAAGCAACTCTAAACACAAATGTCTGATGCACACTATAGGGCCAATTTGAACAGTAGTGTGCTGCCTCCGCTATTTTATTTTCTCATAGTTTCAGCAACTATGGTGAATACATAACCAGGCCAGCTCCAGACAGTTTGGCTCAGTATTGGAAAAAGGGTATGAATGATGAATGTATGTTGGACATGGTTGGCATGGGACTTGTCAAAAACACGAGCTGGACAGAACAATTCACAAACATGTCAATAACCCACCATGAATTAAAGCTCTACTATGACTAATACCTTTTATTTCTTGTATAAAATAATATTTTTCCTTGTGGGAACACATATTCAAAAACATCATATTCAAAAACAAAAAAATCTATAAAGTGAAGGGTATATATATATATATATATATATATAGGGAGAGGGAAGAAAAAAGGAAATGTGAAGTACACTACTGGTCAAAAGTTTTAGAACACCGACTCATTCAAGGGTTTTTCTTTATTTTTATTATTTTCTACATTGTAGAATAATAGTGAAGACATCAAAACTATGAAATAACACATATGGAATCATGTAGTAGCCAAAAAAGTGTTAAACAAATCAAAAAATGTTTAATATTTGAGATTCTTCAAATAGCCACTCTTTGCCTTCATGACAGATTTGCACACACTAGGCATTCTCGCAACCAGCTTCATGAGGTAGTCACCTGGAATGCATTTAAATTAAGAGGTGTGCCTTCTTAAAAAAGTTCATTTGTGGAATTTCTTTACTTCTTAATGCGTTTGAGCCAATCAGTTGTGTTGTGACAAGGTAGGGGTATACAGAAGATAGCCCTATTTTGTAAAAGACAAAGTCCATATTATGGCAAGAACAGCTCAAATAAGCAAAGAGAAACGACAGTCCATCATTACTTTAAGACATGAAGGTCAGTCAATCCGGAAAATGTCAAGAACTTTGAACATTTCTTCAAGTGCAGTCGCAAAACCCATCAAGTACTATGATGAAACTGGATCTCATGAGGAACGCCACAGGAATGGAAGACCCAGAGTTACCTCTGCTGCAGAGGATTAGTTCATTAGAGTTACTAGCCTCAGAAATTGCACGCAAATAAATGCTTCACGGAGTTCAAGTAACAGACATCTCAACTTCAACTGTTCAGAGGAGACTGCGTGAATCAGGCCTTCATGGTCGAATTGCTGCAAAGAAACCACTACTAAAGCACAGCAATAAGAAGAAGAGACTTGCTTGGGCTAAGAAACACGAGCGATGGACATTAGACTGGTGGAAATTTGTCCTTTGGTCTGGAGTCCATATTGGAGATTTTTGGTTCCAACCGCCGTGTCTTCGCCATCCCATCTGGTCTGGGCTTTGTGGGACCATCATTTGTTTTTCAATAGGACAATGACCCAACACAATTCCAGGCTGTGTAAGGGCTATTTAACTAAGACGGAGACTGATGGAGTGCTGCATCAGATGACCTGACCTCCACAATCCCCGGACCTCAAACAAATTGAGATGAGATGAGTTGAACCGCAGAGTGAGGGAAAAGCAGCCAACAAGTCCTCAGCATATTTGGGAACTCCTTCAAGACTGTTGGAAAAGCATTCCAGGTGAAGCCGGTTGAGAGAATGCCAGGAGTGTTCTTCCTGATCTTCCTGTCTGGGTTGGCGCCCCCCCTTGGGTTGTGCCGTGGCGGAGATCTTTGTGGGCTATACTCGGCCTTGTCTCAGGATGGTAAGTTGGTGGTTGAAGCTATCCCTCTAGTGGTGTGGGGGCTGTGCTTTGGCAAAGTGGGTGGGGTTATATCCTTCTTATATCTGGAGTACTTCTCCTGTCTTGTCCGGTGTCCTGTGTGAATTTAAGTATGCTCTCTCTAATTCTCTCTTTCTCTCTTTCTTTCTCTCTCTTGGAGGACCTGAGCCCTAGGACCATGCCTCAGGACTACCTGGCATGATGACTCCTTGCTGTCCCCAGTCCACCTGGCGTGCTGCTGCTCCAGTTTCAACTGTTCTGTCTGTGATTATTATTATTTGACCATGCTGGTCATTTATGAACATTTGAACATCTTGGCCATGTTCTGTTATAATCTCCACCCGGCACAGCCAGAAGAGGACTGGCCACCCCTCATAGCCTGGTTCCTCTCTAGGTTTCTTCCTAGGTTTTGGCCTTTCTAGGAAGTTTTTCCTAGCCACCGTGCTTCTACACCTGCATTGCTTGCTGTTTGGGGTTTTAGGCTGGGTTTCTGTACAGCACTTTGAGATATCAGCTGATGTACAAAGGGCTATATAAATAAATTTGATTTGATTTGATTCAAAGCTGTCATCAAGGCAAAGGGTGGCTATTTGAAGAATCTCAAATATAAAATATATATTTTCTGTTGAACACTTTCTGGTTACTACATGATTCCATGTGTTATTTCATAGTTTTGATGTCTTCACTATTATTCTACAATGTAGAAAATAGTCAAAATAAAAACCCTTGAATGAGTAGGTGTTCTAAAACGTTTGACCGGTAGTGTATGTAAACATGCATTATTTAGTATTTTTCATAAATACATTTTTTGTTTATTTTTATTACCAAAGAAAATGTAAGCTGGACACATCCCTAAAGCAAGGTTTGGAGCAAAGTACTGAGCAACCAGTCTCTCCTCAAGATCTCTCCACACCGAAGCGGGAGACAAAAATCAACCACCAGCGAAAAAAACAAACAACCTTCTTCAACTTTCCACCCGGTGTCAGTCAAATAATAATTTGCTAATGATAATCAAATAAATGATTGTGGGAGAGATGGAGAGAGAGTGGCCATCAAGGCACGCCACAGATTCTGGCCACTCCAGAGACAGGTGATTAGAGGATGAAAACATGACGCCTATTAGCACAGATGGTTGGGATTATGGACTCATCAGTGGAACCTTTCACATCTCCTGGAGGAGCGAGGGGTTTCGCTCTGCTTGTTGTTCTTGGACACTGTTCTCACCCCCAAGAATGTCTCACGCGCACACGCATGTCTCACGCGCACACGCATGTCTCACGCGCATGGAGCCACACGCTGAGACAGACATACACTCACACACACACCTCCTTGGTGTTTAAAACACCACCCCCTCCCTCGCGCCACCTTCTTCCTCAACTTTCAATATTTGGGTGAGAAATTAAGAAACTTGATTTGGGTGCCGGTGGGCTACGGTGGGGCAAAGTGTTACAATAAACAGGGCCAACGTGTGATTGTGCGAACACGATTCATTTGGGGCGTGAGTGTAATGTGTGCTTGAACTAGCCTGCGTAGAGAAAACAAACAGTATAAGAGAAGATCAGCGGAGCTGCCTCCCTTTCAATCAAACCCAAAGGCTGCGTACCAAATAGCACCATGTTCCCTATATACTGCACTACTTTTGACCAGAGCCCAATGGATCTATATGTAGGGAATAGGGTCCCATGGGCCCATAGGGCTCTGGTCAAAAGTAGTGCACTATGTAGAGAATAGAGTGCCATATGGGACAAATGGAGAAGTCGAAATTCTTGACCTGTCAGGTCTCTAGGGCTCTACTGAAAACTCACAGATTGAGCTGGATTGTCGGTTAATGGTGCACCCCATCAGTGTGAAATACTGGTGATTGACATGAACCACATATGGATAGGAAGGGGGGGGGGGGGGGGCAAAAGGAAAAATGGGGGGAATGATAGACCTGTGTGTGTGGCTTTTCAGGACACAAGGTTACCCAATAGTTGCACTTTCAAAATACTTTTTGCGATAGCAGAAAAGACACAGGAATCCCAAAATGTTTCCATAAACTATAGATATTTCTTATAAAAAATGATTTCCCTTAATATTCTACCATTGGACAGTGAACAGTTTGAGAGAGCAACATACGGATCAAATGTAAGTATAAAAAAAGTGTCCCAAACCACAATCCAAACCATAGCCAACTTGGTTATTTTACTAAATGCAATTTTATGGTCAGGATATTGGGTTAGAAGAGATAACGAACAGTGTTTGCTGACCACTATATCACGGGACAGATAGGCTACCTCAAAATAATAATTCATATGCTGATGCTGCCACCTAGAGAACAGACTGATCTACTGTATTGTGACCACTGTGTACATCTAAACTGTGGATGGGTTTGTCTACAATGAGTGATGTGGGCTCTAGGTTATCTAGTATTCTGCCCATGGTTCTCTTTGTCCTGATCGCCCTGCGGTTAGGGGTTTGATCACCGGTCGATTCATAAAAACTCTAAATGAGACCTGATGCATCTCTGCTTGGCACTCCGCATTAAGGAGATGTATTGTGGGTAAGGAGATGGCTTGGGGATAAGGGGGTAAGACCCTGTGATCTTCAGGGAGTGTACTTTTACAAACTGCCTTATGCTACAGAAACAGGAGAGGCTCTTTCCCTATGGACCATTTTGGCTCGGACAAGGCTTACTTCGAGATGAGGTGCAAGCTAGCGCTGCGGCGCAGAACAATATCTTCAACAAATAGTTGAAGCACTGCAAATGGAGAGAAAACTACGACTTTATGTTTTTCTGCACCCGAACTGAACAATAAAACAATTTGAAAAAAGAACCGTGTCCAGAGTGGTACGTACCGGAGTCCTTGTCTGTGGAGGACACAGTGGCCACGCTCTCCCCAGGCTCTCTGTTCTCGGCAACGCTGGCTGTGTAGACATCCTGCTGGAACAAGGGAGGCTGGTCGTTCACGTCCCCCACCTACAGCCTCAGGGTCTGGGTAGAAGAAAGAGGGGACCCCTGGTCTGAGACCTGGATGGTCTTAACTTAATATAATACATCAATAAAAATAAATTTAGCCTCAAATAAATAATGAAACGTGTTCAATTTGGTTTAAATAATGCAAAAACAAAGTGTTGGAGAAGTAAAAGTGCAATATGTGCCATGTTGCAGTTGTGCCATGTTGCTCAGAACATGAAAACATATGAAAGTTGGTGGTTCCTTTTAACAAGAGACTTCAATATTCCCAGGTAAGAAGTTTTAGGTTGTAGTTATTATAGGAATTATAGGACTATTTCTCTCTATACCATTTGTATTTCATATACCTTTGACTATTGGATGTTCTTATAGGCACTATAGTATTACCAGTGTAAGAGTATAGCTTCCGTCCCCCTCCTCGCCCCTACCTGGGCTCGAACCAGGAACACATCGACAACAGCCACACTCGAAGCAGCGTTACCCATCGCTCCACAAAAGCCGCGGCCCTTGCAGAGCAAGGGGAATAACTACTCCAAGTCTCAGAGTGAGTGATGTTTGAAACGCTATTAGCGCGCACCCCGCTAACTAGCTAGTTATTTCACATCGGTTACACCAGCCATTAGGCTGATTGGCTTGAAGTCATAAACAGCACTGTGCTTGCGAAGAGCTGCTGGCAAAATGCACGAAAGTGAAGTGTGAAGTGCAACGATTACCGAAAAATACAGATTTCCGATTGTTATGAAAACTTGAAATCGGCCCTAATTAATCGGCCATTCTGATTAATCGGTCGACCTCTACTAGCTACCCAGACTCCTTGCTCCGGCCAAACACTCTGCCACGCCCAAAGACTTTAGTTTTATTTATCGGAGTACCTCCAAGACCCTTCACCGAATGCAAACACTTACAGGGCCATCTGATTGGTCCAGACACCATTTGGGTTGGTTGGGCCAGAACACATGTGGGTAAAGCAAAGAAAACTCATCATTGGCTTTGATACTTTAAATCGGTTAGAGACAATCCAATCGCTGAGGACTTTTTGTACAACACCCCTTGTCACCACAAACAACTTAATTGATGGCAGTCTCAGACTAAAGTACGTAGCGAACGACAGAGCAGCGGAGGAATTTAGTGTGATTCATCAGGCTACCTGGATGCTATGCTTTGGTGGCCTTTGTATTTTGCTTGGAATTAAACTATGGAAAGACTGTATTGAGGTAAATGATTCCTCATATATTTTCCAGAATCATATTTTCGTCATTCATTAAAATACTACCAAGAGCATGCCTGTTTTCTCCTCCAAAGTAAAGAACCCTTCCTTGTTCCCAGAGAAAAGCCAACAGGTGACCTGGCGGCTTTCACCCATGTCATCATCCACGCCCACCACACGATGCACCAGGCTCCCCATCTCCGTGTCATCCATTATGAGGGCCGTGTCCTGGGAGACAAAGGCCGGACAGTTGTCATTCACGTCCAGCAGGAACACCTGAGCAGCCACAGTCGCAAAATTGTGGTCAGCCGCCCTTGCTCACAGTCCTCTCGCGGTCCAGGGGAGCGGTCGTGGTGAAGGTGCCGGGTGGATAAGGAAGCAGGTGGGGAGCGGGTGGATACGGAAAGCAAATGATGTTGAGGACAACAACGATGACCCTCCTGACCTGCCCAGCTCAGGGTCAAAGGTCAATGAGTAACGCAGGCCGCTGTTGGCCAGGCTCCCGTCGCCGTCTTTGGCGATGAAGGTGGACACACACGTTCCAACTTCTACGTCCTCCAGAAACCCCAACGTGACCACCTTGCAGGGGTACCAGGGTACGTGGTCGTTACGTTTGTCCCGGGTCCCGTGGCGTCCTCACCATGTACAACCAGAAAAAAGCATGAGGTAGACTCATAGTCCAGCGGCTGGTTGAGGTACAGGTCGCCGGACGAGCTGTCCAGGCCAAATTGAAGGACCCCGTTGTCCTCGGCGATGGAGTAACGCAGCCTGCCATTGGTTGTTAGGGATGGGGAGAGGTGGACGGAGCCGAGACAGTGCCGGGTTTGGTGTCCTCCCTCACGGAGAAGGCTCGGACACTTTGGGGGTGGGTGCCACCGTGCTGTTTCTCTACAGCCTGAACATGGGTTGAATTCAACTTCAATTCAAACCATTACATTTCTAATTGCCAATGCAGACTTAAGTAGTGCAAATCATGTTAGAAATACTACTAATTATTGTAATTACACTAGAATTCCAAACCATCTACAGTAATCATCAGTTGTCTCTATTACACATCATGAGATTATGTATCTTAATTGCATGATACCCTGGATAAGAGCAACTGGTAAAGGTAAATGACAAACATGTATGGGCATGTCATAGTAGTACTCAGTGAGAACTGGGCCAATATCAATCCCATTATGCAAAAGACGTCAGGTTACCTAGAGGTGAATGGCGGCTGTCTCCTCTAGGGGGACAGCTCCATTGTCGGTGGCAACCACTCTCAGGGTGTATTATTTCTTGGCGTTCTGGGTGAATAGCTTTGTATGTCTCCGCTCTGACTGTCTATCTCAAAGTGGCCCTGTTCCTCATCAGGGAGTGAGTGACAGAGAGAGACAAGAACACTACATGAAGCGAGAACAACACGTCATACAGACATAGATAAAGATATGGTGCTCATCTTCATTATTTTGGATTGATGGGTATAGCTGGATCTACACAATGGCCTGGAATGAGGGCAACATAAGACTGACTTTGAGCTCTAAAAACACTAACCTTAAGACAAGGATCTGAACTAACCTACATCTTAACTTTGATTTTGTGATGAACTGTCCTTTTAAGCCTTTGGCAAACTTCATGGTCACCAATGAGCCTGTGGGGACCCCTATACATTTCTGGCTCAGTTGATAGCCTCATTTACACTGCCTTCAGAAAGTATTCACACCCCTTGAATATTTCCACTTTTTGTTGTGTTACAACCCGAATTTAAAATGGATTACATTTACATTTGTCAGCCCTGCCTACACACAATATCCCATAATGTCAAATTAGATTTTTTTTGTTGCTACATTTTAGCAAATTGATAAAAAATGTAAAGCTGAAATGTCTTGAATAAATAAGTATTCAAGATCTTATGGCAAGCCTAAAGTTCAGGAGCAAAAATGTGCTTAACAAGTGACATAAGTTGTATGGACTCACTCAGTGTGAAATAGTGTTTAACATGATTTTTGAATGACTACCTCATCTCTGTACCCCACACATACAGATAATTGTAAGATCCAGCAGTCTAGCAGTGAATTTCAAACACAGATTCAACCACAAAGACCAGGGAGCTTTTCCAGTGCCTCTCAATGAAGGTCACCTATTGGTAGGTGGGTTAAAAAAATAAAGAAAAACCCACATTGAATATCCCTTTGAGCATGGTGAAGTTTTGTTTGACAGAATTTTGCTAAAATAACACTTGATAAATGTTTATTTTAGATGACATTATTTACATGTCTAATGATGTTTTGATAAGAATTAAGTTGATAATTTTGCTATTATTGTTGCTTTTCCAGTATTTTCTTCTTGGTATTCCATGTTTGTAAAATATGTTGGTAGTATGTTAGTTAAAGACAGGAGCTTACATCAGTAGCCTATTATGTTCAATATTTCAGAATGCAGCCTGAATATCCACTCTAAACTGCTCCAATTTCAACCATGTACACTAATTGTATCAGTGTCTCACAACGCTTTCCTCTTTCTATCAGTGTGGAATTACACAAAAATGCTATTTTCAATCTGATTTTAATCTCAACCCCTCCCAATGGTTTCCTCTTATAATTGAGAACTGGGCTGATGTTATTGCATTTAATATACAGTGCCTTCGGAAAGTATTCAGACCCCTTGACTTTATCCACATTTTGTTACGTGACAGCCTTATTCTAAAATTGATTAAATATTTTTTTCCACCTCATCAATCTACACAAAATACCCCATAAAATGTTTGGCTTATTTATTACAAATAAAAAACAGATATCACATTTACATAAGCATTCAGACCCTTTACTCAGTACTTTATTGAAGTGCCTTTGGCAGCATGAAGTCTTCTTGGGTGTGACGCTACAAGCTTGGCACACCTGTATTTGGGGAGTTTCTCCCATTCTTCTCTGCAGATCCTCTCAAGCTCTGTCAGGTTGGATGGGGCGCGTTGCTACGCAGCTATTTTCAGGTCTCTCCAGAGATGTTTGATCGGGTTCAAGTTCAGGCTTTGGCTGGGCCACTCAAGGACATTCAGAGACTTGTCCTGAAGCAACTCCTGCGTTGTCTTGGCTGTGTGCTTAGGGTCGTTGTCCTGTTGGAAGGTGAACCTTCGCCCCAGTCTGAGGTCCTGAGTGCTCTGGAGCAAGTTTTCATCAAAGATCTAACTGTACTTTGCTCCGGTCATCTTTGCCTCGATCCTGACTAGTCTCCTAGTCCCTGCCACTGAAAAACATCCAAACAGCATAATGCTACCACCACCATGCTTCACCGTAGGGATGGTGCCAGGTTTCCTCCAGACGTGACACTTGGCATTTAGGCCAAAGAGTTGGTTTCATCAGACCAGAGAATCTTGTGTCTCATGGTCTGAGAGTCTTTAGGTGCCTCTTGGTAAACTGTCATGGGCTGTCATGTGGCTTTTACTGAGGAGTTGCTTCCATCTGGCCACTCTACCATAAAGGCCTGGTTGGTGGAGTGTTGCAGAGATGGTTACCGTTCTGGAAGTTTCTCCCATCTCCACAGAGGAACTCTAGAACTCTGTCAGAGTGACCATCGGGTTCTTGGTCACCTTCCTGACCAAGGCCCTTCTCCCCCAATTGCTCAGTTTGGCTGGGCAAACAGCTCTAGGAAGAGCCTTGGTGGTACCAAACTTCTTCCATTTAAGAATGATGGAGGCCACTGTGTTCTTGGAGACCTTCAATGCTGCAGAAATGTTTTGTACCCTTCCCCAGATCTGTGCCTCAACACAATCCTGTCTCGGAGCTCTATGGACAATTCCTTCGACCTCATGGCATGGTTTTTGCTTTGCCATGCACTGTCAACTGTGGGACCTAATATAGACAGGTGTGTGCCTTTCCAAATCATGTCCATGTCACACTCTGATCGGTTTCACGTGTCTTTGTGCTTGTCTCCACCCCCCTCCAGGTGTTATCCATCTTCCCCAGTATCCCATCTGCATTTATACCTGTGTTCTCTGTTTGTCTGTTGCCAGTTTGTCTTGTCTTGTCAGGTCTTATCAGCGTTCTTTCCCATCTTCCAGTTCTCAAGTTTCTGTTTCCTAGTTTCCACAGTTCTGATTATTCTGCCTGCCCTGACCCCGAGCCTACCTGCCGTTCTGTACCTTTCTGACTCTGCCCTTGACCTGTCTTTTGCCTGCCCCCTGTTTGGGTCAATAAACATCTGTGATTCTAGCTGTCTGCATCTGGGTCTTATCCTGAGTTCTGATAGTCCAATCAATTTAATTCACCACAGGTGGAATTCAATCAAGTTGTAGAAACATCTCAAGGATGATCAATGGAAACAGAATGCCCATGAGTTCAATTTCGAGGCTCATAGCAAAGGGTCTGAATTCTTATGTAAATAAGGAATTTCTGTTTATTTTTTAAATACATTTGGTAACATTTCAAAAATTGGGTATTTTGTGTATATTGCTGAGGATTTTATTTAATCCATTTTAGAATAAGGCTGTAATGTAACCAAATGTGGAAAAAGCCAAGGGGTCTGAATACAGAAGGCACTGTATATGCTGCTCAAATAGCCTCCAATTTTTCTAGCCAAGATATAACAGAGCGTTACTTTAAATCACATAGTATAATGACCTCTACCTTATGATACTGCTTCCTGGTAATGCTTCCATGTTTAGTGTAACTGTGTTCAGCTCCCCTCCCTTCTACTGTCATGCTGTATTTGGCCAATAACTTTAATGTGTTTAGAGGCAAGAACTGATAGGTGGGAGAGAAGAGAGGAGGAATACTAAAAACAATTACCCATGACGACAGACGTGACACAGGGCATTAGGTGATGTCTCGCATCTCATGGGAAGACAAAATATGAATCTCATTAATTAACCTATATTCTACCTCAATTGCCTTGTCATTATTCATAGAAACCAGAGAAAGCCCTTTGGTTCAATTAATTGTCTTATTAAAGTGCACATAGTAATGAAGAAAGTCAAAAGACTGGTGTATGCACGTGTCTGTATATGTTTATTATTTTGCACTTCACATGAATGTTTACACAAAAAAAAATTCCCCAGCAAAAAACATGTACAAGTACATTGCTTTACATGGTGACACCCTGGCTGCATTCTTTCCTGTTTAAGGAAACATTTGATTGTTTATTCTAGCCTGGCGGTAGGCCAAATGTGTGTGTGTGTGTTTTATTTCGGTGTGTGTGTATGTTGTCTGTGCAGATGTGGGCAGGTGTGTACATTGCTTTTGTCATTAGATTAAATTTTCAACACTGAGTGTGTTACAGGCAACTTTAGGACAAAGACTATGAAAGAAAACAACAAGAAAGAGTGATTACCTCTCCCACCACCACTGAAATAAAACGCAATTCATCAGTGATGGTATCGCAACTCTGCTGCACTGCCAGGGGGTCGACCCAGGGGGTCCACGCCATGGGACCATAAAACTAATGGCGACAAAACTGATAGCCAGGTTCTTACTTTCAGATCTACACTAAACAAAAATATAAACTCAACATGTAAGGTGTTGGTCCCATGTTTCATGAGCTGAAATAAAAGATACCAAAATTGATCCATACACACAAAAAGTTTATTTCTGAAAAATGTTGTGCACTGATTTGTTTACATTTTAGTGAGATTTCTCCTTTGCCAAGATAACCCATCCACCTGACAGGTGTGGCATATCAAGAAGCTGAATAATTTTAAACAGCATGATCATTACACAGGTGCACCTTGTCCTGGGGACAATAAAAGGTCACTCTAAAATGTGAAGTTTTGTCACAAAACATAACGCCAGAGTTTCAAGCTTTGAGAAAGCGTGCATGCTGACTGTGGGAATGTCCACCAGAGCTGTTGCCAGAGAATTGAATGTTAATTTCCCTACCATAAGCTGCCTCCAATGTCGTTTTAGAGAATTTGGCAGTACGTGATGTCAACGTTGTGCCCCATGGTGGCGGTGTTGTTATGGTATGAGCAGGCATAAGCTGCGGACAACAAACACAATTGCATTTTATCTATGGTCATTTGAATGCACAAAGTAACCGTGACGAGATCCTGAGGCCTAAGTCATGCCATTCATCCACCGCCATCATCTCATGTTTCAGCATGATAATGCATGTTGCAAGGATCTGTACACAATTCCTGGAAGCTAAAAATGGCCCAGTTCTTCCATGGTCTGCATACTCATCGGACATGTCACTCATATTTGGGATGCTCTGGATCGAAGTGTACAACAGCATGTTCCAGTTCCTGCCAATATCCAGCATCTTCACATAGCCATTGAAGATGAGTGGGACAACATTCCGCAGGCCACAATCAACAGGCTGATCAACTCTATGTGAACGAGATGCATGAGGGAAATAGTGGTCACACCAGATACTGACTGGTTTCCTGATGACCTACATTTTTTTTAAGGTATCTGTGAAATCCATAGATTAGGGCCTAATTAATGTATTTAAATTGACTGATTTGATGAACTGTAACTCAGTAAAATCTATGAAATTGTTGCATGTTGCATTCATAATTTTGTTCAGTATAGATAACGTTAGCCTACGTGAGTGCAGCTGAGCATCGACTATGAGAGAAAGAACGCCTATTCCATTTAACAGCCTATTTGGACAGTCATCCCTGATTTCTCGGCAGCTCCAAGTGAGACTCCACCAACAGAGTCCCTCTTCATCAATCAGACTGGTGATAGCAGCGCCAAACAGATATTAGCTCTTGCCAAGAAATATCTCATACCCTGTAATGATACAGACAGGAGACGGACTCTAAAGGGAGCATACACAATTTCCACTCACCAATGTAGCATTTTAGCTTCCTAACTGAGCCACAATAAGCCTAATAACTAACCACAATGTCACATAATGAGAAGTAGGCTAGTCTAGGCTAAAGGTGAGATAATGAAACAGACAGGCGAAGGAGCCCACACAGGGACACTCATTTCATTCCACAAATGTATCGTTTTGGGGTCATTTGAGACACAGTAATAACCACAGCAGCACAAAATGACAAGCAGCCTAGAAGGGAGTCTTACGATCAGTGGCAGGTTTCAGTTGGGGCCAAGTGCGGTTCATATAGTTCTCTGAGGTGCCATACCCATGTGGATTACAGTAGCTTGTCATTTGTATTAACTGTATTTTGAAGGAAGAGTTGTTATCTCAGACCAGGCTAATACTTCATCTGTCTTTTCTTTTGTGTCCAAATTATATTTTTGTTAACAAGAAAAGACATTTAAACAACGCTTCAACCTTATCTGCATGGATTGGATGCCTGTGTCGTTATACTTCATTATTTTTAAGCTCAATGCTGCATTAAGACCTGACCTGCTCTGATCTCTGTAAAGTTGACGCATGCATTATGCAGACCTTTGTCTTTTTCCCTTTCAGGCTCAACATTAACATTCATATGATCCCTTGAAAAAGAGTTCATTTGGAGGCCACCCTTAGATTGAGTGTATGTGGTTCCTGGAAGACCCATATGCCTCCACTGGAAAAAGGGTAGTGTTCAGTAATGCATACCGTAGTAAAACCTTTTAAGAACAAAAACAATTTCTTAGTCCAGGTAGTCCCTCCCTATTTCAGTCCGCTTTCTTCTGTTTGATGCCTGATGAACACAACCCTTATGCTTGACTACCTCTTTAATAAGGCCAAGGCTATCATAGATACTGTATGTAGTCCTACAACTGGGCTATACAGTATACATGCCCACATACAGTACACACAATATAGAAAGAGGTCATTAGTTGGCTCTGTTCTAGCCTATTTTTCGGCCCTTTATTCTCATCACACTAAACAACTTTTTTTTTTCATCCATATAATCCTGCCTTGATGCAAAGGACCCAAACCCTTTAAATCATTTTGTGTGTTGGTTAGTTAGCTAACAATGTTTCATTCACACATTGCTTGTGGAAAGGAACAGTAGCCTTTGTGTTGTTAATAGAGAAATGCCCCTGTAGACCAGAATCGATTTAAACCATGGTGAGTGAATCATGGCTTCTCTAGAGTGTGGATAGGATAAAATGGTATATACAAGGTGATTTCCCAAAGGAGACCAAATTGCGTTCTCCTACAGTATGGATATGATTTGGTTTTGAGAGGGTGTTGGGTCTAGAGAAGTACCACACTATTGGCAATTATCTTTGAGCTAATACAGTATTTAACACCATGTATCCAATATCCATTGAGGAATATCTGTGAGAAAACCATAGTTAACACACCGCTGCACAATATGGCCTTGGGATTGGCATCGGTCTTAAATGTATTGAATGAATATAACATGACCGTAGCATTTGGGAAGTGAACTGAAAATCTGATCTTTGTAGTGGGGTGCAAGACCTGTAGTTTTGATGGCATCTCAAGACCAGGCCTTGTTCACACTGCAGACCTTAATGCTCAAATCAGTTTTGTTTTTCAAAACCATTTTGGAATACTGACTGTCCAAACAGCAAATTACAAGTGACCAAATCGGACTTGTGTGTTCAGACAGCAGCCATTTGTTGACATGGCTAGACTAGTTGTCATAGTAACAACGGGTGTGTGCAGTGCTGTAGGCTGATTGGTGGTGGTACTCATGCTTCCTATCATACAGAAGTTAGGTGACAACAATGCCTGCCATGGACGTTTCCCAGTAGCTTTGTATGTTCAAAATCCTAGTGTAAAAACACTTTTAATAAAGCCTCAAAGGCTAAGATGATCCAACTTTTGCTAAAAAGTCATTTTTGACTAGCCACAGCAGTCACCTAGCTATCTAGATAGCTGTTTCGCTTTCTAGCACATTCACTTATTTGTTTGTAAACAATTAACAAGCTAGTTTAGCTACCATATGTTCTTGTCAAAACTGTCAACAGAGTAAATAGGAAACAAGATATGCCAAAAACCACTTGAGAGCAAATAATTCAGATTTGACTGTTCAGACAAGTCACATGGCCAGGAATTAGATTTGTATCTGATTTAAAACCACCTACTAAGGTGGTTTGAAATGTGGCTTGAAATATCTGATTCCATGTGCTTTTTGGCTGTTCAGACTGTAGAAAAAATAACAGATTCTTATCAGATTATTGTATTGTCCCTGCTATATGCAAGTACAGCATGGCTTCTTCCATGCCACCTGGTCCTTTATGGACTACACGTTGACTCTCTTGGCCAGGTATTTGCCCGCTTATACTTAATAACTGGTTCAAATAGTTGGTTTTTAACCATTTTCATGAAGACTTGATTGATTGTTTTGAGTCATTGTCTTGCTGCATGACCCAGCTGCGCTTCAGCTCACAGACAGGTGGCCTGAAATTCTCCTGTTGGATTCTCTGATACGGAGTAGATTTCCTGGTTCTTTCTATTAAGGAAAGTTGTCCAGATCATGAGGTAGTAAAGCATCCCCAAACCATCACACTACCACCACCATGCTTGACTGTTGGTATGAGGTTCTTACTGTGGAAATCACTGTTTGGTTTTAGCCAGGCATAATGGGACCAATTTTGTCCAAAAAGTTGACTCAAGTTTTACAAAAAAAAATGTTCTATGGACAGATGAGTAAAAAGTATAACTTTTGGGACATCATGGGTCCCATTATGCCTGGCGAAAACCAAACACTGCATTCCACAGTAACAACAGTCAAGCATGGTGGTGGTAGTGTGATGGTTTGGGGATGCTTTACTACCTCATGACCTGGACAAGGCCTCCCGAGTGGCGCAGCGGTCTAAGGTACACCATCGCAGTGCAAGAGGCGTTACTACAGATCCGGGTTCAATCCTGGCCTGTGTCACAGCTGACTGCGACCAGGAGACCCATGAGGTGGCGCACAATTGGTCCAGCTTCGTCCGTATTAGGTGAGGGTTTGGCCGGCTGGGACAAGGACGTCCCATCGTGCTCTAGCAACTCTATGTGGCGGCTGGGCGCATGCACGCTGTCTTTCGCTTGCCAGCTGTACCGTGTTTCCTCTGACACATTGGTGCGGCTAGCTTCAGGGTTAAGCGAGCAGTGTGTCAAGAAGCAGTGTGGCTCGGCGGGGTTGTGTTTCGGAGGACGCATGGCTCTCAACCTTCACCTCTCCAGAGTCCGTACGGGAGTGGCAGCGATGGGACAAGACCATAACTACTCATCCCCAATTGGTAGTTATGGTCTTGTCCCATCGCTGCCACTCCCGTACGGACTCGGGAGAGGTGAAGGTTGAGAGCCATGCGTCCTCCGAAACACAACCCCGCCGAAAAAGGGGTAAAAAATACAAAGAAAAAAAAAACAGATACCAACATGCTGGTTATAGTTTGGGGATGCCTGCACTTGTCCTTGATTTCGCATCCTCTGTCTTGCAAACACATGTGACTGCCCACTTCACAACGTCTTAACCACTAGCCAGCTGCGCCACCAAAAAATGAACAATTCCATAGCACAGGTGGAGTCATTTCAAGCTGGGGAGTGAGGTTACGAATGCTGACAACCAAAAATCCTCTGTTCCAATGGTAAAAAATTATTGGTAGCACTTTACCAGATACTCTACATGAGACTTTGTGAGTCCATAATATTCAAAACTACCCGGAATTCAGGCCTGAGTAACACATTTCAAAACTTAAAATCGCAGCCCTAATCATTGCCTTGATTATCATATAAATAAATATAATATAATCTCCCCGATTATTTCCATTATTTTAATAATTCTATTCATACCTTTTTCAAACCATTGTGTTGGCTGTTATTCAGGAACATGTCAATACCTGACCCTCAGAGCCTACCTTCTATTGACCCTGTTGACTCATCAGTAGGAAAGATGTGTTTCTCTTTTTGTCCATTCAACAACAGAGCGATACGAACCTTGTTTCAGCAGGATGTTGTAAGTCATGCCTTATGGGAATGGATTTATTGATAATATCTGTTGGAAAAAAGTTTGGATGTTGCCACAAACATTCCTACTTGTTATCAAAATTAAGGAAGTTTCCTTTAAAATTATTCATAAATATTATCCTGCCAACCACTATATGAAGAAGTTTAAGGAAAACATCAACTCAAATTGCTCCTTTTGTAATGACCACCCAGAAACAGTGTTGCATCTTTTTTGACATTGTATTCATGTAAGAAAACTGTGGCAAGACATCAGTAGATTTCTAATTGAACACATTTATAAAGATTTTGCACTATTGTGGAGAGATGTACTGCTTGGATTCTTTACATAGGATATAAATAAGCTGAAACATTTTTATGTAATTAATTTCATTATTCTTTTGGCCAAATTTCATATACACAAATGTAAATTTACAAACAAAAAAACACATTTTCTTACCTAACAAACATAATTTGAACTGTATTTTAAGACAATTAAATACTCTACTCACAAAAAAGCTGTTAGAATTATAAGTGTATGTATGTCCCCTAAGGTCCTTGTGTAATTGTAATGTGATATTGTACCCCCTAGCTCGATTGTCCATTGTATATAATCTATATATACTTGTGTTCCCTCATGTACTTTCTGTATTGATTTGTTGTTAATTAAAAATAAAAATAAAAGAAGAGGGAAGAAGTAATTGTTTTTTAAATGTACCACCCTTGGCCGGAAACTCATCACTCCTTCATCCTGCGATGATTGTGTTTTCTGCCAGCGGTGGCTTTATATGCGCCAGAGTCAATTGTGAGTGCATGTCTACTTATATTAAATATATAATTATTAATATACGCCTACTGTATGATAACTAGCAAATGAATTAGCTAACTAAAGTTAGGCTGCCTAGCTGGAACTTCTGAAGAAAGAAAATGTTTTATTTCTACAATTTCAAAAAGATAACCAAACAAAAACATATTTACTTTTACGAGAGGTGTTTGTGCATTAGTAGCACAATTTCGGAATGATTTGCATTCGTTTTTACTTACACTTGTGTGTTGACTTCTCCATTGATGTTGTTTTGAAGTTTTCGCGGACTTTTCTTTGCGGATGTACAATCGTCGCGAATTGAATTATGGGGAGTTTCAGGTACTCAGGTAAACATAATGGTACACTCGCAAAACCGACCGCTTGGTTTATCATTTGGACCGGCCCCCAACAATGGCGAGGGTGACTTAAATGTTTGGACCTTAATATGCATTTAGGTGTCAAGTGATTTTGTTGAAGTTTATTTTTTTGTAATATATACTCTGGGCCTGAAGCTGCATCAACCTAACAGGAGATGCATGCCATGGTGGAAACATTTATGGTATATAACAGGCTACTGTTTGCACTTAGATTAGAACGGTTAAACATCCATATATCTCTCCAAAGTAAATATTTGCAAAAATATCAGTAACAAATCGAAGACCTAGTTGTTTGACAGAATTAATCAAATGTAGTAAGAAGATAAAACAATATGGATTTGCTGTCTGATATTTTAATGATTGTGGAGTGATTCCCAAACATGTTGTCACTCGGGATTGTGTTTTTTTAGGTTCACTGAGCGTAGGCAGACGCCTGATCTGACCTATTTGTCCTTCACCGAGTTTAAAACCAGCAGTGCCAGAATCAATCGAGCTTTCTAGCCTATTTGTGCCAGCTGAAACTGGGGTACGTCATTATGTGCGCGCACAGTTTATACTGCAGAGGCTTGGGGGCTCCGCCGTGCCATCGCGCTCACATTCAACAGGATGCGAATGGGAACTATACTTCGCATCTTGCCATCTTTACCGAAATAGTGGCGTGCATTCAAAAGAAAAAATCTAAATGGGATGTGGTCAGTCGACTGCGGTGTAGTCGAAGTTGACCGGTCGTTTTATTCAAAGTTGAGAATATTTATACTGGCGTTTTGCGGAGAGGTGAGTTGCGCGCAGTGGTGCGGCTATCTACTCTGTTTCTCCAAACATTTCAAGGACACAGACAGAAAAAAAGACTTGTTCCACAGTAGGAAGTGAACATAGAAGTCAGAATGGCAGCTGTGGCACTCAATGGATCGAACATAACTACGGGGAACTTTACGAATCAGTTTGTTCAGCCGCCTTGGCGCATTGCCCTGTGGTCGGTCGCCTATAGCTCCGTTTTGGCGGTGGCTGTGTTCGGAAACCTCATTGTCATATGGATAATTCTCGCCCACAAACGAATGCGGACAGTCACCAACTATTTCCTTTTGAACTTAGCATTTTCGGACGCATCTATGGCCGCCTTCAACACTTTAATTAATTTCATATACGCTGCCCACGGAGACTGGTACTTCGGAGAGGCTTATTGCAGGTTTCAAAACTTTTTCCCCGTCACCTCCGTGTTCGCAAGCATCTATTCGATGACTGCAATTGCCGTGGATAGGTAGGCAACTGATGCTGATCATGCCTACTTTTTAAATCACTAACGGTATTTATTAATTATGATGATCTATAAACGTTATTATTCAACACGTCTCATGATTCTTTACAAGCATTTTCTACCAGTAAAATAAATCAGGATTCACTCTACATGGTGATGCTGATGAGGTTGTAGGGAATTGGTATCCCTCCATCTCCCTTAAATTGTTATTGAATTGAGATCACACACCATGGTTACATTTTTTCCTGTTTAAGGAAATGTGCATTTCATTGTTTATTCTATCCAGGCAGTAGTGTGTGTGTGTGTGTGTGTGTGGGGGGGGGGGGGGGGTTATATATTGTGTGTCTGCTGGGATATTGTGTGTCTGCTGGGGAAGGCAGTATATTGCATGTGTAATCATGAATTTGTGTATGTGGAAGCCTGCGTACACGCATGTGCGCACATTTATACCTTTTTTGTGTGTGTGAGGCAGTCGAGAGGTTCAAAGCAGCACCGACCACAGAAGATAATGAAAAGATTAAAACTATTAGTAACTGTGAACTTAGTAATCCTTTTCATCTTATTCACGGAAGTCAGGGGAGGTAAAAAATATGATATTCCATCTGAACTTACCTTGGCAGTCATATCAATAGACATGGAATATCCAGACTGCTGACATCAATCCAGAGCACAGCTATATTACAGGTTGTGTGTTGGAAACATCCTTGTGATTCAAACTGTAAATCTAGACAACGCTGGTGTCAGGCTTCTGTAGCATGTTCTGGCATATCAGTAATTGTTGGTTTGTCATCATTATGGCCCTGCTACACTATAGCCATCGGGTATCTGGCGTTGCCGTCAGCCACTGAGCGAATGATTCCTTTGAAATCAATGAAAGCTGCTATATTGTCCATGTTGTGCTCGCATCCACATACTAAGATTTATGAAGCCAAGGAAATAGTAGTGAGAAGAAACTCTAGCTATCTAGCTACATAGATTATTTTCACATTGTATACAAAAGAATCTTGTGCAATTAGAGGATCATTTAGTACAACCACTAGCAACAAGTTAATGAGTACTTGCGAAAAACTGGACTAAAGCTATTGCATTTACGCATAATCAATGAATATGGTACACTGGGGAAAAATAGAATACGGACGCTTTTCCCTTCTGCTCCTCCACTCTGAAAACAACACGCTCTGTGTAGCAAGTAGAACGTCACATTGACACGACACTGATGGCAAGCTTGCATGTGGGGTGGCAGAGTATTTTGTGCACGTGCGAGCAAATGCTTGCATCTGTGTAGGGGGTGGCAGTGTGTGTGTGTGTGTGTGTGTGTGTGTGTACACGCTTGCGCGTGTGTGTAGGTATACACTCATACGACCAAAAGGGAAAAATACATTTATCAACACAAACACCAGTATCCATTTTACTTTACTTATACTCAAGGAAACCAAAACCTACATTTGGAAAATGCCCCGCCAAGACAGCTTGGAAATAACTAATCAGTCGTTTGACAAATAGGCGCAAGCCCGCACTATTATTGCTCATTTTCAGACGCAAATAACTTATTAATGGCATCTTCAGGGGGTGTTACTGGGGAAGCCTACACACATCCATTCCAGTAATGGAGGTGCCTCAGAGGGTTGTGTTATTGTGCCTCCACTTCACATCAGTTGACCATGCAGAGAAACACTACCTCTTAGATAATTGTGTGTAGTTAAATATTTATAGTATGCTTGGATCTGTGCTGTCTTGTCAATTCCTATGGCCATTGTTATGTCTTTGTAACCAGTGTGAAATGGCTAGCTAGTTAGCAGGGTGCGCGCTAACAGCGTTTCAATCCGTGACGCCACTCGCTCTGAGACATTGAACTGGTTGTTTCCTTTGCTCTGCAAGGGACTGCTTTTGTGGAGTGATGGGTAATGGTGCTTCGAAGTCTCAGAGCGAGTGACGTTACTGATTGAAATGCTATTAGCGCCCACCCCGCTAACTAGCTAGCCATTTCACACCGGTTACACTCACCCTCCTTTTCCGCAGCAACCAGTGATTCGGGTCACAGCACCAATGTAACAGTTTTGCTTCCGTCCCTCTCCTCGCCCCTACCTGGGCTCAAACCAGGCACCCTCTGCACACATCAACAACTGCCTCCCATGAAGCATCGTTACCCATCGCTCCACAAAAGCCGTCCCTTGCAGGGCAAGGGAAACAACCACTTCAAGGTCTCAGAGCAAGTGACGTCGCCAATTTGAAACGCTATTTGCACGCACCCCGCTAACTAGCTAGCCATTTCACACCGGTTACACCTTGTCATGTCAAACATGGCTTGATTATGATCATAGGAGCTGGCTGTAGCACAAATGGATCTGGTGTATGAAGTGCATTGATATACAGCGTATGCATGGTATACACAGAATCATCTCTGTGGTTGATTGGTTGCCGTGAATTTAAATGATTCACTCATTTTACAGCAGATTGATTGGAATTGGCATTTTAACTGAATAGTATTCACTCAATGGGGTGTCAGTCAAACACTATGAGTTGCTGTCCTTCTGTTGACACCATTCTCCGATGGTCTGCTAAAGAGATGAGACAGACAAGACAGGAATTGTTTCCTAACTCCACAAGCCTAAAGGGTTGTTTATACCCTAGCCACAGCCAGATGCCAGACGGGGCTTGTAAAAATAAAAAACACACACACATGCTTGCACTGAATACACACACATATACGCACACACTTCCATCAAAGGCATCCACATACCCTTGCATCAAACACAAGTGGCTTGGCACACACAAAACACATACATCCCTCAATGACTCTTCCTCTTCTGTGGTGTCACTTAATGAGATTATCATATCAAATGGGACTCTGGCTGATTCGATATTGATGAATATCCCCATGTTACATCATACTCTAGAGCTATGGTGTGATAATGGAGGAGAAGTAGTGAGTGTGAGGCACTGGTATCTCCTGCAGCTCTGGCGACAACACAAAAGGCGCACCCTTTAGGCTCTGCTCCCAATGACCTTCCTGCAGCCGAGGCAGACAAATTCCATCTTTTTAAGTGTCCCTTCGATTTCATCACCCAATGCCAGCGATAAAGAGAACATAGATTTGACCCAGATTGAAACACACAACCTCCAGTCCTACTTGTTTCATGGCTGAACTGATGCGCAGCGCTATCCAGACAGTGTGTCGCCTTGGAAATGGCACCGGGTTGCAATGTGGTGGCCATCCGTACATGTGCCACCCCTCCATCCCTATTTCCTGTGGAAGTGAAATGCATTTGCTGTGTGAACAGTACCTCGGATAAGACTCCTATACACACCTTTGATTAAAAACGTCAAGACATCCTCACACACTCGTTTGGAGGGAAGAGTGTGACGAGGTGCCAGTCTGTCAGCGAGTGTATTTTTTGAGATGGGACTGATTTACCATTGTTGGTAGTTGACACTCTTCAAGCAAGTCTCCGACTTCAGTGTTCTTCGTTATTCTTAGATGGTCATGTTAGGCGCAGTAGCCTCTAACTGATGTTAATGGCTGAGACTATGCAAGTTACAACTCTGAAAATCATTAAAGATCCAATGCAGATGTATTTATCTCAGTATCAAATAATTTCTGGGTAACAATTAAGTACATTTTATTGTGAATATTTTCAACTAAAATTGTAAAAAAGAAACAAGAATAGCTTCTTAATAAAGAGCAAGTTAGCTGTTATTGGCAGAGAGGTGGTGTCACCAGGCAGGCCAAAACTCCATCCCGCCAAACAGGCTGATTTCAGGCGGTCTTTTCAAACAGCTCTTTCACTTAAAAGTCATTATAATTTTCACAGTATTATTCCAACCTCATAGTGTGGATATATATATATCTATAACACACACACGTTTTTGACTGCACTGGGCTTTTAATGAATGAAACGCTCAAATTCTTTAATTGCTAATTTTGTGATGCAAACCTAAGACCTCAGGAAAACACCATAATGAGATTTCTGTGATGAAATACATTGAAGCCCTGAAAGAGCAGCCCCCTGCGTGGCACTGCACTGCACAGACACTGCTACTGTAGTGTAATTGATTAATTCTGAATTCCTCTCATCTCAATACCAGGGCCCAAGTGCACTCAGACTAAATACCAATTGATTACAGACGAGTTGAGGGACTGCTCTCTGGCCCTTTGGAAGTTTTCCAACCGTGATTGAGATGGCAGCCAGGGCTCTGAAAGTTATCAGAAACAGAGTCCGAGGTGCTTCATTCAAGGAAAGGAGATGCTAATTAGCATCAACATGCCGTGGCTCTCAGTAATGGACCGTCATAAAGTGAGGCAAACAAGAGGACGCAGCAGCATAATAAAATGTGTCCCCAGGCTTACAGTGTGTTCAGAGTATTCTCCTACTAATTTGGACGATCCATTGTTTCAGCTTTGTCCGTGGCTTTGCCCCAAAGCCTTTTGTTTGATTTTAATGAATCGACGTTACAATAGAAACTGCCAGACCACAAGTGGATTTCTGAATGTCTTTGTGTTTTGGAAACACTAGAGACAAAGACGGGAGCAAGGATGCAGTCAATTCCTTCTCAATTCAGTACAGGAATTGAATTAAATAATTCAAATTGCATGTCAAAAATGTAAAATAACATTCACACATTCATTTATGTAATTTGCCACTACAAAAACAAAATTAATGTATGGGACTTCCAAGACTCCACAAACCCTGAAAGAGAGGACTTCCTCTGATTCAGAGGGGTTGGATTAAATGCGGAAGACACATTTCAGTTGTATGCATTCCGTTGTACAACTGACTACCTATCCCCCTGTCCCTTACCTTATGTTTGACCTTTGACCCCACTAGGACCATGCCTCAGGACTACCTGGCATGATGACTCCTTGCTGTCCCCAGTCCACCTGCCGTGCTGCTGCTCCAGTTTCAACTGTTCTGCCTGCGGCTATGGAACCCTGACCTGTTCACCGGACGTGCTACCTGTCCCAGACCTGCTGTTTTCAACTCTCTAGATATAGCAGAAGCGGTAGAGATACTCTTAATGATTGGCTATTAAAAGCCAACTGACATTTACTCCTGAGGTGCTGACTTGTTGCACCCTCGACAACTACTGTGATTATTATTATTTGACCATGCTGGTCATTTCTGAACATTTGAACATCTTGGGCATGTTCTGTTACAATCTCCACCCGGCACAGCCAGAAGAAGACTGGCCATCCATCAAAGCCTGGTTCCTCTCTAGGTTTCTTTCTAGGTTTAGGCCTTTCTAAGAGGTTTTTCCTAGCCACCGTGCTTCTACACCTGCATAGCTTGCTGTTTGGGGTTTTAGGCTGGGTTTCTGTACAGCACTTTGAGATATCAGCTGATGTACAAAGGGCTATATAAATACATTTGATTTGATTTCAACGTCTTGACCCCTGCAGGTACATGGCCATCATCCACCCTCTGAAGCCCCGGTTGTCGGCTACAGCCACCAAGGTGGTGATCATGTGTATCTGGGCGCTGGCCGTGGTGCTGGCCTTCCCACTCTGCTTCTACTCCACCATCCGCATCCTGCCCCGCCGAACCATCTGCTACGTGGCCTGGCCCCGCAAGGAGGACGACCCCTTCATGTGAGTCACAACACCTTTAGCCCTGTAGCCTCTTTTGTAGACTAGCCTCATTCACGCCTTTAAAAAAGTATACATTATATATCTTTGAAGTATTTAATTTTTTTATTTGGATAGAGGTGAAAGGTAGGAGAGTGCTGAAAGAGCAGTAGGCCAGATCTGAACCTATGCGGGCAGCGGTACATCGCACCAGGCCACCTCATTCTAGACTTCTATACGACTACTTCATATGAGACATGTTTATCACCCTAAGCCTCTTTTATCATCATAAGCCTCTTAATTTCACTCCGTTTTACATGGTTACACTTTAT
The DNA here is from genome assembly GCF_013265735.2 of Oncorhynchus mykiss. Lineage (NCBI taxonomy): Eukaryota > Metazoa > Chordata > Actinopteri > Salmoniformes > Salmonidae > Oncorhynchus > Oncorhynchus mykiss. The sequence goes on along the minus strand of NC_048583.1, from coordinate 21,928,012 downwards.
GGCAGCTTATGTATTATGGGAACACTGCCGCTAACTCGCTCTCCAACCAAGGTGCATGAATTGAGGCGCATATTCAGCAACTCTTGGAGGACAGTGGAAGTTGATAGAAAAGTGAATTTATTGATATTTCAGCTCATGGCCTTCTTTAGGGTTGTATTATGGCAGCATTATGATGCATTATGGCAGCCATATTGTGCCAGAGCGCTCATCGCACATTGGCTGCGACAATGGAAACATGTGACTGTACCAGTTGAGAGAGAGATGATTAGCTTGCCTGCTCTGGGCTAGCTTAGCATAGCCCTTTTCACTCTTCTCTCTACAACTCAATGTGTTATCTCACCTCACCCCTTTTTGTTGTGTTACAGTATAAACACGTCAGCTGACTAGCACTCTTCTCTCTTCCCTTCTGCTTTTCTCCTTTCTGGAAGTGCACACTGGTCCTCTCCTCTCTCTCTGAGATTTGAACGGCTCTTTTTATCATGCCTGTCTAGTTTACCTCACTCTTATTTTCCTCCTTCCTCTCATCTGTTACTTCTCTGCCTGCATATCCACTTAAAAAATGGGCCAGTGCCATTTTGCTCATTGTTGTTTCATCTTTGTTTACATTCTGTTTTTCTCCCTGTCATGCCCAGGTTTCATATCATTGTGATGGTACTGGTCTACCTGCTGCCCCTAATGGTAATGGGAATCACCTACACCATCGTCGGGGTGACTCTGTGGGGGGGAGAGATCCCAGGGGATTCATCTGACAACTACCACGGCCAGCTCCGGGCCAAGAGGAAGGTAAATCCAGAGCTGACCCGGGATTATAACCCACAACACAACAACACAACGTACTTACGATGCTCTGTCAGTACCACTGACCAAGAAAAGGTATCTTTGTTTCTGGGGTGACAGTGCTTCAGGTCTCAGGAACTTTAAGGCAGTAGCAATGCCATATAAGCCATCCACTAGGATTTTCACAGATAGATTGATTATTGTGTACTGGCTTTTTGACTATCTTCAAAGTGCCAAAAAATCACTAAATTGAGGTGGTTGAGGGTTAGTGTACTACGGGGACATATAATTAATCAAAACACACATACTACACACATACTGTACTATGGGTACAAACTCGGAGTGCGTTTATAGCAAGATAATGGAGGATTTACTGTGTCTTTGTGTTTCGACTTTCACAGTAACTATTACGTTACAGTCTGGGTCACCTAATCCAGCACATTGGTCAATCTCCACAGACAAAAACCTATCAACACAGCACAGACCTTTAAGTCTATGAAAAATGAATTTGAGACGTTCGTTTTTTCTGACTTGTGGTCACCGTTCCTCCATCGACCCTGTTTCTTTGACATAGTGGCTTTTTGACATGCAGCGCTAGCTCTGAATGCTAATGGTGTCCCGAGGCACTGTGAGCTTGGCCCTCCATCTCGTCCCGATGTCAAAAGTCAACACTTGGATATACTCTCCGGACTGTCTACTTTGTGAGTCACAGGCATACTCAGACTGTCAGAACAGGTGACTTGTCAGTGTGTTTTTCTGGTTTTGAGAATAAAACGTGCTTCCTAAGAAAATAGTTGTGTTAAACGGAAACAGGAAATAGGCAGAGTTAATTGAAAACTGGTCCAACATTTCGGTACACACTCCATATAACAGATTACATTTTGCTTTGGATTGTGACCCATTTTGTCCCTAAGAAGCTGTGCCAATACGATTCAGTATCGACCACAGTGGGTGGGTCAGGCCCTGTCCATTCTGGCACTAAGCCTAAGAGGCTCCCTAAAGGGGCAATCTGAGATTCAAACAACAACAAAGCTGACTCCCTGACACTTTTTTGCTAAACAGCTAAGAACTGGCCATCCAATTGAGTTAAAACATGTATGTACTAATTCCAGATTGCCCCTTTAAAGTGGGAGCACTGCTGGGTAAATGACCTTAAGCCGACAGGAAATATGAGAGATGCACCTCCACTGGGAATTAATGAGTGATAAGGATTGGACTGGAGGCACTAGAGTGTCCACACTCTAAAGACCACAGAGACAAGAGAGATGGAGTGTGAAGTTGGCTAAAACACGAACGGACTGGAGCACCAGGCTAGGCTATTGTATGTGAAGAGACCTTTCTATGTATCAGAACAATACCTCTGCATAAACCATAGAGTTTCAATAGTAAGAAGGTCACCTCCACCCCCCCTCTGACACATATTCATGAAGCATCTCAGAGTAGGAGTACTGATCTAGGATCAGTTTTGCCTTTAAGATCACATTGAACTAGATGGTAACTTTACATGAAGTAAAGTTGTGGGACTTGCTTTAGCTCTTTGAAAGTATTTTTGTGGTACTTGACTATGTAAAACAAAGGAGTTACTGTACATATAGTCAAAGGTAAATGTAGAAAAATTATTGGTCTGATTTACTTTGATGTACTACTATATCAACCTTTATTAGGCTGTATCACAATCGGCCGTGATTGGGGGTCCCATAGGGCGGTGCACAATTGGCCCAGCGTCGTCCGTGTTTGGCCTCTGTAGGCTGTCATTGTAAATAATAATTTGTTCTTAACTGACTTGCCTAGTGAAATATTTTTTTTTATTAAACATTAATTTTGACTGTGAGGCAGTTAGATCACACATTTAATCAGAAATAACTACACTCTGACTACTACACTTGTATACACTCTGCTTCTAGAATACGACAGTATATCTAAACTGTAATAATAGAGCACAGAAGACAATGAGGCATTGTTTAAGTTTTTATGTAAATAAACAAAAATGTCCTGTCTGGGCTGGAGGGAGATCAGTGAGAAGAGGGACCCACTGGCGGGAAAAGGAGAACCCCTTCCCTCTGAGCACCTTTAAACCCAAGGGACACACACACACACACACACAAGTTAACTGAGCATAGCATACATAGGGCCCTATAAAATCCACAACAATGCTTAAACCTACATCAGGGGCCCCTTTTGAGGTCTGGGGAAAAATAGAAATGTAGGTTTTGGGTGTGTTTTGCATGAGTTTGCAAAACAAATGGCCATTTAGATCGATTTAAATAATCATATCATTCTACCAGGTATGCATGGGCCACTTCGTAGTTAGCATTTAATTGAGAAGGTTATTGGGAAAGCCTCTCCATCTCCACCAGAAGTAGTTTATCATTAGCATCATCGCTAACGGCTACACAAAGTGTAGACCTACACGCACACTGCACACAGACCGTGACAGTCCTGTGCCGTTTCAGAAAAAAAAAAAAAAAATCACTGATGCTGACTGACTGAACTGAATAGGCTACACAACTCTCCTTCATAATAAAATCTCTATGTTGATGCGTGTAAAAACAAAGATGTTTTCACACGCAATTTAAAAACTAGAAAGTTTCCCTTTACCCTACGTATCAGATTCTAGTGTGTTGTTGTTAGGGGTGTGACAACCTGGCTATACTCTTATTCGTAATCGTATCCATAAACTGACAGTTGATATTCGTGAATGGGGGGAAAAAAAGTGTTTTATAATGCCTAAATAGGTATTTTGCCAACATCTATCTGCAGATTTATAGAACAAAAAAGCTGCAGATTAGGAGCAGTGTGCAGAGGTGTGTGTGTGACTTGTACTCAAAACATAATATATGTTGGATATAATTCACATTGATAGCTGCTAGCAAACGTTCCTCGCCTGATGATTTATCATAGTAGCAGGCTGACAGGAGGCCGCAGTAATCTAAATGATTAGACGGAAACATGCGATCAGAAGTGATTAGGTGAAATATGAAGCGAGTGAACGGAGACGGCTTCGCCCTATCCAATCAGGGTAGCTGGACCAATGTACAACCCACCCGTCTCTTGACAGACAGGAAAACTAGCCAGTTAAGTTATTTAGAGCATGATGTATGATCCTGAGAAGGAAGTAGCTTCTTTCTTGGTGTTCACAATTCTTCATCGTCAGTACGTTCTAAATTCAATCACCCTCTTCACTCTCCTAATACTTTTTGCCTTCACTGACCCATGTGCTCCTCTGTGTGTGAGAGGATCCATAGCAATGGCTCTGTTTGGGAGCTCAGTGAAGAGACAGAGCTGTTCGCTGACGTTAGCTAGCTACTTTTCATCACTTTATACTCCGACAAACTGCTGTAACTTTTGATTGTCAACAGATATTTTTGTTCCGATTTCAATAGTAGAGAATTGGAGTAAGATTGCATATGCTCTAACTTTTTGCCTAAGTGGTTGACAAAGAGGTCAATTTTACAGTCAATAAAATAGAATATTGGAAGTGATGTCACAATGGGGCCTTTAGAATGTTGAAGACAAAAAGTTAACTTTAACCTTTTCACATGTGAGTTTCAAACATCTCTAATGGTCGCCCCAGCGTGAGTTGTTTTCTCCACTTACTGTCAGAATGCACTTACTGTTCCAAAATGTGATTGTTATGCAACAGAACAGTGTGTCACTTGTTACTTGCCAATTTCAAATTATTTTCTAACATGTTTTATTTTCTAACAGTAGTGTGAATTGAGGTGTGTTCTGCCCATTTAAGTGTTGCGAACAATTTGTTAGGTTTTACTGAGCCAGACAAACTTCTCTCTTCGATGGGAGCCCAAGCACTTCCTTAGTGTTTCCGCAGATCAAGTATGGAGACATTTGAGGTGAAGGAATGGTTCTCTCATCTTTCGAGTAAACATCAGGAATTTAATTGAAGGGAAGTGAATGATCGTAGATGACACACCCCCTTCAACATGCATACTGGGAGCATCAAATTGTATTTGTCATATGTGCCGAATAAAACAGATGTAGTAGACCTTACAGTGAAATGCTTACTTAACCAACAATGCAGTTTCAAGAAAAATACGTGTTAAGTAAAACATGCAAATAAATAGTTAAAGAGCAGCAGTAAAATAACAGTAGCGAGGCTATATACAGGGGGTACCTGTACATTGAGGTAATATGTACATGTAGGTAGAGTTAAAGTGACTATACATAGATAATAACCAGAGAGTAGCAGCAGTGTAAAAGAGGGGGTGTGTGGGGGTGCGGGGACGACGACAATTCAAATAGTCTGGGTAGCCATTTGATTAGCTGTTCATTGTGTCATCTGAAACGTAGTAATGGTGTTGGAGTCGTGCCTGGCCATGCAGTCATGGGTGAACAGGGAGTACAGGAGGGGACTGTGCACGCACCCCTGAGGGGCCCCCGTGTTGAGGATCAGTGTGGCAGATGTGTTGTTGCCTACACTTACCATCTGGGGGCAGCCCATCTAGAAGTCCAGGATCCAGTTGCAGAGGGAAATGTTTAGTCCCAGGGTCCTTAGCTTACTGATGAGCTTTGATGGCACTATGGTGTTGAACTCTGAGCTGTAGTCACTGAATAGCATTCTCATGTAGGTGTTCCTTTTTTCCAGGTGGGAAAGGGCAGTGCAATAGAGATTCCATCATCTGTGGATCTGTTGGGGCAGTATGCAAATTGGAGTGGGTCTAGGGTTTCTGGGATAATGGTGTTGACGTGAGCCATGACCAGCCTTTCAAAGCACTGTATGAGTGCTACGGGTTGGTAGTCATTTTGGCAGGTTACATTTAGTGTTCTTGGGTACAGATTAGAGGTCGACCGATTAATCGGAATGGCCGATTAATTAGGGCCGATTTCAAGTTTTCATAACAATCAGAAATCGTTTTTTAAATTATTTTTATTATTATTTTTAATTATTATTATTATTTTTTTTATATATATATTTTTTTTTTTATATACAGTGGGGCAAAAAAGTATTTAGTCAGCCACCAATTGTGCAAGTTCTCCCACTTAAAAAGATGAGTAAGGCCTGTAATTTTCATCATAGGTACACTTCAACTATGACAGACAAAATGAGAGAAAAAAATCCAGAAAATCACATTGTGATGTTTTGGGGCTGTTGCTGGGCAACACGGACTTTCAAATCCCTCCAAAGATTTTTTATGGGGTTGAGATCTGGAGACTGGCTAGGCCACTCCAGGACCTTGAAATACTTCTTACGAAGCCACTCCTTTGTTGCCCGGGCGGTGTGTTTGGGATCATTGTCATGCTGAAAGACCCAGCCACGTTTCATCTTCAATGCCCTTGCTGATGGAAGGAGGTTTTCACTCAAAATCTCACAATGCATGGCCCCATTCATTCTTTCCTTTACACGGATCAGTCGTCCTGGTCCCTTTGCAGAAAAACAGCCCCAAAGCATGATGTTTCCACCCCCATGCTTCACAGTAGGTATGGTGTTCTTTGGATGCAACTCAGCATTCTTTGTCCTCCAAGCACGACGAGTTGAGTTTTTACCAAAAAGTTATATTTTGGTTTCATCTGACCATATGACATTCTCACAATCTTCTTCTGGATCATCCAAATGCTCTCTAGCAAACTTCAGACAGGCCTGGACATGTACTGGCTTAAGCAGGGGGACACGTCTGCGCGCTAAAAGTGTTTCAAACGTCACTCACTCTGAGACTTGGAGTAGTAATTCCCCTTGAAGGGCCACGTATTTTGTGGAGCGATGAGTAACGCTGCTTCGAGTGTAGCTGTTGTCGATGTGTTCCTGGTTCGAGCCCAGGTAGGGGCGAGGAGAGGGACGGAAGCTATACTGTTACACTGGCAATACTATAGTGCCAATAGTCAAAGGTATATGAAATACAAATGGTATAGAGCGGCAGGGTAGCCTAGTGGTTAGAGCGTTGGACTAGTAACCGGAAGTTTGCAAGTTCAAACCCCCGAGCTGACAAGGTACAAATCTGTTGTTCTGCCCCTGAACAGGCAGTTAACCCACTGTTCCTAGGCCGTCATTGAAAATAAGAATTTGTTCTTAACTGACTTGCCTAGTTAAATAAAGGTAAAAAATTAAATAAAAATTGTCCTATAAATACTATATTAACTACAACCTAAAACCTCTTACCTTTGAATATTGAAGTCTCATGTTAAAAGGAATACCCGGTTCTGAGCATGGAACTCAAACGTTTGCTTTTTTACATGGTACTTTTACTTCTCCAACACTTTGTTTTTGCATTATTTAAACCAAATTGAACATGTTTCATTATTTATTTGAGGCTAAATTGATTTTTATTGATGTATTATATTAAGTGAAAATAAGTATTCATTCAGTATTGTTGTAATTGTCATTATTACAAATACATTTTTTTAAAAATGGCCAATTAATCGGTATCAGCTTTTTTTTGGTCCTCCAATAATCGGTTTCATTTAAATAATAAATAGTTGAAAAATCATAATCGGTCAACCCCTAGTAGAGAGACTATGGTGGTCTGCTTGAAACATGTTGGTATTACAGACTCAGTCAGGAAGAGGTTAAAAATGTCAGTGAAGACACTTGCCAGTTGGTAAGCGCATGCTTGGAGTACACATCCTGGTAACCCGTATGGCCCCGCGGCCTTGTGAATGTTGACCTGTTAAAAGGTCTTACTCACATTTGCTAAGGAGAGCATGACCACACAGTCATCTGGAACAGCTGACGCTCTCATGCATGCTTCAGTGTTTCTTGCCTCGAAGTGAGCATAGAAGTAATTTAGCTTGTCTGGTAAGCTTGTGCCACTGGACAATAGTTTGCAAGCACTGCCACATCCGACGAGCGTCGGAGCCGGTGTAGTACGATTCAATCTTAGTCCTGTATTGACGCTTTACCTGTTTGATGGTTCGTCGGAGGGCATAGAGGGATTTATTATAAGCTTCCTGCTCCTTGAAAGCGGCAGCTTTACCCTTTAGCTCAGTGCGGATTTTGCCTATAATCCATGGCTTCTGGTTGGGGTATGTACGTACGGTCACTGTTGGGACGACGTCATCAATGGTGTGGTCCTCAATGCCATTGGAATATGTTTTGGGATTCTTCTGGTCTGTGCTAGCAATACAGTCCTGTTGCTTAGCATCTGCGTCATCTGACCACTTCTTTATTGACTGATTCACTGGTGCTTCCTGCTTTAGTTTTTGCTTGTAAGCAGGAATCAGTAGGATATAATTATGGTCAGATTGGCCAAATGGAGGGTGAGAGAGAGCTTTGTGTGTGAAGTAATGGTGGTCTAGAGTTTTTATTTGTATTTTGTATCCTCTGGTTGCACGTTTAACATGCTGGTAGGAATGAGGTAGTTTCACTGCATTAAAGTCCCTGGCAACTAGGAGCGCTACCTCTGGATGAGGTCTCTTTTTCCTGCGAGTGACGGCCTTGTTAGGTGTCTGAAGTAAATAATTTGTGTCCGACTCTTTAAAGAGAAAATCTCTGTCCAATAAGAGGTGCGTAACCACTGTCCTGATATCCAGAATCTCTTTTCGGTCATAAGAGTTGGTGGCAGAAACATTATGTGCAAAATAAGTTACAAATTTTGTGTCTGGACTATTAACTAGGAAGTCGGAGCACCACGGAAAATGTTGATTGCAAAGTTAGAATTTTCCAAATATAACTATTCAGATATTTTAATATCTGATGAAATCGTCTTCTATTTAATGAATTATTAATTGTTACTTCATTAGTCTCATTCCAGACGTTGTAAAAATGATTGGTTATCTGCACGAACCCTAGTTTCCATAATGAATCAGCAATACACAAATTGGCTTAATTATTTATTTACTAACTAAATAATCACAGAAATACATAGTAACCAATATCTACTGTTTGTTTGTTAACAATGATAGGAAAGTCCCTAGTGGGCTAAGCCGGTATGACGGCTTGGTAGACAGGGAAGGGGTTGTGGACTGCTCAAGAGCGGGAAACTCATAGCTGATAACTACGCTCATAGAAATTAATACTTTACATGAACGACCGCTCATTCGAAAAGAAATTGCAATTTGCATATTTATGATATGTATTTATTTATTATGAAATGTTATCCTACTCGAACACATGATTAAGAGCATTTTACTAGTTGTATTGTAGTTGAACCTACACATGTCAAGGCATGACTATTTTTGACATTTGTTTTGGAGGTGGAAGTCCACTGGACTTCTTTTACGACCAGTGTGGTACACGCCAATAATATCTTAGATGTGTTCTAAGAGGCCCCTAGACGGGGATAATGTCTGCTCCTCACTGTTCTCATAGGGGCGTTTACAACTGGATTTGTTTTCTGCTCTGGCGGCCCAGTACGGTGTTGCACGTAGTCTCGACCCCCACCGGCCTCATCATGGGTCTGGGCTACTATTCCCCCCCTTTGTGGCTCGGGATGCCCCCCCCCCCAGCGGTTGGTGTTGGTATCCGAGGCACAAACGAAAAGGTTGGACCCTATGTGCGAGGTGTCAGCGGCTGCATTGTTATGAGAATGTCTGTGACCTTTCAACCAAATCTCCTGGTGTTTGTGCTTCAAAACGCTCAGTGGCTGTCGAGGCCTGTCAGACAACACCGCGTCTGCATGTGGCAATCTCTTCAGCACCTGCGAACTGAGACGAGGATATCGGTCTGTGATATCGCAAAGGGTTTCACGAGTGGGAGTCATCTGGTCAGTTGCTGGACTGACGCCATTAGTGTCATTGTAAGGGGTGACACTCCCTCACAAAGTGTAAGATGTATCATCGGAAGCAGAGTACACTCTGCGCATCAATGCTTTAATTCCTGAGATGGCCCCAGTGCCCGACGGGCAAGAGAAGTTCATCTCAACTACAGTATTGCACGACTTCAAGGAGGAGGGAAGTTGCTCATTCACAGAGACTGCTGGCTCGAAATCATGAAAACAATGGTCAATAAGGTTTGCTGATGGGATGTGTCGATATCATAATATCTCCTTGGATCGGTTTCGAAACGTCATTTTCCCAAGGGGTGCTTTCGACATATTCCCCTTGTGGATGACTGCATTTCAGCTAGCGTTAGGGGAAGACAGTGTGGTCAGTGGAGAAGGCACTGTGGCCTGTGACCTTACATGGTTGGTTTTCTAATCCATCAGTGGGAGTAACCGATCCATCAAGTCTGCTCCGAGTAGCAGGGGTTCAGATTCGAGGCTGGTAACATGCACAGGGGGAACGAGCGATACGTCCTGGAAGTGTAGTTCCAGCATGACTCTCAATGTGAGAGGCGAGGTAGTCGGAGTGAAACCTCAAAGTGTAGTCCTCCAGGACTGCTTCCAGTTATGTCTGTTTAGATTCACGTTTAGTGGACAAATTCCCCACAAAGTGGAGTAGTTGTTCGCATCGACGTGATGTGCCATTTCTGTTCATGGTGAAAAAAAACTTTACTGATTTTGAGTGGGCTTTGATTTAGCTTAGCTTTTGACCTTTTTTCTTCGCAACCTTCGTATCAGAGTCGATAGACAAAGCCTGTGGGCTTGTTTCTTGATCAAGTGGGCCCTGGATAGGGTCTCAAGTGAGAGTGGGAGAAATTCGATTTTTAACTTCCTTGCTAGGGGTGTTAATTCCTGCGAACCTGGTGTCCGGCAATTCCCCGTCTAGTCCTTGTGACTTATATCTGACCCTTCTCTCAATTTTGTTTGCTTTAGTTCTTCACATAGTGGAACTTCTAGGGATCATTGGTCTACATTTTGATTGTCCTTTAACCCTTTGTTACCCTTGTGCTCTGACACTTTGTGTGGGTTGTGTGCAGGAACGTAGAGAACAGGTCTATTGTAGCGGAAGTCGTTTCGATGGCCACGTACTTTACAGTTATTTAGACCGTGGAGGTCATTAGAATCTTGGTTTTGTGGTAGAAACCTTTGTTGTGCGTCAGCTCACAATGCTTCAATACCTGATAATGCACCCTCTAACTGGAGTGAGTGCTCCTGGTCAAACTTCAAAACCGAGTGGTCAAGGCTCTTAGCATTGCAAGCTTTTGATGCCTCAAAAGCTGTGCTTGCAAGCTCTCAGAGTTGTAAGATAGGCAAGCCAACGTGGACTGTAGTGCCCAAGTAGGTAATGAAGGTGGGACACGTTCAACAGAAACATTTGTTTGAATGGTAACAGCTCTTCCATTCTTGTTTCAGTGAGTAGGACAAAGTAAGCTGAACGAAGACTATGATAGTAAGCTTGTGGGTGTTCATTCTGAGCTTGTTTGACAGTGTTAACTCAAGACACTGACGTCACCAGATACGCGAAACCGAGACAACTTCTTATGGGCAACACACACACCACACGGCTCTATTCGTATCTAACGCAGTCTGTTTGTACAGTAATCTGTTTGCACAACTAATATATATATATATTTTATTATTTTAACTTTATTTAACTAGGCAAGTCAGTTAAGAACAAGTTCTTATTTTCAATGACGGCCTAGGAACAATGAGTTAACCGCCTTGTCCAGGGGCAGAAGACTGATTTTTTTACCTTGTCAGCTCGGGGATTCGATCTTGCGACCTTTCAGTTACTAGTCCAACGCTCTAACCAGTAGGTTACCTGCCACCCTGTATATACTTAATTCAATCATGAAAACCTCATTCTATTTTAGATTCATTGCACAAGGCGTCAAATAGATAGTCTGGACTATTATTAAATGTGAAGATTGTTATTTATCAAATCAATTCTATGTGTAATAATAATAATCATAATAATAATTATGTGATTAAACTAACCATGTAACCTTTAACTAGGAAGTCGGGGCACTACGGAAAATGTTGATTGCAAAGTTATAATTTTCCAAATATAACTCTTCAGATATTTTAATATCTGATCAATTAGTCTTCACCTTATTAGTGCCATTCCAAACTTCATAAAATACTTGGTTAACTTTATTTAGAAGGTTAACATCACATCTTTTCACAAATCAACTCAGCAAAAAAAGAAACGTCCCTTTTTCAGGACCCTGTCATTCAAAGATAATTCGTAAAAATGCAAATAACTTCACAGATCTTCATTGTAATGGGTTTTAACACTGTTTCTGAAGCTTGTTCAATGAACCATGAACAATTAATGAACATGCACCTGTGGAACGGTCGTTAACCTCTTGAAGCTAGGGGGCACTATTTTTATGTTTGGAAAAGTAACGTTCCCAAAGTAAACGGCCTATTTCTCAGGAACAGATGCTAGAATATGCATATAATTGACAGATTATGATAGAAAACACTCTAAAGTTTCCAAAGCTGTCAAAATATTGTCTGTGAGTATAACAGAACTGATATTGCAGGCGAAACCCTGAGAAAAATCAAACCAGGAAGTGGCTTCTATTTTGAAAACTCCATGTTCCATAGCCTCCCATTGCTCCATTTAAAGGGATATCAACCAGATCCCCTTTCTTATCGCTTCCTCAAGGTGTCAACAGGCTTTAGACATAGTTTCAGGCTTTTATTTTGAAAAATGAGCAAGAAAGATAACATCGCGTCATTGTATGGCCGGGTGCCAGCAGCGTTTTGTATGCGCAACAGAGTTTGGGCAGCCATTGCCTTTCCCTCTCCTACTGAAAAAGACAGTTGCGGTTGATATTTTATCGATTATATATTTTAAAAACAACCTGAGGATTGATTATAAAAAACGTTTGACATGTTTCTGTGGACATTACGGATACTATTTGGAATTTGTCTGCGTTGTCGTGACCGCTCTTTCCTGTGGATTTCTGAACATACCTCCGTTTGTTTGGCGCGTTATTTTGGATATAAAAATAATCTTTATGGAACAAAAGGAACATTTATTTTGTAACTGGGAGTCTCGTGAGTGAAAACATCCGAAGATCATCAAAGGTAAACGATTAATTTGATTGCTTTTCTGGTTTTCGTGACCAAGCTACTTTGATGCTAGGTGTTCATAATGTTTTGTTGAGCGATTGATAAACTTACACAAACGCTTGGATTGCTTTCGCTGTAAAGCATGTTTTCAAAATCTGACACGACAGGTGGATTAACTAGTTTATGGCTAAGCTGTGTTTTGCTATATAGCACTTGTGATTTCATGAATATAAATATTTTTAGTAATATTATTTGAATGTTGCGCCATGCAATTCAGCGGTTGTTGATGACAATTATCCTGTTAACGGGATTGCAGCCATAAGAAGTTAAGAGATACTGCTATGTGTGTTTCCTGTCCTTCGTGAGATCATCAAATTAAACACACTTGTCATAACTGTCCCTTAAAGTGTCCACAGACCATTCCAACATTCTCAAAAGTATAAATATTGTTTAATTCTCCCCCGTTTTGGGGATTTAGGAGTTTGGCCAAGTGAAGTCCTTTTGGACATGCAGTATTGAGAGAGAACAAAGTGGGAGAGAGGGTCCCTTCCAGGAATTTACAACTTGTCGTTAAGTCATAAAACTGTAGAGAGAGGGCCATGATCCTCCCCCCAGGGCACGTCATAACACAGAACGTGAAAAAACATACAATCGCACAATAGGTTAAGAGCCCATAAAACGGCAGCCATCTCCTTCGGCGCCATTTGTTTCACCAAGCTCATCTTGTCTCCTCTTATCTGGTCGGCTCACACAAACTACCCACTGTTGGATTACTTTCGATTACTACTCCTGAACATTGCATCCAAAAATAAACTGGTCACATTCAGGACATAACTTTGTAAGGACTGTGTTTGTGTAAAATGTTTGGAAAATAGTGTGGCCAGCTTTAACGCTGATTGTTGCGTCAATCGAAACTGGACGTTGTAAATAAGCATTATAATCACACCGGTTTGAGCGTTTTTTAAAAAAGTATAAGATCAGCACTTCTACTCTGAGGCGCTTTATAAATACAGGCCCAGGTGAATGGGGTTCAGATAAGGTTAGGTGCTCAGACAGTCTGAGTATGGAGTTGGTGGCCTCAGGCACTGTTCTGCTCTGTCAGCCCACACTGAGCCTAGCTTAGCGACATCACTGTTTTCCTCTAAGTTTCTTATTATCCTGTTTTCCAAAATAAAATAACATTTGCTTGAGGAGTTGAGAGCATTGTATTGTCATAATCTGAATTATTTTGATGCGTACAGACTATTATCTTTACAAGCTTAAGGTACTGTAAGGCAAATGCCTGAGAAATGAAAAATTGTGGGTGTACCCATGGTGGTGATCAATAGGGACTGTGGATGTTCTTTGGATTAAAACATTTCTTGAATTGAACTGGCGCCCTCTGAAAGTCTCCCTCTATTCCTCTATTCTGTGTAATTCTCTAGCTAGGGGACTCCTGGTATCTTCAGGATTGATAAGTATAATTTTTGTCTTTATATATTGTTGTCTGGTACTGTCTTTTTGCTAGATAGGGCCATCTACTTTAAGTGCTGCCTGTCTTCCCATCAGCCTACTTGGTGAGTGAACTACTGACTGTACAAAAGCTGAAGAACATCCAGGCACTTTCTACAGGTGCTGGAGTTGCAGGCAAACTCATGGAAAACAGAAAGGAAAACGCTGCACACTGCTGCTCATGTGTATATATACAGTATATCACAAAAGTGAGTACACCCCTCACATTTTTGTAAATATTGGAGTATATCTTTTCATGTGACAACACTGAAGAAATGACACTTTGCTACAGTGTACAGCTTGTATAACAGTGTAAATTTGCTGTCCCCTCAAAATAACTCAACACACAGCCATTAATGTCTAAACCGCTGGCAACAAAAGTGAGTACACCCCTAAGTGAAAATGTCCAAATTGGGCCCAATTAGCCATTTTCCCTCCCCGGTGTCATGTGACTCGTTAGTGTTACAAGGTCGCAGGTGTGAATGGGGAGCAAGTGTGTTAAATTTGGTGTCATCGCTCTCACTCTCCCTCATACTGACTGGTCACTGGAAGTTCATCATGGCAAAGAACTCTCTTGAGGATCTGAAAAAAATAATTGTTGCTCTACATAAAGATGTCCTGGGCTATAAGAAGATTGCCAAGACCCTGAAACTGAGCTGCAGCACAGTGGCCAAGACCATACAGCAGTTTAACTGGACAGGTTCCACTCAGAACAGGCCTCGCCATGGTCGACCAAAGAAGTTGAGTGCACGTGCTCAGCGTCATATCCAGAGGTTGTCTTTGGGAAATAGACGTATGAGTGCTGCCAGCATTGCTGCAGAAGTTGAAGGGATGGGGGGTCAGCCTGTCAGTGCTCAGACCATAAGCCGTACACTGCATCAAATTGGTCTGCATGGCTGTCGTCCCAGAAGGAAGCTTCTTCTTAAGATGATGCACAAGAAAGCCCGCAAACAGTTTGCTGAAGACAAGCAGACTAAGGACATGGATTACTGGAACCATGTCCCGTGGTCTGATGAGACCAAGAAACTTATTTGGTTCAGATGGTGTCAAGCGTGTGTGGTGGCAACCAGGTGAGGAGTACAAAGACAAGTGTGTCTTGCCTACAATCAAGCATGGTGGTGGGAGTGTCATCTGGGGCTGCATGAGTGCTGCCGGCACTGGAGAGCTACAGTTCATTGAGGGAACCATGAATGTCAAAATGCACTGTGACATACTGAAGCAGAGCATGATCCCCTCCCCTCCCCTCCCCTCGGAGACTGAGGGTAAAGGTGATGGACTGGCCAAGCATGTCTCCAGACCTAAACCCTATTGAGCATCTGTAGGGCATCCTCAAACAGAAGGTGGAGGAGTGCAAGGTCTCTAACATCCACCAGCTCTGTGATGTCGTCATGTAGGAGTGGAAGAGGACTCCAGTGGCTACCTGTGATATACTGTGTATACACATGAGCAGCAGTGTGCAGCGTTCGATAAACTCTTCGATAAGGCCAAGAGGAGACAGTGTGTTAGCCTGTGGATCCAGAAAGATTCCCTTTGAAGAAGTTTCCTCTCAATGTCCCCTCCCCTGTGTGACATCTTGACCATTTCTATTCCAATGTATCTCAGAGAACTAATAGGATGTCCAGCTTGTACAAAATGATCAGTAAACCAATTTAAAAAAAAAAATATATATATATATATATATATATATATATATATATATATATATATATGTTTTTTCTTCACCTGTCCGTATATTGCTGTGGTGCTCACTGATCCGTGTCTTAAGGCTTCTGTGGGTTTTCCCTATGTAAGACAGACCACAAGGACATTTCAACATGTAAATAACATTGTGGACATGAAGGTAATCAGGCCCTTGAACTTAAATCTTTGTCCTATGCGGGGTGAGTAAATGAGCTGTGTTGAGTACATTGGCCATATATGTAATTACCCTCCGGAACCTTGTCCAAGTAAGTTTCCCTTTTCCCAGATTTAACCACAATATCTCTCACGTTTGGGGGTCTGTTTAAAGACCATACATGGGGATATTTAAAATGGCTTTCAATTGTGGGTCAGTATCAATAATGTACCAGTACATCCTGATATCCTGATACTTTTTTTTAAATGAGTGGACGTGGAATAAAGCTGTCACCTCTGAGGGTATTCCTGTCCATAGGTTCCTATAGAGATCTGTAGAGAGGGAGGTTTTGTCCTTAATAACCATCACATCAAGAACTGATTTTGTGATGGGTCATAGTTAATGGTGATGTGAATGTGTTCATTCATGAAGTTTAGATACGCATGGAATTACAAAAGTTCTTACTGGGTCCCTGTATAGATCACGAAAATGTAATCCAAATATCTCAGAATTAGGAGAATATTGGAGAGAAACAGGTTAGGGTCTGGATTCAGCACCACCTGTTTTTCCAAACATTCCTAGATATAGGTTAGCATAATTAGGAGCCATAGTGCTCCCCATCGCTGTCCCTTTGGTCTGGAGGAAAAAGTGTCCTCTGAAGAGAAAATAGTTGGAGGTTAGTACCAGTACCAAGTCCACAATACAATTAGTGCTGGGAAGAGCATTAGGGGGACATTCATTGAGGTAGAACTTGAGGGCCTCTAGGCTGTTCTGATGGGGGATGTTAGTATATAGACTGGTAACAAAAGTACACAGAATATAATTTTTATAAAATCAATAGAGTCTCTAGTATATGAGGGGAGAGAGAGATCGCCCAGGGTTTCACAAAATGGTCTACAAAGGTAGAGAGAGATATTCTCTGTCAGAGATCTGTTATTACTCACAACGGGCCTGCCTGGTATAGGTGGTGTCATGCTCTTGTGAATTTTGGATAGAGCGTATAAGACAGGTGTGGTTGGGCAGTCAACTTTCATAAACTCATATTCTGTAATTGTAATTTCCCCTTCATTCAAAAATGTAGACAATTTACCAAGGATCAGAGACTTTAATTGATTAGTAGGGCCCTTTGGGGAGTCATGTCCTCAGGGCGAGAGTCAGGTTAATTGTCATTCAGGTTATCAATGTGAAAAACATTAGCACTATTTCCTGTCTGGTTACTAATATCGTTCAATAGATTAACATTGGCATGTGCATTGGAACCCCATTACCAAAAAACTCAGTCAATCTCAAACTGCAGAAAAACTTTTGAAACTGTATCAAAGTCATTGGCCTGTGATGTTGGGACAAATTGGCTGTCTCCGGCTATCTCTCCAGAAATATACCTTCTGCTCCTTGTGGTCCACAGTATCACTCTCGAACTTGTGACTGTTGTTGTTTTGGTAATCAATGGCTGTATTGGAGGGGGGTGTGATTTCTCCTCTCCTAGGCAATTAGTACCGACCAGGTGTGCTCTTCCTCTTGGCAAGGCAATTAGCAATCAGTATTAGTACTTAAGTTTTCGCAGCGACGGCTAAAACCGGCGATTTCGTCGCAACACAAAGACGGTTCTGCAGAGTTATTCGAGGTAGGAAAGAGAGGAAGGCTCCACACCACTCCCTTATCTTACCTAGTTCCTTTCAGATCTCATTTTTCTCTTTTGTAACTTTTGGCAACTGTGTTTTTTTTTAAATACCTATTCGCTCCTCTCACTGTAAGCTTTACAGATGCTCCCCACACCTTGGCTGCAAACCTTCTAATTTAGTGTACCCTGTGTGCACAACCCATGTGGAATTCCTGGTATCTGCCGATCTGCAGTCAAAAATGCAGTTTCTCAGCCTATGCTGCCCTTCAGTCCCTTGACATTTTGGCCATGACGGAGACATGGATCCCCACAGAGAACACTGCTCCAAATGCTCTTTCTTCATCTACGTTTTCTCATAGTCTGAAAGCGTCTGTTCAGTGCGGTGGTGGCACAAGGCTAATAATTTCTCCTAAGTGAAGGTTTTCTCTTTTCTCCCTCGCTCACCTGACTATCTCCTCATTTGAATGCCATGCTGTCACTGTCACTTGTGCACTCAAGATTAACATTGTGATCATCTATCGCCCACCAAGTGTCCTTACATACCTTCATCAATGAGCTTGACACCTTGATGAACTAATTTCCTGGCAATGGCTCACAGCTCTTTGTACTTGGCGACTTCAACCTCCTGACATTTGCCTTCGATTAATTTCTTTCTCTTTCTCTTCCTTGTCTCTTCTGACCTCATCCTTTCCCAGTCCCTTCCCATTCACAAGGCACATAATACGGTTGACTTCATCTTTACTAGAGGCTGTTCAGCCCTCCCCTCCTGCTCTGTGGCTAAGTGACTCATTGCGAGTTTACAGAACAGGGCTGTGGGCAGCTGAGCGAAAATGGAGGAAAACAAAACTTCCGGAGGACCTATCAACTTTTCACTCCCTCCTCTCTACCTTCTCCTCCTCCTGTATCCACTGCTAACGCTATTTTCTATCACTCTACATGTCAAGCTTCTGCCTCTAACCCTAGGAAACTATTTACCACCTTCTCCTTAATCCCCCACCCCCTTCTCCTCCCTTTCTGCGGACAACTTTGTCAACCACTTTGAAAAGAAGGTTGACGACATCAGTTCTTCATTCACCCAGCCTATTTAGTCCACTGGTCCCACTCACACAGTACTACCCGAAGCCTTGACGTCTTTCTCCCCTCTCTTTCCACATGAAATCCTCCCCATATCCTCCTCTCTTCTCTAGATCATTGTTGGAGACCTTCTCCCATTCCTCATTTCCCTATCAGCTCATCTTTGACCACTGGCTGCGTCCCCCTGTACTTTCAAATGGCCCGATTCACTCCCCTCCTAAAGAAACACACTCCATTCCTTTGATGTCAACAACTATAGACCTTTTTTCTTTGCAAAACAATTGAGCATGCTGTCTCTGACCAACGCTCTTCTTGACTACACCAGTCAGGCTTCAAGATGGGTCACTCAACTGAGACTGCTCTTCTCTGTGTCACGGAGGCTTTCCACACTGCTAAAGCTGACTCTCTCTCGAATGTTCTCATCCTCCTAGATCTATCCCCTGCCTTCAACACCATAAACCATCAGATCCTCCTCTCCGCACTCTGAGGGCTGGGTGTCTCAGGCTCTGCACACTCTTGAATTGCATCCTACCTGGTGACGTGGAGAAAATATGTTTCTGCATCATGTACTCTCACTACTGGTGTCCCCCAGAGCCCGGGTCTAGGCTCTCTCCTTTTCTCTTTCAACTCCAAGTCACTTGCGTCCGTCATATCCTCACACGGTCTCTCCTATCATTGGTATGCAGAAGCCACTCCACTACTTTTCTCCTTCCCCCTTCTGGCACCCAGGTGGCTGATTTTTAGGACATTTATCAAATCTGAAAACTAAAATATCACATTTACGTTAGTATTCAGACCCTTTTAATCAGTACTTTGTTGAAGCACCTTTGGCAGCGATTACAGCCTTGAGTCTTCTTGGGTATGACGCTACAAGCTTGGTTTCATCAGACCATAGATTCTTGTTTCTCATGGTCTGAGAGTCCTTTAGGTGCATTTTGGCAAACTCCAAGCGGGCTGTCATGTGCCTTCAACTGAGGAGTGGCTTCCGTCTGGCCACTCTACCATAAAGGTGGTGGAGTGCTGCAGAGATGGTTGTGCTTCTGGAAGGTTCTCCCATCTCCACAGAGGAACCCTGGAGCTCTGTCAGATTGACCATCAGGTTCTTGGTCACCTCATTGATCAAGGCCCTTCTCCCCCGATTGCTCCTTTTTGCCAGGCTGCCAGCTCTAGGAATAGTCCTCCTGGTGGTTCCAAATTTCTTTCATTTTAGGAATGATGGAGGTCACAGTGTTCTTGGGGACCTTCAATATTGCAGCCATTTTTTGGTAACCTTCCCCCAGATCTGTGCCTCGACACAATCCTATCTCAGCGCTCTACGGACAATTCCTTTACCTCGTAGCTTGGTTTTTGCTCTGACATGCACTGTGAGCTCTGGGACCTTATATAGACAGGTGTGAACCTTTCCAAATTATGTCCAATCAATGTAATGTACCACAGGTGGACTCCAATCAAGCAAGTTGTAGAAACATCTCAAGGATGATCATTGGAAGCAGAATGCACCTGAGCTCAATTTCGAGTCTCATAGCCAAGGGTCTGAATACGGTATTTCTGTTTTATTTTTAATCAGTTTATTTTTAATCAACCTGTTTTCGCTTTATCATTATGGGGTATTGTGTGTAGATTGAAGACTTTTTTAAATGTAATCCATTTTAGAGTAAGGCTGTAACGTAACAAAATGTGGAAAAAGTCAAGGAGTCTGAAAGCGTTCCGAATGCACTGTATCCACTTGGATGTCGGCCCACCACCTCAAGCTCAACCTCGACAAGAAGGATCTGCTCTTCTTCCTGGGGAAGACCTGTCCGCTCCAAGACTTTTCCATCACGGTTGACAACGCCCCGTCCTAATCCATGTGCTTGTCATCTCTAGTCTGGACAACTGCAACTTGCTGTTGTCTGGGCTCCCCACTTGTGCCATCAAACACCTGCAACTTATCCAGAACACTGCAGCCCGCCTTCCCAAATTCTCCTATGTCACCCCACTCCTCAGCACACGCCATTGGCTTCCAGTCGAAGCTCGCATCCACTACAAGACCATTGTACTTGCCTATGAAGCAGCAAGAGGAACTGCCCCTCCGTACCTTCAGGCTATGCTCAAACCCTACACCCCAACCTGAGTTCCATTCTGCCACCTCTGGTCGCTTGGTCCTCTCACCCCAACGGGAGGGCAGCTCAGCCCAGTCCAAGCTCTTCTGTCCTGGCACCCCAATGGGGGAACCAGCTTCCACCTGAAGCTAGGACAGCAGAGTCCCTGTCCATCATCTGAAAACATCTGAAACCCTACCTCTTCAAAGAGTATCTTAAATAATCCCACAGCACCCCCCCTTCACAACATCTGAAACCCTGATCCACATACCCCATGTAAATGTATAGTATTGCAGCTTAATATTCAGCACATTTACTTCAGCTGTGCTGAAGCTATGAATCAAGCTCCAACACAACTTTTTATTGAACTAGAACATCTAAACCAGAGTGGCTGCATTGCAACCAACAGGCAGTATGCAGCACTGTGCTAAGCAATACCGCTGGCCCTGTGTTTCTTAAAATGCTACTAATGGGAGATTATATGCACCTGCGTGTTAAAGCAAACTTGCTTGCTACCAAAAACCCACAAAAATAAACCATCAAAAAAGTTGATATCTCGTTGTTACCGTGTCAAGTGAATATGATACCAGATAGCTGCATCTACGTTCTCTACTCCTGCCCCCAATGAAATGTCGACCTATCAGGCTCATCGGAAACTGTAAGGCTGCTGAATGTAACAATTTATTGGAGTATTTCATTTTTAAAGTAGGCCTACATTTCATTCAAACTTTTCACCTTAAATGGCAAAATAATATAATATATGCCATTTGAAAACTTAATTAGCCTACATTTATTTGATAATGTATAGGCAGTATAACTCAATCACGGTTAAAATGATCAGGTCGGAAGTGTGTCAGGAAGCATTGAATAGCTATAAAAGCCATAATTCCCTGACATTCATTATTATTATCTCCATTCAACTGAAATGATGTCGGAGGAGGCTCGCATTTCCTTTTGTTGCTTGAACCTCCGCTGTGCAGACCAGTCCTGGTACTCCAGGTTATATTTGTTCCCTGTCTGGTGGCATACACACAAAGTCTAGGAAATATTACATTAGGCTTTGGAGAAATGCCTCGTAATGACACCTGTGAATCCATTACCCCATCTGGGTATAGAGTGGAGTCGCTCGAACCATCATCGATTGTGTCTGGCAGCGAAGCAGAATTTGAAAGAGGTTGGATGCATGTTGCTGTTGACTTGTGGGTGGTGGATAGATGGATTACCTGGGGAGACCTGGATTTTTTGCCTTTTTTTAAAAATCCAATAAGACTGTTTGTTAATCCCCATGGTACACAGGCTCCTTCTAAACTGGGCAGATAAGAGGGCAGGAGCATGAGGAGTAATCCTCCTAGTCTTGACTGTTTCTGCATTCCAAATGGCACCTTATTCCCTATATAATGTGCCAAGCGAAAGTCTAAACACCCGTTGCACAGTCTTTACATTTTGCTGCCTTTCTACCGACTTTGCACAACATATATCTAGTGTTGTAAAGAGTCGGAAACCGTCCGGTAAGTTTCTGGAATTTTTCCAGAATATTTCAATGGGAAGTTAAGCCTGGGAATTTGGGGAATTTTGCTTAAATTCATCAAAAAAGTTAGCTTATAACAGTGAACATTTTTTGTGGGATACACATGGCAACTCTAGGTCTTGTGGCATATTTTGGTTAAACTATCCCCAATTGAATGGAATTGCAACCCTCTGCATGCACAGTTCAGTCTTCCATCACATGTGCAGTGCACTCTTCCATCACATGTACAGCTGATTCTCAAGATCTTGCACACTAATGAGATGCTATTGAGCCCACATTACTACACTGTCTGAGCCAAGGACTACATGCCTTCTAGTAGCCTACAGCAAAGTGTGTTTAAATAATTTCTAACTTGTTAATGATTTCTACTAGTTAGTTTTTGCTACCATGTGGGTTTTAGCTTGCTTGAGCCTGTTAACTGAGGAGTGTTAATTCACCTGTTTCCATTACATGTTTGATTTTATCTTTCAAATGAGTTGTTTAATCTAACTGCTTAACTACTTATCTGTACATGGAATTGTTTGTTTTTTCCCCCTTTTTTCCTCATCTTTACAGGAAAATGATGTCCACACTATCTGATGTGTGGAGACATTTCACTGCAGCTAATGTAGAAGGGAAAGCTGTGTACATTTGCAAATACTGTACCAAATCATATGTAAAGAATGCAACAAAGATGCAGAATCATCTGAACAAGTGCATAAAGTTCCCTCAGCACTCACAACAAGCAACCTCTGACAAAAGTCCCTCTACTAATATTCAAGGTGAAATTAATGAATCAGACACCTTATCGATAGCAACAGCTCATGGTCCTCCTGGAATCAGAAGTGTTTATGACTCAATGGAGGAACGTAGTCAGAGAAATGCTGATAAATGTCGAGGCTGTGTATGCAACTGGTTCACCTCTGACGCTCACAGGCAATGTGTATTGTAAAAGATTTCTGAATGTTCTTCGCCCAGCATACACCCCTTCAACCAGACATGCTTGATCTACTCATTTGCTGGATACAGTGTTCAAGTGAAGGTCAAGCAAATCAAAGAGAAAGCAGACTGCTGTTCAATCATCTCTGATGGGTGGTCGAATGTTCGTGGGCAAGGAATAATGAACAACATCTCCACCCCTCAACCAGTATTCTACAATAGCACAGACACAAGGGACAACAGACACACCGGTCTCTACATTGCAGATGAACTGAAGGCAGTCATCAATGACCTTGACCACAGAAGGTATTTGCACTGGTGACAGACAATGCTGCGAACATGAAGGCTGCTTGGTCTAAAGTGGAGGAGTCCTACCCTCACATCACACCCATTTGCTGTGCTGCTCATGCATTGAATCTGCTCCTCAAGGACATCATGGCACTGAAAACAATGGATGCACTCTACAAGAGAGCCAAGGAAATGGTTAGGTTTGTGTAGGGTCATCAAGTTATAGCAGCAATCTACCTCACCAAGCAAAGTTGGGGTGGTGTTGTCATCGTGTTTGACAGTCTCCTGGAGGGGAAGGAGTCTCCAGGAGTCTCCAGAAATGGCCAAATCACAGCCTGCCGATATGGTCAGCCCCATCAAGAGGATCCTTCTGGATGATGTATTTTGGGAGAGTGGTAAGCAGCCTGAAACGCCTGAATCCTATAGCAGTAGCCATTGCACGAATTGAGGGGGACAATGCTATCATGTCTGATGTTCAGACTCTGCTTGCAGATGGAAGAGAAGAAATCCGTACTGCCCACTTCACTGTTGCTCCAAGCAGAGGAAACTGCAGTTCTGAAATACAAAAAGCGTGAAGACTTCTGCCTGAAGCCCATACACGCCGCAAGCGTACATTGGACCCCAAGTATACTGGCAAGAGCATCCTGTCTGGTGCAGAGATCAACAAGGCCTATGGTGTCATCACTACCGTGTCTTGCCACCTTGGCCTGGATGAGGGCAAGATTCTTGGTAGTCTCGCAAAGTACTATTTCAAGTAAGGGCTTTGGGATGGAGATGCAATAACTATTTTTTTTAAACATTTCTATTGGAAGGATTTAATCATTTGCAATGATGTCCACTTATGATAAAGTAAAAGGTTTAGGTTTCTATCTACATATATGGTAAATACTGTATATCCAATGCAAAAAAACATCTATATTTAAATGGTATTAATATTAATTTACACATTTGTGTTAATTCCCATATATTCCCACGGAAAGCTTCCACCTCTGAATATTCCCCAAAATGGGCAACCCTACTTATATCGATTGTTTTGTTAACATTGCTCAGTACATGTGGTTGGGAATCATAACTGACTTGCCTAGTTAAATAAAGGTTGAATAAATAAAAAATGGACAGCAATAGTCTAGCCTTGTCTCAGATTTTTGGGCAGATTTAAGTCAGGATTGAGGCTGGATCATTTAGGAACACTCAACACCTCTTGGAAAGCCATTCTGGTGTGTTTTTGGCATTAAAATGTATGTAATTGTTCCACTGAAAAATACAACTGCTCCAGGATGAGGTATTCAGAAGTCTGAGGCAGGGTTTCCTCTAACTGTTTCCCTGGGCTTTGCTCCTTTCATTTTTCTTTTGATCCTAAAACTCACTTTGCCGGTGATAAGCATACCCATCGAATGATGCTTCCACCACAAAACTTTTAAATGCTCTTTCTGCATCTCTCTTTCTCTCTCGCTATTTCTCTCTCCTTGTCAGTTGCTCTACATACTCCGGTTTTCCTTTAGTCTAACCAAGACCATTCAGCTCGCTTACTGAATAATTCAATGACCATTATACAAATGTAAATGATCATTAACATTCAGTATTTATAGCACAAGGTTTCTCTAAATAAAAGTGTTGATCCTTAAAAAAAATGAAAAGATTCCTATTATTGTCAATATTATGCCCTCAAGACCTCACATTTCACAATAACCACTTGGAAGCAGATTTTTTAAAAAGCAAACGGAAAAAAAAAAAAAAAAACATCTGTCGATTTAAACTAACACAGGAATCTTTACATTTTTTTTAAGGATCAACACTTTTATTTAGTGTAGCTTCTGGGTGTATAAATATGTATTCATATACTCTCTGGTTATTTGAGTAGACTGTATATTCAAATCAGTAGGTGTTCCGTAGGACTGAATTCCATGGATTTGTAGCTTCTTTGGTTTGAGCCAGGGTGAATTAAATATTCAGTATTTGTTTTGGGCTTTTGAAGGATTTCATGTCCTCACCAGGACTTGTCTTGGAAATGAATGGATCCCACATTAAAAACAGTACATTTGTTTGACATACAGTATGTGTTTCTAAACTATGCTTTTTTTTTGCCACATTCATAAATGTCTGTCACAACGTCTCTCAAAGAGCAGAAAGTACTGTACAGTCTTTTACATCAGTTGCATATATGTGTTTGAAAGAGCATTTTTATTTTTATTTTTTTGAACAAATGAGCCTTTTAAACCAAAAAGACAAAATCGGCCATTTTATTTTCTTAATTGCATTTAATAACCACTATCTTAGTTCTTATATGCAAAGGAAATAAAAACATGAAAATGGACTGCACTGAACATAACTCTTAAGAGAGGATTCTAAACTCTACATAACAGATGGCCTGGAAAGTGCTCATCTCAACAGAGACTCATTTTGAGGTTTAAAAACACCCTTTAACTTACCCAGCTTACAGTGATGAGGTTGGTGTTTGTTTTACCTCGCAATCAGTGGACCCTAAAACCAAAGTCTTTTTTTTTTCAGAGAATTGCATGGAAAACGGACCATTAAACACTTATTTCCGAACATTTTCACCGGAGTTCCGGAGGCAGCGAGAGGCCATTGGAAGAAACCCACTGGGCACGTACTGGTTGAATCATAGTTGGAGTGCCATGAGATGGGCGGTGGTTGGGACTACTTCATTGGTTCCCTTGAGCAAGGCTCAAGCCCAAACAAGTACACTTGAAATGCTCTATTTGAAAGTAAACAAATACTATTTCAACCCAGGTCTAGCAGAGAAAAAAAACAAAACCACCAGATCGTCAAAACCCTGTATGGGGGAGTGAATGTGTGTGCGCGTGCCTGCAAGGGGTCATGGGTAACCGAGTCACCACCAAGACTAATGATTGCTGACAGAAGGCGGTTGCTTCAGATTGCGTAAATGGGGAGTGCAAAAATGAGGTATAATCAACCCACCTCATCACCTACCTAATCAGACAGTTACTCTTTCTGCGGCACCCATCACTCTTTCCCTGCCACCCTACGGCGAGTGGCACTTATGAGTAAATATGTCCCACTCCTCTCCCTTTGAATGAATGCATACCTGATCCATTCTTGATAGCTCCGCAGGCTTTTAGGTTGTATTTATCCTCACTTGTTTTTGAGCCTCTAGCTCCCCTGCTCTTCAATGTGTGTGCTCGAGTGTTGCACGAGATGCCAGTTCATTTTCTGGTTCTGGGTTACACTGTACTTTACATTTAGTTTTGCGCTGCTGTGTGTGTGTGTGTGTGTGTGTCCACGTGCGTGCACATTAGTATGCATTCTTATGTGTTTGTGAGTGTGCGCTCGCATGTGTTTGTTGCTGGGACTGTGTCTGTATTCTTTTACCCAGTGGTCGATACATCCCCTAGCTCTTTATCTTCATAGCGTACAGATTATTAACAGGGAACCAAACCCACTTAACATAGACAGAATCCATATTGCTCCCGCTAACCAGCCCAGCAGTAGTGTTACTAACACATTCTGTGACCTCTCTAGTTTTCTCCCACGCCACAGGCTTTTGTTTTGTTGAGCTGTCCGCTCATTTTAGCCACAAGTGTCCTCTAGCAAGTAAATGTCCTTTCTCCTTGTCAGAGAACAACCATCCTCCATTTTTATCTCCGCTTACTGACATGGAAAAGTGTAAACACTTCTTTAAGGTGTGTGTTGCTGTTATTTGCTAGGAGTAACATTTCTTTCAGATTACAAAAAACGATTGTCCTGGAAAAATCTGATGTGATTATTTTCCATTGATTTGAAAATGGCTGTTGTCCGCTTATCTTACTAACACTTAAAAACCCTGACTTATCAACTGTCTCATTTGCTGTCCTCAACTGGTCAGAAGTAGTGCACTTTAAAGGAAATAGGGTGCCATTTGGGACACCACATTTGTCTGTGACATGTTGACTACATGACCGTTGTTTCTATTGGTTATTATAAGACATGACCACATGTAGCCACGGGCAGTGACTGGCATTTTACTAGGTATGCTAGTATTGCTTCCTTATCCTTCCAAGAAACACTGAAAACAACACATTTAATGTACTGTCCTTAGGTACAATACCATTGATGAGCCAGCCAGACCTGGGTTTGAATAGTATTTGTTTTCACTGAAATACTTTGAGAGTTTAGTTTGGCGTTGCCGGGAGTGCCAGGTTGGGTAGCGTTTGCATTGGTTCCAATGGCTCCATCAAGCCACACAAGCTCAATCAAGGACAGAAAGAAAACAAGTACTATTTCACGTCATGGACATGAGAAATATAAGATTATCTTGCCTTGTTTCAATTATTGTGCAGGCATCCGTGAACTTCTGTCACTCCATATTGGCTGCCAGAAATAGAGATGAGGAACATTTGTATTGTATTTTAGTTCTCTCCGGGTGGTTTTCCTTCATTTTTTTGCTCTCTGCCTGTCTGGGCTCAGTCGTGTGGCGCACTCTGAACTTTGCTTTTCTGAGCTTTTATGAAAAGTCCTTCTGTTGAAGACAGCCAACTCTTTTCCCATGCTCGTCCAAAGACAGACAGACCACACCTGCCACTGTGTACGCTACCTGTATCCACAATGCTACAGGACATGGGAAGATGGCTTTATTCAGGAAATCTACCCATCTTTCAATATTCAACCGTTTTCAGTATTATTTTTAATTTGACAGTGACATTGCTTCTTTTGTACCGTACACTTACTGATCCAGTAAGTCTTTAGGTGTAAATTTTCCTTGATGTTCATCAGTTTTTGAACAAGTCCATTCAACCTTGAGCATGACCATATTTTACGTTTGCGATAACAACTCCTACCACCATCTAGCAACCACACCATTGTGCAGTGTACCTACACAAAGCTAAGGGCTTTGTCCCAAATTGCTACCTATTTAACCTAACCCATAGGGCTCTGGTCAAAAGTAGCGCACTATATAGGGAATGTGGTGCCATTTGGGACAAATCCAAGCTCTCTCTTCAGAAGAGAAGCCATGTCCTGGGGATTCAAAGGGGGGCTAAGATCTTTCCTGCCAGTCTCTCGGTAGGCTGAATGGTCAGCTTCTGTTTCTTTAATCTTCGAGGCCACAGGTCCTTTTTGAGGAGGAGAATAGAGATGTGCAATCATAGCAGTCTTTCCGCAGTGGACACAAACGCATGCGCGGTGCACACACACTCGCATAAAGAAGCTCTGTTATTATCTCCTGCCTGTCGGATCTGACGCCCACCTGGAGAAAAGATCACCCCTTAGTGTGAAGAGTATCGACCCTGAGAAACGTCTTCAGTCTCTGAAATACTTCTGGGATTGTGGTGCAGACTACAGAATACCACCAACTGGTGATAGGAAACTGAAAGCTGGAGTTCACTTCTTCCCATTTCAACCGTGTTGTTGTGTCTTTCAGAAACTGTGTTTTTGTCACCATTTTCTCCCTGAAGAAAATTGAGGTTTAAAAAGGCCAGTGAACTGGGGTGTTTTCTTTTTTTTAAGCAAGATATCTAACCACCACTTTATTTATATATCTATATCTACAGTAGCATACATTTTAGTTTTGAAAAGTGCAAAGAGCAGACACACAGACAGGGCTTTTTCACTCTGATGCACTTCTTCCCTAACCCTGGCCTATTATCTTTGATCATTGTAGCCTGTAAGTTTACTCATATACACTCCAGCTAGTCAGAGCTCCTACCTGGCTCATTAAAGCACACACACACACACACACACACTGGAAGAAGGAAACCGCAGACTAAAGCTTCATTTCCCTTCTCCAAATGAAGGAGAGACAGCGCTCTCTCTGCTCTCCACAGAATAATAACCGCAGAGTGCACTTTACAGGCTAATTAGCTTAATTTGTCTGGCTGATCGAGTGGCAGGAGAATGTGTCTGTTTATCAGAAGATGCCACCCAGTGTCCAGACAGCTCGCCTCACGGGGTTGAACGAGAATTGAACTAATGTTACCTCACACCTCGCATCTCCCTCCCTCACCTCCAGGTGGTCAAGATGATGATCATCGTGGTGGTGACCTTCGCCCTCTGCTGGCTGCCGTACCACGTCTACTTCATCGCGACGGGCCTCAACAAGGCTCTGATGAGGTGGAAGTCCATCCAGCAGGTCTACCTGTCAGTGCTGTGGCTGGCCATGAGCTCTACCATGTACAACCCCATCATCTACTGCTGCCTCAACAGCAGGTAAGGAGAATACACACGTGCACACAGGCAGGCAAGCAGAAATGGGAGCAGGCACGGGCAGAGGTACATACACCCACGTGTGCGTGCAAACGTAGGTACATGTGCGCACACACACACACCCATATAGCTATATTTTCATGGTCGATGGTTGGAAAGGGCATGGAAATGATATGTATGCTTTTGGCCTGCCTCTGTATAGGTTCATAACAATCCTTGAAAAACAACTAAGGTGCATTAGAATGTCGAAGCTTTGAACATCCGGTAATACACTGCACGAGAGACATGTGCTTCAACAAAGGTCCAGGGCATGGCAATCCTGATAACATGTCCTTTTGTGAATTTCATGCACTCTTGAAAATGCAAAAAAACAACTTCGACGACATCGTTAAGGAATGCTGACGAGACCTGGAAATCAAAGCATGGTTTGAAATTGGTTACCTTTGTATGCTTTTTGAACATTGTTCTTTAAACCACTCAGTGCCTGTGTGACTCATTCTTTCTGCAAACAGGAACAATGCAGGTACAGAACCTGGAGGTATGACGTCAGGTGTAGTCCTATAAGACCCTCTCAGCGTCACCTCGTGTACACACACACACACACACACACACACACTCACACACACACACACACACACACACACACACACACTCACTCACACAAACCTATACACACGTAGCTGTATTTCCATGGTCAATTAATCCTAATGCCATGAAAAGAGCATGGCAATTGTATATCCATCGAGACAAGCTCTGTGCCTTAGTCTTTCCTTTGCCCGGCCTCAGAAATCTCATAACCAAATTAAATACAGAGCAAGAACTCCCTTGAAGGAGCTTCAGTGCTCTGAATGCAGAGTCTGAGCGTTGATGAATGCTAGCTTGTGAATGAAGCTCCCCAGTGCACTTAGGTACACGCAGGCAATTATCTAAAGCACATATATAGCACTCTTACCATCAACACAATCAGGCTATTCATGAAGGATGTGCTGTGTGGTTGCTTTGCCCCCTTTATGATGTGTATATATAAAAACAACATTTAAATCTTTCTTGGCTATTATTAAGTAAGCCTTGTCTGAGCCAAAATGGCCAATAGGGCAGGAGCCTGTTTCGGTCGAGGTGAAGCAGCTTGTGTGCTTTCGGTTGATGATTTATGTCATTATACAACTCTCTCTTCAACCTCCCTGCACTGTATACATTGGTATGTAATTTGTTTACTCCTGCCATATGAAAACCTGGATTGTGTTCAGTAGGTGGAAAATGTTTTGGAAACGTGGTGGCATGGGTACTGTGCTACTTTAACTCTTCCAATAGGAACACAGATTTTCCTTTTCCGTTGGAAAACATTTCACAACAGCGTGCCCTTGAACACCACCCCGTTTGTAAAATCACATGTCATTCACACCCCTGCCCCCCTCTCTATTCACCCCTTCTTCCCCCCCCCCCCCAGGTTCCGGGCCGGCTTCAAGCAGGTCTTCCGCTGGTGCCCCTTTGTCCAGGTGTCCAGCTATGACGAGCTGGAGCTGAGGGCCACGCGCCTCCACCCGGCCCGCCAGAGCAGCATGTACACCTTGTCTCGCATGGATACCGCCGTGGTAGTGGTGTATGACCCTGTAGACAGAACAAACAACCAGAACCAGGCCAGGAAGAAGAGCTACGTCAACCCTAGAGTGGAAAACGGGCTTGGTTGCAATAGGAACGGGGCCAAGGCAGGCAGCGCCCCCAATGCTGAGGCTGAGGACTTCTCCTAAAGGAGGGCATACGAGAAAGCAGACAAACACACTGGCATGTGTTCACACACGCAGGCATGTATAGAGTGGTAACTTATGCTGTGTACAGTACATGCAAAAACAGGTAGACATTGCAAACATGCATACAAGACATGCTGTCCCTGTCAATACACACACATGCAAACACACACTTTTCAGAGTTCAGAGAAGATGGCAGAAAACACATTTTAGATGAGAAGCAGGAATTAATTGTCAAATATAACCATCAGATAACATATTGTTGTATGGTCTGTAATACTGAGTGCACTGTATATAAAAACATGCATACGAAAAAATATACAAAAAATGCTTGGCCAAGTAACATCCTGAATGTAAAGGCTACTGAGTGTTCAAAACATCATGAACACCTGCTCTTTCCATGATATAGACTGACCAGGTGAATCCAGTTGAAAGCTATGATCCCATATTAAATCCACTTCAATCAGTGTAGATGAAGGGGAGGAGACCGGTTAAAGAAGGATGTTTAAGCCTTGAGACAATTGATACATGGATTGTGTATGTGTGCCATTCCGAGGGTGAATGGGCAAGACAAAAGATTTAAGTGCCTTTGAACGGGGTATGATTGTTGCTATCAGGCGCACTGGTTTGTGTCAAGAACTGCAACGCTGCTGGGTTTTTCATGCTCAACGTTTTCTGTGTGTATCAAGAACGGTCCACCACCCAAAGGACATCCAGCCAACTTGAAGCATTGGAGACAACATGGGCCAGCATCCCTGTATAATGCGTTCGACACCTAGTGTCTCAAGGTGTCGAACACATTTTACAGGGATGTTAGGAAGGTGTTCTGGATGTTTTGTACACTCAGCTCCAAATGTATTGGGACAGTGACAATTTTGTTGTTTTTGGCTATGTACACCAGCACTTTGGACGTGCAGACTGTCAGCTTTAATGTGAGGGTACATTCGTCCCTATCGAGTGAACCATTTAGAAATTACAGCACTTTTAGATATATGCCTGCTAGATACCAGAGAGAATACATTTTGGGGAGCGACCTATATCTTTAGGTAGTGTGTCCATAGTTACCATTTGTAGCAGTGGTTTTTAGCTGTAGTCTTACGTAACGTATAGAATGACTGGTCCCAGTTTAAACAAACTACAATTTATAAAGGCTTCATATGGCATACATATAGTCTTCATAACCACTACAAATTCTACAAAGTCTTATGTCATGTAGTTACATCATGTATAGAATGACCAAAGTATCCCATCTATCCCTCCTGTCACACCCTGATCTGTTTCACCTGTCTTTGTGATTGTCGCCACCGTCCTCCAGGTGTCGCATATCTTCCCCACTATCCCCTGTGTATTTATACCTGTGTTCTCTGTCTGTTGCCAGTTTGTCTTGTTTGTTTAAGTCAACCGGCATTTTGTGTCTCAGATCCTGCTTTTTCCAGTCTCTCTTTTCTCGCCCTCCTGCTTTTGACCCTTGCCTGTCCTGACTCCGAGCCCGCCTGCCTGACCACTCTGCCTGCCGACCTGTACCTTTGCCCCCCTCTGGATTACCGACCTCTGCCTTACCCTGATTCTGCCTGCCACTCGGTACCGTTGCCCCACCTCCGATTTACTGACCCCTGCCTGCCTGCCGACCTGTCTATTGTCTGCCCCTGTTGGAATATTAAACTATTGTTTATTCGAAGTGGTCTGCATCTGGATCTTACCTTCATACCTGATACCTCCATTATGCCCCAATTGTAACCTCTATAGCAACTTAGTGATTTCCGTGTTAAGTGTTAGTGTTTTTCCTCCTACATGGTCAACGTTAGGTCACCATTAGCAAAAAAGCAAACTTAATGATTACACAAATTTGCACATAAATAACTAGCTAATTGTTTATTTAAAGCGGCGGTCATTGATCTGAATCTGAATGCTTAGTACAGCGTAAATCTTTTTTGCTGCTAATGTTTTAAAGCAGTATCCATATTTTTCTATGTTTGAGTAGCTTTGTGGTTATGCACGCTTTCAAATAAGAAAACAATTGCAGGAAAAACTGTTGCGGAATGGAATTAAAATAGCAGACAGTTTTTACTACTACTTTTCTTTTGCCTTCATATTCCCATTGAGAAGTGCGTCACCTCCTGCATTGTACTTACATATAGTACTGTAGCTTTGAACAAAATACCCACAAGGAGGTGTTTAGATGATCTTGTGCGTGCGTGTGCCCACGGAGCAGAGTTTTCATGATCACAGTGTGTGTGTGTGTGCATCCACAGTGCAGGGTTTATATGACCACAGTGTTTAGAATCTAGATGTTAGGTAAAACTTTGGGCCAACAATTAGATGGATGCCATAGTGAAAGAGGGTTGCCATCCCATCACTTCCAGTAAGGGGTAGTATTTCTTCCCTGAGTGTGTGTGTGTGCTTGCGTGCCCCTACTATATATATGTATGTGTATGCGTGTGATCCTTCAGGGTTTAAATCAAGTGCTGGCACTAGCACTAGGCTTCTCTTCAGCCTTTGTCTTGTTTGGCTCGACACGCCAAGAGAACAACCATGTTTGGTTTAGGGTATTTCTTCCCCTGACCAATGAGAGCGAGCCGTGTTATACCCAACAGCCAAGTGCAGTATAATGACAATACGTGCCATAGCTCAGGTTCCACGACTGTCTGATAGGGGGTCTCCTGCAAACTCCCTCAGGGGGCAAAGATAATTCAAAGCCTGAGGCACCGGTCTCACCTTGGCCCCCCCCAAGGCCCTTGTAGACGGTGAAGTGTTGTATTATTTTTTTCTCTGTCCAGATGACAGACTACCCACCTGTGGCCCTCAGCTTGACTTAAAGATAACATGAAAATCACAGCTGTGTGAAGGGGGGGGGGGAGAAGAAAAAAAATCATCCTGCTTTTTGCCGGTGTTAAGGTAACAAACTGTATACACAACAAGTCACGTTCGATAGCGTTCATATATCAATGGGGTTGCATCGCTGTGACAGGTGGCATCACAAGTGATGAAAATGTAGTTCTTTAGTTTAATCCTTGAGCATGATACCAAACGCCAATGAGTTGGTTAATCAAAAGATGATAAGAGCATTATAACTTTGATCAAAGACATTTCTAGATGTTTTTTTCATGACACGCACTTTTGTTTGTTTTGAAATGAGCTAATGTGACCAGTTGATTTGATAGTGATGTAAATGCATATATTACAGTGAAATCAGGCTGGATTCAGTTTAATATTGCCATTCTGTGAGGATATCTCCAATGTTTCCTTACCCCAGACGTGAAGTCAACATGGTCTTACCAGAATATGTAAAGATAGTGACGTTAAAACCACTGTAGTTATATACCATTTAATTTTCGATGTATATCACTTAGTGACATTACTTACGTCACTATAATGATGTATTCAACCATTGTAGTTATGTGTCACCTAATCTGATTTGTTACTTGGATATCACTTAAGATGACATATTACTCTTATGTCATTATAATGGCGTATTGTCTAAGATTTAGGGACATGTTGTCCTATAACGTGTCAACATTCTGACATATTTCTAATGAGGTATGTCTGGTGTGGTGTTTGCTGGAGTATGCCAACAGAATGTTCTAAGCCTTTATGAAAGAATGTAAAGAAATCCTATATTTGCGTCATGTATTTCATCACCTGTTGTCATGATGCGTCTTAGCTCCTTGTATTTATCATTCAATCCCATTTTTTTTGTTGATAGTGTTATTCGTGAAGATATGGTTTGATACATCAAGAAAATACGGAAAGAAAAAAAAACTGTTGCGATTGTCAGTCATGTTACTGAAGACGGTGTTTTACGTTTAATGTATAACTAATAGTGCCTCTATCAAATGGTAGGTCTTTTTGCTTCGCAGTTGTCCAGATTAACTGATGTGACAAGACTTAATTGCAAAGGGCCCTGGATAAGGATATACCACAGTGCAATCAGTCACAACAGCTTCACAAACACTCCGTGCTAAAGGCAGCATACGGTATGCAACAAACTCCCAGTTGACATAAGCTGTGTAGTGATGTAACATTGGCGTAAGATATTATGAATGTTCATGTCGTGCTTATAAAGTTTTCATGTGATGCTTATGCATGCGGTACAAAGTATTTCTGCATAACTTCTAAAGTTTGATTTTAATGGGCCAGTTTCATGGACCCAGATGAAGTTTATTCATGGGATCAGATGTTCCTTTGAATAGGCTTAGTCTGGGTATGTGAACCCAGCCTGTACTAAACCGTATTGTTTAAGCTTAATGTCAAGGTTCTGTCTATGCTCTTATCACGAATGCTTACATCTACACAACCCAAAATATTGAATTGAACTGACTTTATTGTAATACATTCCAAATTGACGAAACGTACACGTGGAGAATCCTGTTTGCTCAGATTGAAAAGTGTTTTATGGAGTTCTGCACATGTACATTTACAAGCGCCATATGAACAGTGACCAGTAGCATGTGTATAACTTGCAGTGTTTCACAGTGATAACAGTAACACAGGGCTTACCAATTTAAGACTTGTAATCATAAATCAATCCATTCAATTCTGTACATTGTGAACACTTTTGCGTTAGCTATTTATGACCTACTGGTGGAGTTTTGGTTGACTTTCGTCACAACGTGGACTTTGTCAATGTTGATGTAACGTGTTTGGCTTAACGTGATCCTGTAAATAAAATAGTGTTGTTCTTTATTAGGTGTCCCTACTAATTATTCTTGTGGATGCTGTGTCGACATTCTGTGGTATTTACATGACCATTGTGTAGTTGTGGAAGTGAAAGTCACCCACTAAAATACTACTTGACTAAAAGTCTAAAAGGATTTGGTTTTAAATATACTTAAGTATCAAAAGTAAATGTAATTGCTAAAATATACTTAAGTATCGAAAGTAAAAGTATAAATCCTTTCAAATTCCTTATATTAGGCAATCCAGATGGCATTTTTTTTTTTTTTTAAGGCATACTCCAGGACTCCATTATTTACAAATGAAGCATTTGTGTTTAGTGTAGTATTATCTAAAATAAGGACAAATGACAACTAGGTTCTAGCTCCAGCATGTTTACTAACCTAACCCTCGCATGTCATACATAGGTACGGGTACCCCCAAGGGACATCCTACTACATCTTCCTCTCTCCCATGAACAAGAACTCAACATGCATAACCACTGAAGCATAACTGAAATTAAATTTGGAAACCAGTATTATTCTCTAACATGCTACTTCCCATCCTGCAACAGTATGAAAGCATTAAATCACACAGTATGAACATTAACTTAGCTACAGTCTCTTTTTGCTGTGTATGGTCCCCCACAGTATGTTTTCTCTTCACGTAACAGTCTTTCAGCCACTCTGGTGGCTTCACATCCCTTTTTGGGCACGTTTGTGGCTCTGTGAGCATTCTCTCTCCATCACCATCTTTTTGTGCATTTTCTGTGGTCTCAGTCTGTGTGGCTGGTAGAGCTCTGAGGTGTGTTTTGTTCCTTCGTACCTCTTCTGAGCCTGTGTCCACCACATAGGAGCGTGGGGCATCCGCTTTCCTCAGCACTATTGCTAGTGTCTTTGAGTTTGTAATCCACACGCGTTGACCTTCGGTCAGCTCTGGCTTCTCCATAGCACGGTGTCTCCGATTGAAGTCTCTAGTTTGCGTTTTTTTCTGCCGTTTGTCCCTCTCAGCGAAGGCCTTCCTGTTAGGCCATCGGGGTTTAAGCTGAGCCGGCGAGGCAGGAAATGGGGAACGCAGTCTCCTGCCCATCAGGAGCTCGGCAGGCGACGGCCCATGATGTAGTGGTGTAACTCTGTAAGGTAACAGAGCCCTGTATGGATCCTTGTTCTTTTTCAGCAGTCCCTTGACTGTTTTCACAGCTCTCTCTGCCTCACCATTACTCTGTGCATGGTAGGGGCTACTGGTCACGTGTGAAGTCATATTCTGCAGGGGACTAATGCGAAATCTGTCAGCACTAGCCACTGGCCTGTCCGTGTTTGCGCCAGTGCCCGTTGAACTTGAAGTCGCAAACCCTGAAATCCCGCCAGCTTCTTCCTCTTGCAACATGTTGCTTAGCAGTAACTTAGTCCTTGCTCGTTAGCTAGCAAAATAATGATATGCGCTGTTTTATCTCCAACACTGTGCCCTCCCTGCTTTGAAACGGCCTGAATGTATGATTTACTTGGTACGTCCCTCACGTTTATGTCAATTCTAAAACCACTTCTGACACCATATAGTATTATCTAAAATAAGGATGCGCGACAACGAGGTTCTAGCTCCAGCATGTTTACTAACCTAACCCTCGCATGTCATATATAGGTGCGGATACCCCCAAGGGACATCCTACTACATAGTGTG
Source organism: Oncorhynchus mykiss (assembly GCF_013265735.2). NCBI lineage: Eukaryota > Metazoa > Chordata > Actinopteri > Salmoniformes > Salmonidae > Oncorhynchus > Oncorhynchus mykiss. Next base: position 21,890,371 of record NC_048583.1, on the reverse strand, counting down.
TCCGCCAGATCAGTGTCCGTAATGTTTTCTTGATAAGTGTATATTGGACCATTTTCTTGTCCTGCTTAGAATTGAAAATGTAACAAGTACTTTTCATTGTCAGGGATAATGTATGGATGAAAAAGTACGTTATTTTCTTTAGGAATGTAGTGAACCGATAGCCCCAAAAACTACTTAAGTAGTACTTTAAAGTATTTTTTTACTTTAGTACTTCACATCACTGCCATTGTGTTGTGGAATTTAGCTACTGCAGTTTTCCTACAAAGAAAAGTGCTTCAAGGGTTGTCTGGGATTCAAACAACAACGTGTTCACCCCACCACGTTTTGGCATCCCTTGTGGATGCTCTGTCAACATTCTGTGGTACAGTATTTACATGATCATGATGTTGCAGAATTTAGCCATTGTGGTTTCCCTTGAATCTAAACTAATTGTTAAAGTGGCGTGGGGGACTGTCAAAACAAAGCGGATATCTAACCAATTATCCTCAACTAAAGTCAAACTGATGCTTTCCTACTAGGAATCAACCGTGCATATGGTCGTGGAAGGGGATATTAGTCAATCGCTCACCCAATCGGAACTCACTCAGACGTGACTAATACTCCAACTCAACCAGATGATCGTGGACTTCAGGAAACAGCAGAGGGAGCACCCCCCCTATCCACATCGACGGGACAGTAGTGGAGAAGGTGGAAAGTTTTTTTAAGTTCCTCGGCGTACACATCACGGACAAACTGAAATGGTCCACCCACACAGACAGAGTGGTGAAGAAGGTGCAACAGCAAAGCGCCTCAACCTCAGGAGGCTGAAGAAATGTGCCTTGTCACCAAAAACACTCTCAAACTTTGACAGATGCACAATCGAGAGCATCCTGTCGGGCTGCATCACCGCCTGGTACGGCAACTGCTCCCCCCACAACCGCAAGGCTCTCCAGAGGGTCGTGAGGTCTGCACAACGCATCACTGGGGGCAAACTACCTGCCCTCCAAGACACCTACACACCCGATGTCACAGGAAGGCCAAAAAGATCATCAAGCACAACAACCACCTGAGCCACTGCCTGTTCATCCAGAAGGCGAGGTCAGTACAGGTGCATCAAAGCTGGGACCTAGAGACTGAAAAACAGCTTCTATCTCAAGGCCATCAGACTGTTAAACAGCCTTCACTAACATTGAGTGGCTGCTGCCAACATACTGACTCAAATCTCTAGCCACTTTAATAAAAAATTGGATGTAATAAATGTATCACTAGTCACTTTATAATGTTTGCATACCCTACATTACTCATCTCATATGTATATACTGTACTCTATACCATCTACTGCATCTACTGTATTCTCTTATACTCACAAGTGTAAGGCTTGAATAAGGTAGTTGTTGTGAAATTGTTAGATTACTTGTTAGATATTACTGCATGGTCTGAATCTAGAAGCACGAGCATTTCGCGACACTCACATTAACATCTGCTAACCATGTGTATGTGACCAATGCAATTTGATTTGAATTCAACTCCCATGTGAACATTTTTGGGACAGGCATTCCTCTATGGATTTGCAAGGAGGCGTAGAATTGGGCTCATCTCTGCATCTTCCATGTGCACCCTTTATGCAGCTCTATGGAAGGACAGCGGACGAGCTGTGGAGGAAACGTTTTGACTGTAGTAGATTACTTTCTTCTAAATACTTTTGAGCTTGCCAGGCACAGTAGAACCAATTAAATAGTTCCAAAAGTGCAAATCCCGCCTAGCTGGCACCCCAAACAGAGTCAGTTAAAGTACATTATTTGAGAGAAAAAAGAGTTAGGCTACTGTTGTGCTGTTACTGTCTACCCCTTAGTTCAGAGACTTGTGAATGTGTATTGATATTCAAGAATCAGAACCAAGACCATGACTTGCCTTGGCTCGCAGCCCTCACAAGACAATACCGATAATTCACCTGCTTGCACTCCAAATGAAATCAGAACTAACTCCGTCATAAACGCCACTCGCTTCAAACCCTGTCTGTATCTCAAATGGCACCCTATTACTTAAGTGCCCTACTTATGACTAGGGCCCATAGGGCTCTGGTCAAAAATAGTGCATTATATAGGAATAGGGTGCCACATCAGACACAGCCTCTTCCTCAGACTATAAGCTTCTTTATTCGATTGTCTTAACTTAGAGAGCTATTTACAAGATCCTCAAGAAAAGATTGCCCGACCGAAAGACAGACTGACAAGACTTTACGCTAATTGCCCACATATTTGTATCAACGTGTATTATTACCACCCAGGCATCCTTTACTTTTAGGACATTGAAGTAGGTCAATTGACAGACTGAATTTTTAGGCATGCCTCACTTGGTATAAGCTAGGTGTTCACTGTTCATTAGCTGAGGTGAAAGCGTTTGTGTTGAATTATTTTTTGAAAGCAAGTTAACGACACAGAAAAAGGTTGGAACAAGATATCATTATGATTTTTCTACTTACTTTACCTCCTTATATACAATTTCCTCTGACATTATTACATTTTGAGGTAATCGGATGTTTTCTTCCCCTTTCAGTTCTAGATGCTTTAGCATTGATAGTATCATTGTCCTCAAACATCATCATTTTAATATTCCTCTGTGTGGTGATTCCCTGAAGAGGGCAGAATGAAGCCATGGGATGATGCAGGGTTGATGGCGTTGCTCATTACATTAGTGCAGTCTAAAGTGACATGGTTACTAATGTAGCGAAGATATGTATTGTACTAAGGCCATCTTGTTTATGTCTTGCTGTCGTTGAATCTGTTGTTATTGCAGAAGTAATGAAGCACAATAAACCTATTTCTCTGTTCTTCCATTTGCTCTCATCTTCCCACACTTCACCACCCAGCGTGTGCTCTAGCTTGAGTATGTTCTTGGTTAAATTAATGTTTCATTTGAGCACTATACATTAGTGTCTACAGGAATTATTAGCCACCCTTGGACTTTTCCCCCCATTTTCTTGTTTTTTACGACGTGGAATTAATTAAAAAGTATATTTTTGACCCTAAACTTACTCCAAAATGTAGATAGACCCAAAAAAGACAACATTTCCCTCGAAATTAAATGTGTATTTCAGAGGTCATATCTTCTTGGGTAGCGAGAGAAAAAAGAAAACAAAATAAGAAACACATTTTCTTCTAATTTGAATGCAGTGGTGTGAAGTACTTAAGTAAAAATAATTAAAAGTACTAAAGTGGTGTTTGTGGTATATGTACTTTACTATTTATATTGTTGACAACTTTTAAATCTACTTCACTACATTCCTAAAGAAAATGTGGTACTTTTCGCTCCACCCAAAAGTACTAGTTACATTTTTTGTGCTTAGCAGAACAGGAATATTGTCTAATTCACACACTTATCAAGAGAACATCCCTACTGCCTCTGATCTGGTAGACTCATTAAACACATGCTTAGTTTGTACATTTTGTCTGATTGTTGGAGCATGGCCCTGGCTGTCCGTAAATTAACAAAACAAGAAAATGATTCCATCTGGTTTACTTTATATAAGGAATTTGAAATTATTTACACTTTTACTTTTGATTCTTAAGTATATTTAAATCCAAATACTTTGGCTTTTACTCAAGTAGTATTTTACTGGGTGACTTTTACTTGAGTCATTTTCTATTAAGGTATCTTTACTTTTACTCAACTTTGACAATTGGGTACTTTTTCCCACCACTGATTGAGTAATTCAGTGATCTGGGCTCGTATCCATATAGTGTCTCAGAGTGGGAGTGCTGATCTAGGATCAGGTCCCCATCTGTCCATATAATCGTATTAATTTTGATTTAAAAAGGGCCACTGATCCTAGATCATCACTCCTACTCTGAGCAGCTTTGTGGATACGGCCCTGATGCCATTTTGGATAGCAGCTACTGTGATTCCATGGAAGTGTTTTTTTTTTTCAAACTCACACCAGTCATGGTTGGAATCACACCACTAAATAAGGCAATTGGCACGCAGAGGCTCTTCTGAGAGAACTGTTGCTGTAGCAGTCAAGCAATATATCCTACCACCTACGTATCACATGGTAGAGCAGCGTGTGCGTGCGGACAGTTTGTGGCTGCTCTGTGTCAGTGCTCTTGTCAGGTTAAGTAGTAAGGTACGGTGCATTCGCAAAGTGTTCAGACCCTTTCCCTTTTTCCACATTTTGTTACGTTACAGATTTATTCTAAAATTGATTAAATTAAATGTTTTACACAGTACACCATAATGGCAGAGTGAAAACAGGTTTTAGCAAATGTATAAAAAATGAAAAACAAAGTTTTATTCAGACCCTTTGCTATGAGACTCGAAATTGAGCTCCGGTGCATCCTGTTTCCATTGATCATCCTTGAGATGTTTCTACAACTTCTTTGGAGTCCACCTGTGGTACACTCAATTGATTGGACATGATTTGGAAAGGCACACACCTGTCTATATAAGGTCCCACAGTTGACACTGCATGCCAGAGCAAAAACCAAGCCATGTGGTCAAAGGAATTTTCCATAGAGCTCCAAGACAGGATTGTGTCAAGGCACAGTTCTGGGGAAGGGTACCAAAAAATGTCTGCAGCATTGAAGGTCCCCCAGAACACAGTGGCCTCCATCATTCTTAAATAGAAGAAGTTTGGAACCACCAAGACTCTTCCTAGAGCTGGCCGCACGGCCAAACTGAGCAATCGGGGGGGAAGGACCTTGGTCAGGGAGGTGACCAAGAACCAATAGACAGACTTCCTTTTGGGAGATGGGAGAACCTTCCAGAAGGACAACCATCTCTGCAGCACTTCACCAACCAGGCCTTTATGGTAGAGTGCCCAGACGGAAGCCACTCCTCAGTAAAAGACACCGAGTTTGCTTTGGAGTTTGCCAAAAGGCATCCAAAGGACTCTCAGACCATGAGAAACAAGATTCTCTGTTCCAATGAAACCAAGATTGAACTCTTTGGCTTGAATGCCAAGCGTCATGTCTGGAGGAAACCTGGCACCGTCCCTATGGTAAAGCATAGTGGTGGCAGCATCATGCTGTGGGGATGATTTTCAGCAGCAGGGACTAGTCCGAATCGAGGTAAAAATGTACTTTGCTCCGTTCCGTTGATGAAAACATGCTCCAGAATGCTCAGGACCTACAGACTTGGCGAAGGTTCACCTTCCAACAGGACCCGAAGCACACATGCAAGACAACAGAGGAGTGGCTTTGGGACAAGCCTCTGATAGTCCTTGAGTGGCAAAGCCAGAGCCCGGACATGAAACCTATCGAACATCTCTGGAGATACTTGAAACAGAGCTTGAGAGGATCTGCAGAGAAGAATGGGAGAAACTCCCCAAATACAGGTGTGCCAAGGTTGTAGCGTCATACCCAAGAAAACTTGAGGATGTAATCGCTGCCAAAGGTGCTTCAACAAAGTACTGAGTAAAGGCTCTGAATACTTAAGCCCAGACAATGGAATTAACTCGTTCCTGTCTTGAAAGACAGTTAGTTCCATTAGTCTCTCAAGGATCCTATTTATCCTATATTCAGGGGTCAGTTTTTCAAAATGTTTAATCCAGATCAAAAAGAGCCTGTGTTGTCTTAATTCCATTCCCCTATTGTTCATTCTTAAAAGAATCTGAAGGGGAATTTTTCAATCAAATGCCATGGGTTCATAAACACAGTATTTGTGGTTTCATAAAGATTTGGTGTACTTTTTTTCTTGAAAGAGGAATAGAATTCGACACATCACACAATCATTAAGATGTGTATTAAATGTTATGGCCCCCTCGTATTCTTTTATCAACTGCACTTGCAACCCTGCACACCTTCACATGTGTATTACGAATTCAGAGTCAAGCATACAGATCGTTCATCTTACTAGTCACGTCATAAACTTGTCTTATACAGTATTCCATACAGCGCGTCTTGACATTGCTACCTGCATTCCAAAAGAGATTGCTTTCATATTCGCTCCATAGTACATTACAAGTTTAAAGCTTTCTCTGAAAGCGTGTTCATTATGTGAAATATATATGCTGAGTCTTTATACACGTCAGAGTGTAAGGTGGATAATCCCAGAGAGAGGTTTACACTCGAGACACCATATCTGATATCTGTGTACGTTGATTCTGAGCTGGGCCTCTTCCTTCGGATTTTGATTATGTAAAATGCATTCTGTGGACTTTTATCAAGGCAGGGACTCGAGACCTCAAAAAAGCGACAACCTCTCTTTTTCAAATAAACAGAAATGGTGAAACCGCTTGATGCCTTTATGATGATGATGATTCCTATGAATTATAGATGAGTCTATAACGCAGAATTCCCTCCATTTACTTTCACAAGTCCATGGGAAAGATCGCCCCACACACGCAACACACACACCATTTCTTAGATGTGTTTCTCGTTGCGAATGTACTCTCGATCGTCAATACAATACCAGCACTTCCATCATATGCATTCATCTCCCTTGCCTGCTATCCAAATATCTATTCTAATTTGCATATCTTTCAACATACACTACTGTGTGTCTTTGTCACAGGATGTATTGATGGGCGGTATTACACTGCAATGAGGCTTTGATAAAGGTATATTATGTAGGCTGTCATCTCTCCCCTTTTTTGATCGAAAGGTTACCAAGTGATTTACATAAGTTGTATATATGTATTTATGCCTTAATTTTCATCAATTAGATTTCTGGCAAAGTAGCTCAATCCTATCCCCTCTCTTTGGAGTCTGACTGTTGAGATTTGCGCATATTTGGTGTCTTTTTAAAGCCCATGTCTGTTTACCACAGCTGATACACTAGTGGGAGTATTACTTTAATGCAATTTCTCAAGCAATTATTTAGCTAGTACTCTCTGGGAGTGGTTTGAGTGGGGAGGGGAAAACTGAAAACTAGCTGATATTTGGCAGAGAGGTTTGGAACTCTGTTTTTGGTCTATTAACCAATTTACCGCATGGTGAGGTCACCATGGAATACCGAAACTGACACAAGTAATTTTTCCAACAATTGTTTACAGACAGATTATTTCACTTATAATTCACTGTATCACAATTCCAGTGGGTCAGAAGTTTACATACACCAAGTTGCCTGTGCCTTTAAGCAGCTTGGAAAATTCCAGAAAATAATGTCATGGCTTTAGAAGCTTCTGATAGCCTAATTGACATAATTTGAGTCAATTGGAGGTGTACCTGTGGATGTATTTCAAGGCCTACCTTCAAACCCAGTGCCTCTTTGCTTGACATCATGGGAAAATCAAAAGAAATCAGCCAAGACCTCAGAAAAAAAATTGTTGACCTCCACAAGTCTGCTTCATCCTTGGGAGCAATTTCCAAACGCCTGAAGGTACCACGTTCATCTGTACAAACAATAGTACGCAAGTATAAACACCACGGAACCACGCAGCCGTCATACCGCTCAGGAAGGAGATGCGTTCTGTCTCCTAGAGATTAAAGTACTTTGGTGCGAAAAGTGCAAATAAATCCCAGAACAACAGCAAAGGACCTTGTGAAGATGCTGGATGAAACGGGTACAAAAGTATCTATCGACATAACCTGAAAGGCCGCTCAGCAAGGAAGAAGCCACTGCTCCAAAACCGCCATAAAAAAAGCCAGATTACGGTTTGCAACTGCAGAGGGGACAAAGATCGTACTTTTTTGAGAAATGTCCTCTGGTCTGATGAAACAACAATAGAACTGTTTGGCCATAATGACCATCATTATGTTTGGAGGAAAAAGGGAGAGGCTTGCAAGCCCGAAGAACACCATCCCAACCGTGAAGCACAGGGTGGCAGCATCATGTTGTGGGGGTGCTTTGCTGCAGGAGGGACTGGTGCACTTCACAAAATAGATGGCTCATGAGGAAGGAACATTATGCGGATATATTGAAACAACATCTCAAGACATCAGTCAGGAAGTTAAAGCTTGGTCGCAAATGGGTCTTCCAAATGGACAATGACCCCAAACATACTTCCGATGTTGTGGCAAAATGGCTTAAGGACAACAAAGTCAAGGTATTGGAGTGGCCATCACAAAGCCCTGACCTCAATCCTATAGAACATTTGTGGGCAGAACTGAAAAAGCATGTGTGAGCAAGGAGGCCTACAAACCTGACTCAGTTACACCAGCTCTGTCAGGAGGAATGGGCCAATATTCACCCAACTTATTGTGGGAAGCTTGTGGAAGGCTACCCAAAATGTTTGACCCAAGTTAAACAATTTGAAGGCAATTCCACCAAATACTAATTGAGTTTATGTAAACTTCTGACCCACTGGGAATGTGATGAAAGAAATAAAAATCTGAAATAAATCATTCTCTGTACTATTATTCTGACATTTCACATTCTAAAAATAAAGTGGTGATCCTAACTGACCTAATTGTGTAAAACTGAGTTGAAATGTATTTGGCTAAGGTGTATGTATGCTTCCGTCTTCAACTGTAGGTCTATTGCATCAAATGCTTGGGGAAATTCATATTCCCTCACTCACACACCTCACCATGTGTTCACAGCATGTTCCTACATGAGTATGAATGTCCCTAGCGACTACAGGAGTGTCCCTAGTAGAAGATGTCCTTAAGCTGCACTTCCTGCATTTGTGTGTTTCTGAGTGTGTGTGTGTGTGTGTGTGTGTGTGCTGCTATGGGACAGATAACAGCTTCCCCACTGTGCTTTGTGCTCCACCACTCCCACAATAAGACTTCCTGACGTAGGTAGAGGATCTTTTGAAAGTAGCCCTTGGGTGAGCATGGTAGAGGGTTATAGCGATATGGGTATGGTGGTGGTGGTGGTAGGATTAGATGCAACAGATATGCAAGATCTCTCAGTCCATGTCAGCCAGTTTGATATAGTGCTTGTAACTACTTTTAATGGAGAAGATGTCGACCAACTAGATTGTCGATCTATACCAATTATATCAAGTACACTTCCAGCTAGACTATACATCTAAGACAACTAAAAGATGACGCAAGCACACATATTTTCTTCAGGAAATGTACCTTTTCTAGTTGGATAAATGATACCAATGAGGTTGATCAGAATATATAAGTTGAAGGGAGACTTGTTTTGTGGAGCAGATGCATTGGCTTATTCCATCTCTCTATTCCCCAGTGTGCACATCAAATCAAATCAAATGTTACTGGTCACATATACATGGTAAGCAGATGTCAATGTGTGTGTACGAAATGCTTGTGCTTCTAGTTCCGACCATGCAGTAATATCTAACAAGTAATCTAACAATTTCAGACCAACTACCTTATACACACAAATGTAAAGGGATGAATAAGAATATGTACATATAAAATATATGGATGAGCGATGGTCAAACGGCATAGGCAAGATGCAATAGATGGTATAGAGTACGGTATATACATATGAGATGAGTAATGTAGGGTATGTATTCATAATATATATAAAGTGGTGTCGTGTCTTTGGCATCATTAAATTAATTTTATCAAATCAATTCTATGTAATTATTATTACGTGATTAAACTAATCATGTAATTGTAATTAACTAGGAAGTCGGGGCACCAAGGACAATGTTCAGATTACAAAGTTATAATTTTCCTAATATAACTTTTCAGATATTTTAATATCTGATCAATTAGTCTTCTAATTAATGAATTGTTCTTTACCTCACGTTAGTCTCATTCCAAACGTCGTAAGTTGTTGGTTATCTGCACGAACCCAGCCTTCACTATGAATCATCCATACATCAATTGTCTTAGTAAATAAATGATTAACTAAATAATCACAGAGATGCATAACAAGCAAACAGTAGGAATGGTTACAAGGAAATTATATGGGGATGTGCCCTAGTGGGCTAAACTGGTATGACGGCTTGGTAGGCAAAGGGACTGAGAAAAGCGCAAAAGACAAAAGACTACACAGTTGATAATTATATTGATAGAAATACTAATCCCTTGCACATGAACGCTCACTCATTCGGGAACAATCGCTATATATATATATATATATATATATATATATATATTTACGCTCAGTGTGTCGTCGTGATCTCTGTTGGAATCGTCCGTCTTTCTTTTGGAAAGTTCATCTGAACTGCTCTTTGCGTCCCTGGAGTCTTTTGTGGTTAGAATGGATACTTCAGAGTAACATTCAGAAATGTTCTTGTAGAATAGATGTTTTGGCGGTTGGCGGTCTTCACATTCAATGGTACATAATTTCTAGCTGCAGACTAGTAATTAGTATCGAAGATTTGTCGGTATCGTTAGTCTCTTATTCTGTCGGTATCGTTAGTCTCAGAGTTTAACCATTTCGACCAGTGTATCCAATGCTCCAGGTGGTTTGGTTAGGAATTCAAAAACTTTCGCCCCCTCTGTGATCGAGGTACGCATGGTCTACAGATGATTTCTCTAGGTGGTGTTTTTATTTGGAACAGTAAAAAGGAGCTGTCGCATGATGCCATATCAATGTCTGTGTAAAGGGGTGTGTAACTGGTGACAGGGAAGTCAAACGCAGGAGAGCAGAACTTGGTGAATAGCCTGAGCAGTTTAATACATAAAACTAACAGCATAAAAAACAACAAACACATGGGTACAAAACCCGTAGCGCACCAGTAACACAGAACAATAAACAGTTCCCGACAAGGACATGGGAGAAACAGAGGGAAAATATACATGTAATTAGGGAATTGAAACCAGGTGAGTGTGAAAACAAGACAAAACAATTGGAACATGAAAATGGATCGGCGATGGCTAGAAGACCGGTGATGTCGACCGCCGAACGTCGCCCGAACAAGGAGAGGAACCGACTTCGGCAGAAGTCTTGACAGTCTGCGCTCATGGGGTGGGCCAATAACTTAGTTAAACTTTAAAGGGAATTGGATTCTCTTTCATTAAAAAGTTTATAATTACATTACATCATTTCACAACTAGTTTAATCTTTACTCATTAATTTTATACAATAATTAGATGCAAAACCTCATAACTGAGGCTCCTGTATAAAACAGAGTTCTGGTAATGTGGCTGTATTGTCTTTCCTGAGGTCACAATCATAAAACATAACGGACCGGTCGTAGCTGGTTTCTCCACCGACCGTTTACACCAGGGGTGTCAAACTCAAATACCCAGTGGGCCAAAATGTAAAACCTGAACAAAGTCATGGGCCAACATTGAACAAATTAACCTTTTAATATGGACCCAAACAAGTTTTGCTTTAACATTGAATATGGAACAAGCATCGCTTATTACCATACAATATATCATTTAATAGTGGAGACATGCAAAATCGAATTTCAAATGAAAAAACACATCAATGGCATTCATTTATTAAATAAATAAAATTTAAATAAAAATTGTATGCCTCTTTTCTATTTGCAGCCTTCTGATTTAAATACCAAAATAAACTTTTTCCACTGGCTAATAATTTTACAAATAAAATTATAATAAATCAATCAACCATTCAAGCCCATGCCTTGTAGCAAGAAAAAGTGCATAAAGAAAACGTTAATTATTGCACACTGGTCTAATCTGATGTGCCCAAGCCAGATACCTGGCATCTCTTCTTGGATGCTAGTTCATCAATGTCTGGGCTCAAGCTCTGAGCTGAAGAAATCCTCAGTATCGAGCGAAGATGTTCATCAGTCTCCTGTGAGTTGTTTTGGTCATCTTCATCGAGGAGAAAAGTTGCTCGCATAGATAAGTGCTGCCGAACATGGAGAGCATCTGAGCAGCTTGGGTGCGGAGCTGAGGCATTGTGTCAGGGATGAACCGTGGAAACTGTGCGGCGCCCACAGCATCATACTTTGACTTCAGCGTGTCGTTGCACTGGAGTTCAATCAGCTCCATTTGGATGTTGGTTGGTGCATTTTCCACATCAACTGCGAAGGGATTACTAAGCAGTTCAAACTTGCATTTCTGGGCATCGAAGTCGGCAAATCGCCGGCTAAACTCAGCGGCGAGAACACTGAGTTTTTCAGCAAACTGTGCGCATGGGAACGCGGCGGTAGAGATCTGCGCTTTTATGGATTGGCAGCAGGGAAAATGGCAAGGGTTTCCTTGCAGCATCTGATTCTCCCACAGGCACAGTTTAGTTTTGAAGGCCCTCACTGCAGCGTACATGTCTGTGATGATGCGCCCCCGCCCCTGAAGCTGCAGGTTCAGCGCATCGAGATGGCTCGAGATGTCACAGAGAAAGGCCAGCTCACACAGGAACTTTTGCTCCCGGAGCTCTGCTGTATCCTTCCCTTTGGTTTCCAGGAATTGACATATTTCCTCACGCAGCTCGAAACATCTGTTCAGTACTTTTCCTCTGCTTAGCCATCTCACCTCTGTGTGATACGGCACGTCTGCGTATTCCGAACCACACTCCTCCAGAAAATATTTAAACTGGCGGTGTTTTAGACCTTTGGCTCTTATAAAGTTAACTACCTGTGTTACTGTGGTCATAACATGTTCCATCTTTAGGGCTTTGGCACACAGTGCTTCCTGATGTATGATGCAGTGGTAAACAGTTAGCTCACCTGCACAGTTCTCTTCCCGCATCTTCTCCCGAACCATGCCCACCAGTCCACTCTTTTTACCGCACATCGCTGGCGCACCATCTGTCGTTAATCCAACGAGTTTATTCCACGGCAGCTTTATTTCAGTTACACATTTGGAAACCTCCTCAAAGATTTCCTTTCCTGTGGTTGTGCCATGCATTGATTTGAATCCTAATAGCTCCTCCGTAACACACAGATTTGAGTCCACTCCACGGATGAAGACTGACAGCTTAGCAGTATCAGATGCGTCGCAGCTCTCATCCACAGCGAGGGAGAACGCAACAAAATCTTTTCCCTTTTCCATCAGCTGGTCATACAGATTGGTGGCAAGATCACATGTGCGATCAGCTACTGTGTTCCTGCTCAGGCTCACGTTTGAAAATGCTTGTTTTTTCTCTGGGCATACGAGGTCACAAACCTTCATCATGCACTTTTTCATGAACTCTCCCTCATTAAAGGGCTGGGCTGATTTTGCGATCTCTGCTGCCACTATATAACTAGCCTTTACAGCAGCCTCGCTTTGTGATGTGGCTTTTTTAAACATATTCTGTTGTGAAACCAAACTTCTTTTCATCTCCTCTACTTTCTGGCTCCTTTGAGTCATGTCCAGGTCCTTGTATTTGTCATGGTGTTTCGTTTCATAGTGTCGTCTAATGTTGTACTCCTTACTTACAGCCACGTTGACTCCACAAACAAGACAAACAGGTTTGTCTTTTACATACAGTGCCTTGCGAAAGTATTCGGCCCCCTTGAACTTTGCGACCTTTTGCCACATTTCAGGCTTCAAACATAAAGATATAAAACTGTATTTTTTTTGTGAAGAATCAACAACAAGTGGGACACAATCATGAAGTGGAACGACATTTATTGGATATTTCAAACTTTTTTAACAAATCAAAAACTGAAAAATTGGGCGTGCGAAATTATTCAGCCCCCTTAAGTTAATACTTTGTAGCGCCACCTTTTGCTGCGATTACAGCTGTAAGTCGCTTGGGGTATGTCTCTATCAGTTTTGCACATCGAGAGACTGAAATGTTTTCCCATTCCTCCTTGCAAAACAGCTCGAGCTCAGTGAGGTTGGATGGAGAGCATTTGTGAACAGCAGTTTTCAGTTCTTTCCACAGATTCTCGATTGGATTCAGGTCTGGACTTTGACTTGGCCATTCTAACACCTGGATATGTTTGTTTTTGAACCATTCATTGTAGATTTTGCTTTATGTTTTGGATCATTGTCTTGTTGGAAGACAAATCTCCGTCCCAGTCTCAGGTCTTTTTTTCTTCCAGAATGGTCCTGAATTTGGCTCCATCCATCTTCCCATCAATTTTAACCATCTTCCCTGTCCCTGCTGAAGAAAAGCAGGCCCAAACCATGATGCTGCCACCACCATGTTTGACAGTGGGGATGGTGTGTTCAGCTGTGTTGCTTTTACGCCAAACATAACGTTTTGCATTGTTGCCAAAAAGTTCAATTTTGGTTTCATCTGACCAGAGCACCTTCTTCCACATGTTTGGTGTGTCTCCCAGGTGGCTTGTGGCAAACTTTAAACGACACTTTTTATGGATATCTTTAAGAAATGGCTTTCTTCTTGCCACTCTTCCATAAAGGCCAGATTTGTGCAATATACGACTGATTGTTGTCCTATGGACAGAGTATCCCACCTCAGCTGTAGATCTCTGCAGTTCATCCAGAGTGATCATGGGCCTCTTGGCTGCATCTCTGATCAGTCTTCTCCTTGTATGAGCTGAAAGTTTAGAGGGACGGCCAGGTCTTGGTAGATTTGCAGTGGTCTGATACTCCTTCCATTTTAATATTATTGCTTGCACAGTGCTCCTTGGGATGTTTAAAGCTTGGGAAATCTTTTTGTATCCAAATCCGGCTTTAAACTTCTTCACAACAGTATCTCGGACCTGCCTGGTGTGTTCCTTGTTCTTCATGATGCTCTCTGCGCTTTTAACGGACCTCTGAGACTATCACAGTGCAGGTGCATTTATACGGAGACTTGATTACACACAGGTGGATTGTATTTATCATCATTAGTCATTTAGGTCAACATTGGATCATTCAGAGATCCTCACTGAACTTCTGGAGAGAGTTTGCTGCACTGAAAGTAAAGGGGCTGAATAATTTTGCACGCCCAATTTTTCAGTTTTTGATTTGTTAAAAAAGTTTGAAATATCCAATAAATGTCGTTCCACTTCATGATTGTGTCCCACTTGTTGTTGATTCTTCACAAAAAAATACAGTTTTATATCTTTATGTTTGAAGCCTGAAATGTGGCAAAAGGTCGCAAAGTTCAAGGGGGCCAAATACTTTCGCAAGGCACTGTATGTAAACAGATATTCTGCCTCCCACTTGTCCAGAAAGCTCCTGTTTTCTGCCTTTCTTTTCGCCATTTTTGGGAAGGGTTAGCTCGCTGACAGTTGTAGCGTCTATGCTGCTATGACTACTGTCACAGAGGAGAGAGCGTTTCTGGGTCCTGTCCTGATTGGCGCGCGAAAACAGCAGAGCATTATGGGATTCGTAGTATTAGTGGTGAATGCGCTGTATAATACCGGCGGGCCAGCTCTAGTAGTAATTTGGTATTGTCTCGCGGGCCAAATATAATTACCCCGCGGGCCAAATTTGGCCCACGGGCCAGAGTTTGACACCCATGGTTTACACGTTCTCCAAAACATGGATATTGTTCAGTTCTCAAGTTCTGTGATGTAGAAGAAGTTCCTTTGTTCTACTGTGAAACTCTCTTTCTATACTGCCTGGCCCTGAGGAGAGTCTCCTCATGCAATTTACGACGTGAGATAACAGAACCTGGGTGTAGGAGGGAGAGAGAGGTGGTCAGAGAGAGGGGGAGGGTACTCGCTGTACCCAAAGAGCGCCACATCATGACATTGGCATTGTTTAAAGTAACGAGTGATACATTTACTGCATCCAATTTTTTATTAATAAAGTGGCTAGAGATTTGAGTCAGTATGTTGGCAGCAGCCACTCAATGTTAGTGGTGGCTGTTTAACCGTCTGATGGCCTTGAGATAGAAGCTGTTTTTCAGTCTCTCGGTCCCAGCTTTGATGCACCTGTACTGACCTTGCCTTCTGGATGATAGCGGGGTGAACAGACAGTGGCTCGGGTGGTTGTTGTCCTTGATTATCTTTTTTGGCCTCCTGGAGGGCAGGTAGTTTTCCCCCGGTGATGCGTTGCACCACCCTCTGGAGAGCCTTACGGTTGTGGGCGGAGCACAGATGTTGGTTTAATGTAATTTCATTGAAATTAAGAGGAAGGAATGTTGATTCAACCAGTATGTGCACAGTGGGTTCACCCTCGCCCTCTATCACTTTTTGGTAAGCTTGACAAGAGTCCGTATCTGTGAATATGCAATAATGTGAATATGCATGTCTCTTAATGCCTGTTGAACATTTCTGTTTTAATTATCAGTGGACAAATGCCTATTGGCCAATAATATATTTTTTTGAAAGGTCAATGAAATTGGAAAAAGGGATTAGTGTTTTGTTAGGACAAGCAAGATGTATTTTGAAATCGCCATTTATTTACAAGAGCAGCCAAGTTTTCAAATGTGAAGTGTAGGGGTTTGGCTGTCATTTGCGCAAAAAGGTGATGAACGCAGACTTTCCCAAGGTGTTATTGTATTGTATTAACTCAATGAGATAATTGTTCAAAATTATCAAGTAATCTGTTACCTTCTGATGTTGCATTGACTAATTACTTTTCACCAGAAAACAAGGGAATCATTTGGCAAAGTGCCCGACGTCACAATAAATCCATTTAAAGGATTAAATGAGTCCCATTTTTGTGCAGCAGATTTTACCTCACAATCAAGTGGAACAATCAACAATAGACACATTCAGTTAATGTCTCTAGCCTCACATAGTACATTCCCAGAGGGGAGAAGAACACACACAAACAAAAGAGAGTCAAGCTTATCAAAAAACCTATTTACACACACACACACACAGGCAGACACATGCACACTATAAATTAGTCACCAGGGAAGACAAGAAACGGCACCTTCCTGGACTTAAAGGATGAGGATAACGTTGTGAGACCTGGTAGTTAAGTGTAGTTCTGTGTTGAATGAACAATCTCAAGCTTTTCCGGCATTTCTGTTCGTTATTTTCACCACTTTCCATCTTCCTTTCAGACCACCATTTTGAGATTTCTGAGTGGCAAATCGGAAGCATCTCTAAGGTCCTTGGGAAGTGGAACGGAAAATATAGACTCTTGATTATAATGCTAGTCACACATACAAAATGAAACATTCCATGTAATACACAAACACATATCATATGACTACAGTCAGTCAGATATGCCACCAGTATAAATCGATCAGTTGCCAGCCCCAGCCATTTAAAACCTTGCTCATTGCCATGCCTTGGGCTCCTAAAGAGAGCTGGCATGGTTACATTAATCATGGCTGCCATTTGTAGAATTACCTGAGGGTAGGCTTGGGGCCTGATCAAACAGAATGCATAATCCATTCAAGATAGATAGATAGATCTAGATAGATAGATAGATAACCTCCAGTACCTCTGTTCAGCAGTACAGAGAGACGTCACAAACAGCACCTAACTGTGATACAGTCTACAGACAGTATGATAACCTTTAGACAGAGATGAGCTAAATGTAGTGCTGTCTGTTGCCTAGAACAGGCTGTGGCCACACAGTGACACATGAAAATTGATACGCGTCCCATCATTGTACATTTTTGTCCAACAAAAGTTCAACTCAAGTCAACTATTTTCGGACGAGTTAAGATAGGCCAACATATTGTGCATTTTTAACAGACAATTATCTCTGTTCTAGTCATCCATCAACGGATCACTCCCATTGAAAAACCGCTGGCTTTATCCTTAATATTCGGAGACAAAATCTATTTTTGCCTGCAGCCTTACACTAAAAAAATAATGATATATAATGTATCCAAAGCGACTTACAGTCATGCTTGCGTAAATGTTCTGTGTGTGGCCCCAGCGGGATTCGAACCCATGACGGTGCAAGCGCCATGCTCTACCGATTGAGCCACACAGGACACTATTTCTATTGGGTTGTTGTGTGTACCTCTCCTTTTCTTTTGCCTTACATGAACCTCATCTTTTAATTTCCATCTTAGGTTTCCCTCAAAGCGCAATTTATCCCTGAATGACAGTGTCTTACACACACATGCGCACACACACTACGCACACACACAAAAACACACACGCGGCACACACACACACACACACAATCACATACACATTCACACACATGCACACACACACAGACTTTCCTCCCCAGGAAGATGTCAGTGAGACTATCATGTTCTCCACAAGAAGATTACTCAATCATGAACAGTGCAGTTTGCCCTGCAATCATACAAGCACTTCTCATTGGCCTGCCACAGGCACAAAGTTGCGCTCTGTCAAACTGCGATTAGGACCTACAGATTGTTCTGGTTTCTTCACTGGGATGAAATGGCTCTTCCCGCTGGCTGTAGTGACCAGCGGACATTCCACTCGATTCAAAGCGTCGCATTGGAGAAATAAACTGCGCAGCTGAGCCTTAGACTCCCTAGACACAGAATATGGTTGCTGCCTCCCCTGCTGCAAAACAATGGTCAATTACATTCAGATATAATACAGCTCGGGAGTTTTTCCTCAACTTGCTCTTGGGAGTCTTTAAAAGCAATGAACAACAGATTACAAAAACAACTAGATTAATTTGAGAAGATTTCCTCTGCACTCAATATCTAAAATATTGCTCCGGGCAATAACCAAGAGCCTCAGAATCAATTGAAGCACTATCTTATCGTCTCATTGTTGCCAACATCTTGTTTTGCTCCGGTCTTTTGAGATGAGCCGATCCTTGAAAACAATGAGTAGGAACAGCATTGCTTTGAGCAGGGTCCTGATGGGCCCCCAGGCTCCAAATTAAAGAGTGAGTCCTGCCAGGCACTCACAAAGCAATCACACCCCTATCTGTGCTACCCCTCAGGCTCAGCACGGCTAGATTACTCAGGGAAAGAACATTGGTTCAGGGGGGATTTAACTTCTCTATGCTATCTTGGAGTGAAGTGGCTCCTTAACAGTACAGCACATTGGGCGAATGCAGGAGTGCACAATGTTGACCCTTGAGGGTCGTAGTCAACGTCTGCTTGTTTTGCATTCTCTTCGGTTGATAATCAGATACTGAGTTAGACCAGGCAACAAAAAAAATGGTGTTTGATCTCCATAGGCAATCCTAGAATGTTCGTCAAAAAGCAAGGAACAAAAACCAGCAGGACTGTGGAGCTTTTAAGATTGCACTGGTGCACCCTTGGTTCTACTTAATGTAGTGTGATGCGGTGCTGTCGTTACCCACCTCATGAGTCAGAGGATACCTGACGTAACACATCATGTATCCTGTTGTCCCCTTTGATTCCAGTTCTGATATCAGCAGCCATTCATGCATTTGTGTTTTTTTTTTAAATAAACCTCCGTGTGAATAGTCTGATTCCCTTTCCCAATTCATGTTAAATTTGATGTTTTCAGAGGGCGCCGAGGAAGAGATTACTTTTGAAGATATTAATGCCTTTCGGTGATAGTTATCAGTCTTGGGCTCGTGTGGCCAGTCAGTGAGGAAGAAAACAATGTTGATTTCTGAAGAAGATCAAAACTTCATGACACATCAAGATATCAATCCTCAATCCTGACTAACCGCCCCCCCCCCCCCCCCCCCCCCCCCCCCCCATGTATTTAATAGGCTAGTGTTGTTTTTGCAAATTATATCAGCGACCATTGACCTATTGCTTGCATTAGAGATAACAAATATACATTTTTGAAATGCATTTTTAGAAATTCTCACCCCAGGTGATCCTTCATGATCTATAGTGTTTCTTCAGGCCCTGTTTTGGCATTTTCATTTTTCTCATCCAGTTTAGCCTCTCTGGCTGATAATAATGTCCCCTTTCAAGCAACAGAGTCAAAAACCGATCTAAACCATGGTACCCTTCTGCACTCTCAGACCTCCTCTTTATGAAAAAAAATCAAGCCTGGGCCAAGGCTAGACAAACTGTCTCATTAGCTGATTGGCAGCTATTTAGGCGGTTGAGAAATAGTTGCACTGCCTCAGTTAAACAGGCCAAACGACTTTCTTAGGCAGACTCTGTTAGTGTTCCCTCTAAATTCTGGAAAACTGTTAATTCACTGAGGCAGGGTAATTCTTCGACTTCCCTGTTTAAGCAAGTCGTTTTAGACTCCTGCATTACTACTGAAAAAAATTCAGATTTGTGATGCTTTTAATCTGCATTTTATCTCAGCTGGTTTCTCATTTGAATAAAATACTGGTCTTGGCCAGTCAGTTGACTGTTCTTCCCAGTTGCCTCAATGGATGATCAGTCAATCTCAAGTGATTTAGTGGTAGTCAGGGTTTTTCTTTTAGGCAACTCACAGAAACAGAAGGTCTTGCTGCCTTATGAGCTATTGACAGCAATAAATCAATAAGTCATTAGGGGCTGACAATTTGGACCAATCATTGCTTGAGTTTGCGGCGCCTCTCGTTGCTGGCTCAGTAACACACATTTTTTAAATTGAACTTTATTATCAGGACATATTCCAAAAGGTGTGGAAAGCATATTTTGTGCTGCCACTCCGTAAGGGCGGGGATAGTAGTGATCTCGATAGTTATCGATCCATTTCCAGGTGTCACGCCCTGGTCTTAGTATTCTGTGTTCTCTTTATTATTTTGGTCAGGCCAGGGTGTGACATGGTTATTTATGTGGTGTGTTTTGTCTAGGCTTTTTTTGTAGGTTATGGGATTGTGGTATATATAGTATAGTAGTCTAGGAAAGTCTATGGTTGCCTGGAGTGGTTCTCAATCAGAGGCAGGTGTTTATCGTTGTTTCTGATTGGGAACCATATTTAGGCAGCCATATTCTTTGAGTGTTTCGTGGGTGTTTGTTTGCACCAGATAGGGCTGTTTTGGTTTTTCACGTTACGGTTATTGTTTTTGTATTGTTTGTATTTTCATCTTTATTAAAGATGTTTAATAATAACCACGCTGCATTTTGGTCCTCCTCTCTTACAACGGAAGAAGACCTTAACAGAATCACCCACCACAACAGGACCAAGCGGCGTGGTGACAGGCTGCGGCAGCAGGAGCAGCGAAATCCAGATTTCTGGACATGGGAGGAAATCTTGGACGGTAAAGGACCCTGGGCACAGCCAGGAGAATATCGCCGTCCCAAAGAAGAGCTGGAGGCGGCGAAGGTGGAGAGGCACTGGTATGAGGAGGCAGCACGGCGACGCGGATGGAAGCCCGAGAGTCAGCCCCAACCATTTCTTGGGGGGGGCACACAGGGAGTATGGTGAAGCCAGGTAGGAGACCTGCGCCAACTTCCTGTGCTTACCGGGAGGCTAGACCGGGCAGGCACCGTGTTATGCTCACGTCCTGACCAACTAAAACAAACAATTAACACAATAACTAGGGTCGGAACGTGACACATCTTCTAAGCATGACTCCTAATCGTTGGAAAGTTTTGTTCATCGAGAGATGCATAGAACCTTGTCAGTGACATTGTTTTGAATAGTTCTCCAATCACTGCATCAGACTGAAAATCGTTGCAAGTCAGTGGGAGTGTTATCCACACTGGAAGGTGAAAGGAGAAGAACCAACAGCATGCCATTTTCCAACACTTTGAAATCCTCAAAACGACAAGAAAACTCACCGCTCAAAGCACACAGCAGCGATGTATACTTCTCCCGCTGGTCATCTGATAGGGAACAGACAAGTAGTGTCGGGAATGTGGGTGAGATTGTTGGCTTCTACTTGATGGGTCACAAGGAGTAATTTTTGCTTGAAGGCTTTGACAAGGCTGTACATCTGATGTTCAAAATGGCCCTTCCCTTGTAGTTTGGAATTCGGTTCATTCATGAGGCCCATGATGTCCACGGTGAAGGCAAAATCAGCAAACCATTCTTTATCTTGCAGTGGAGGGATAACCACACATTTTCCTTTCATTTGCAAAAACTCAGCAATCTCCGACTTCAGGTCCCTCACCCTTTTAAGCACCTTCCCCAAACTCAGCCATCTCACGTTTGTGTGGTAGGGGAGATCTGCATGACCCGACTCTGTCTCTTCCAACAGTGAGACAAACTGCCTGTGATTTAAAGATTTAGATTTTATGAAGTTTACCACTTTAGTGACTGTATCCACAACATGGCTCATTTTCAGAACACATTTACAGAGCACCTCCTGATGAGGAGGGAAAAACACTCTAGACCACCTTTACTCCAGACACAGAGATACGTACAAAGTTCTCCCTCACCCTCCATTTGGCAAATCTGACCATTTTATCTTCCTGATTCTGAGGCACCAGTGACTCGGTCAACAAAAAAGTGGTCAGATGAAGTAGATGCTAAGCTACCAGACTGTTTTGCTAGCACAGACTGGACTATGTTCTGGGATTCTTCCGATGGCATTGAGGAGTACACCACATCAGTCACTGGCTTCATTGATATGAGCATCGATGACATCGTCCCCACAGTGACTGTACACACATACCCCAACCAGAAGCCATGGATTACAGGCAACATCCGCAGTGAGCTAAAGGGTAGAGCTGCCGCTTTCAAGGAGTGCGACTCTAACCCTGAAGCTTATAAGATATCCCGCTATGCCCTCCGACGAACCATCAAACAGGCAAAGCGTCAATACAGGACTAAGATCGAATTGTACTACAGCAGTTTCGACTCTCGTCGGATGTGGCAGGGCTTGCAAACTATTACAGACTACAAATGGAAGCATAGCTGAGAGCTTCCCAGTGACACGAGCCTACCAGACGAGCTAAATCACTTCTATACTCGCTTCGAGGCAAGTAACACTGAAACATGCATGAGAGCACCAGCTGTTCTGGATGACTGTGTGATCACGCTCTCTGCAGCCGATGTAAGTAAGACCTTTAAACAGGTCAACATTCACAAGGCCGCAGGGCCAGACGGATTACCAGGACGTGTACTCCGAGCATGCGCTGACCAACTGGCAAAGGTCTTCAACCTCTCCCTTTCTGAGTCTGTAATACCAACATGTTTCAAGCAGACCACCATAGTCCCTGTGCCCAAGAACACTAAGATAACCTGCCTAAATTACTACCGACACGTAGCACATGTCTGTAGCCATGAAGTGCTTTGAAAGCCCGGTCATGGCTCACATCAACACCATTATCACAGAAACACTAGACCCATTCCAATTTGCACTCCACACTGCCCTTTCCCACCTGGACAAAAGGAACACTTATGTGAGAATGCTATTCATTGACTACAGCTCAGAGTTCAACACCATAGTGCCCTCAAAGCTCATCACTAAGCTAAGGACCCTGGGACAAAGCATCTTCCTCTGCAACTGGATCCTGGAATTCCTGACGGGCCACCCCCAGGTGGTAAGGGTAGGTAACAACACATCCACCACACTGATTCTTAACACGTGGGCCCCTCATTGGTGCGTTTTCAGTCCCCTCCTGTACTCCCTGTTCACTCATGACTGCACGGCCAGGCACAACTCCAACACCATCATTAAGTTTGCCGATGACACAACAGTGGCAGGCCTGATCACCAACAATGACGAGACAGCCAAAAGGGAGGAGGTCAGAGACCTGGCCGTTTGGTGACAGGACAACAACCTCTCCCTCAACGTGATTAAGACTAAGGAGATTATTGTGGACTACAGGAAAAAGAGGACTGACCACGACCCCATTCCCATCGAGGGGGCTGTAGTGGAGCAGGTTGAGAGCTTTAAGATCCTTGGTGTCCGCATCACCAACAAACTAACATGGTCCAAGCATCCTGACTGTTTGCATCACTGCCTGGTATGGCAACTGCTTGGCACTGGTTTGAAGTCGTAGGCAGGGCTACCTCATCACGAGAGCGTGAGTCAAACTCACCTCTGCTACATTCACCCCCTTCTGCTACATTCACCCACTTCTGCGATTGAACTCCTGATGTTATTTTCCTATTTATTTCCATGCTTTTCCAGGGACCTCCTGAAAGCTAACTGAGGTCCCCCAGGGCTCAGTCCTAGTCCCCCTGGTTGAGAATAACTCATTTAGATGACACAGAAACCATATTCTCAAACACAGCAGACTGCCGGGTTCCGTCAGAGTACCTTGCCTTATGAATGATCAAAGATATCCTGGCAATAAATATTTGTAATTCAGTCAAGTGATCCATACCCTAGCAAAAAAATAACAGAGATGACAAGGCTGATTCAAGTGAATACCAATGGATTATTGTCACGGATCCCTCCTGAACTGTCATTACGCACTGATCCCTATTCCCATTGATTAGTAATTGTATAAGTGTGCCCTTTGTTCACCATTGTCCTGTCGATTATTGTTCCAATGACCATTGGTCGTGTGAGTACGTGTGCTTTGTTGTTTAGGCTTTCGTGCCACGTATATTGTGCAGATGATTATGGTCTCGTCCCATGTGATAATCATTGTGTGCTTGTGTTATTTATTCAAGGTACTCCTTGCTCTTTTGTTTGGGTTTCTGCCCTGTGTTTTGTATATGTGTTTGTTTGGTATTCGCCCCCGTGCCTTTACACGGCACACTGTAATTTGAGAAATAAAAACCCTATTACGCATTCCTGCGCCTGTCTCCCGATCTATTTATACCGACGTGACAGTGACAAATAAACTTTGATTTGATATGTTACACACAGTAAATCCCTGGTCAGGCGGCAACATACTAGTACATTCGAGTATATATCCTATTTTTCTACTTTACAGACATACATTTTCATTATGTAGTTCTCAAATCTGTAGTACACAAACCAGTTTAAATGTAAATCTATAGGTTTACAAAAAGTTTAAGTAACAATCAATTAAAAGCGGTGGATTGAGTAATAGTAAAATGTATTTTAACAATAGAGATGATAATTATATCAAAAGTCATGTGAGTCATTGTGAAAGGCAATTACTTTATGTATTGCAATGTGCAACATGAATTGTAGACAAAACACTGATTAAGTTTGGTGAAAAAGAGTCTGTATGATTTTTGGTACTTAGTCAATTGAAAATGTGCTGAAGGGTTTTGAATGACTGCCTTTTTGATGGTCTGTTTTGAGTTTTGTCCTAAGGAAATTGCCACAAAGCGATAAAAAAATGGTCATTTACTAACTTTGGAGTAAAATGTAAATGCACCTCATACCAAGCGCCTGGAGGGAGCGAAAGATAGAGAATAAACAGAGGAGGAAACGCTGAAACAAGCACATGCATCCGCTGACAGGGCAGACGTGCTGGTGGGAACTTTTTCGTTTTTCAGCTATGTTGGTCCAGTTTCAGCTAGATATTGGTCGTGCTTGATATTTACAAGTGTAACTGGGAACCAGGTAGATGTAACTGATGTGAAATGGCTAGCTAGTTAGCGGGGTGCGCGCTAATAGCGTTTCAATCGGTGACGTCACTCACTCTGAGACCTTGAAGTATTTGTTCCCCTTGCTCTGCAAGGGCCGTGGCTTTTGTGGAGCGACGGGTAACGATGCTTCGAGTGTGCCTGTTGTCTGTGGGCAGAGGGTCCCTGGTTCGAGCCCAGGTAGGAGCGAGGAGAGGGATGGAAAGCTATACTGTTACATAAAGTTGCTAATTACATCCCCTCATGGGGGAGTGTTATGTGAGTGGCACACCATATGGAGCAGTCTATTGGCTGACAAGACCAGATCAATCATGGCTGATTGGCTGGACGGCAGCCATTAACATGATAAATGGAAATGTAGGGTCTGTCTCAATTCCCAAAGATGATGCCTTTTAGCAGAGTATGTGAGCAGAGTGGAGTTGGAGCGGAGCGAGGAGTGGAGGGTGCCCAATTTGACTGGAACTTGGAGTGAGAGTCCAAAATACTGGAGCTTTGGCCTTCTTGCCTGCTCCAATTTCGCTCCAGTAGCGCTTCCTTCACGAGCTCAGGGTATGCCCGCCCCAGCACGCATTTGTAGTCATCTTGTGTGCTGCCACAGCCCCTTGCTTTAGCTACTGTCATGGAGTTCTCTAAATATTTTCATAAAGAAACTAATTAAACACACAGGTGCTAAATCAAGGTGACTTACAAAGATGAGGACCAAGAGCAAGAGAGAGAGTGCAGTGATTTAGTGTCCACAACTAAAGAATCACTGTGGAATGTAAAAAGACACGTATCCCAAAAGCACGTGCACGTGCTAAAAGAAAGGAATGAGGTGGTTAGATAACTAAGTGTATCATTGTAGCAAAATATTTATAAACATAAAAATCTCTTATACATTTTGTTCATTTTCGTTCTATTATCTATACAATTGGCCATAATTGATTTTGGCCCTATAGGTCTGGCATTTTCCCATGTTCAAGGAACTTTCTGTTTTGATTGGGTTATTTTACCTAAAGACCTTTAGGCCTACCTATAGAAAAATGTCAAAACAACCCTGGATCTCTGCCCAGCCTGGCAAGAGGGGCCAAAAGGGTGTTTAGCTTCCCCAGTGGCTCTGCAAGTGTGCAGAGGATTTTCTCTGCGGACCGGCCTGCTCTTCATGCACCATCGCATGAGCCTGAAGCCACAGACTGGCCAAACTCGTGTTTTAAAAAATGACTTCTAAAAATTAATTCAAAGGCACTAAGTCATTTTTTTGTTTAATGTGCATTTCATTCTAAGTAAGTCACAGCCTATATGCACAATTTATAGACTATAATGATTAAATACAATGATATGTTATTTAAATACTGAGGGCTTTATGCCCCTAACAGCCTACCGTGTCGCACTCTCAAATGCTTCACAATGTATTTCTTTGTAGGCTTTAGCCTTGAAATAATTGAAATAATATAGCCTAAATAATACATTTTTGTTCCTTCTTTCTGGCTCCTGACCTATTTAGTGTTTACATGCGGTTTTAATAAGACACGTAGCCAATTTGAAATTATGTTTGCTTCTTACATTCCCCTTTTCATGTTTATTCAAATTGCTTTCATTCAAATCCATATGGTTTGGTTTCAATAATTCAAAAACAATTAGTAAGTCCAGATGGGTGTTGGTTAACTTGTGATTTTAATGAATGGAGCGAATGGGGAGCGGTTTATACCGGAGCACCGGAGCAGTGCCATGAGCAATGAGTCAGATTTCTACCTGCTCAACTCCGCTCACATGTCCTGCTTTTGAGGCAGTATCTGTGGGCACATGTATCAAGTGTGTCAGAGAAGTGAGTGATGATCTAGGATCAGGTCCCCCCTGTCCATGTAATCTTATTCATTGTAATCTAAAAGGCAAAATCTGCACTCCTACTCTGAGACGCTCTACGCATACCAAAGTCAGGAAGTTAATATATCACTGACCACATTAAAGCCTTTGTTAGATTTTTCCCATTATTTAGAATGTTTTGGCTACAATGTAGTATAGCCACTCGGAGGGGGGGGGTCTGTAGCTCTGTAGGCCCATGCGCCTGTCATCGATGTCTATTATATATTTGTTTTATTGATTGAGCCTGCTGTCTGGTCAAAAATGAATGGAGTCATGTTTTGTAGCAATTATTGTGGCCTTTGTGTTTTGTCGATTGCACAATCACGCTAGCAGCGAGTAGATATTGTTGTCCTTGATCAATAGAGCCATTGGACTAATCTCAATGATGTTCCTATCTGCCAGGACATTGCAGGATATCTAGGTTGACTCATTTTCCCTGGCTTTGTTAGGACTACAGCCTGACGGGAGCCCCTCTTCTTTGATCCCACCATTGAACGCAGGCTTTTTGAAATGGGGGTGGTACTAATTTACAGGTTGACTGAAGCTACTGTGCCCTGTCTATCCCCCTGAAGTGTTGGGTTCGGGGCTTCATCACTTTCTTCACCACCCACTGCTTTGACCTCTTGTAGAATATTTTTTTGTATTGTAAGTCTCCTGGATAGACATGAAGACTGATCATGAGGATCTGTAAAACATAAGGACTGATCATGAGGGTGTGTAAAACATAAAGACTGATCATGAGGATGTGTAAAACATAGACTGATCATGAGGATGTGTAAAACATAAAGACTGATCATGAGGATGTGTAAAACATAGACTGATCATGAGGATGTGTAAAACATAAAGACTGATCATGAGGATGTGTAAAACATAGACTGATCATGAGGATGTGTAAAACATAAAGTCTGATCATGAGGATGTATAAAACATAAAGACTGATCATGAGGATGTATAAAACATAAAGACTGATCATGTGGATGTATAAAACATAAAGGCTGATCATGAGGATGTGTAAAACATAAAGACTGATCATGAGGATGTGTAAAACATAAAGGCTGATCATGAGGATGTGTAAAACATAAAGACTGATTATGAGGATGTATAAAACATAAAGACTGATCATGAGGATGTGTAAAACATAAAGACTGATCATGAGGATGTATAAAACATAAAGACTGATCATGTGGATGTATAAAACATAAAGGCTGATCATGAGGATGTGTAAAACAGACTGATCATGAGGATGTGTAAAACAGACTGATCATGAGGATGTGTAAAACATAAAGACTGATCATGAGGATGTGTAAAACAGACTGATCATGAGGATGTGTAAAACAGACTGATCATGAGGATGTGTAAAACATAAAGACTGGTCATGAGGATGTGTAAAACATAAAGACTGATCATGAGGATGTATAAAACATAAAGACTGATCATGTGGATGTATAAAACATAAAGGCTGATCATGAGGATGTGTAAAACATAAAGACTGATCATGAGGATGTATAAAACATAAAGACTGATCATGAGGATGTGTAAAACATAAAGACTGATCATGAGGATGTATAAAACATAAAGACTGATCATGAGGATGTATAAAACATAAAGGCTGATCATGAGGATGTGTAAAACATAAAGACTGATCATGAGGATGTATAAAACATAAAGACTGATCATGAGAATGTGTAAAACAAAGACTGATCATGAGGATGTGTAAAACATAAAGACTGATCATGAGGATGTATAAAACAAAGACTGATCATGAGGATGTGTAAAACATAAAGACTGATCATGAGGATGTGTAAAACATAGACTGATCATGAGGATGTGTAAAACATAAAGGCTGATCATGAGGATGTGTAAAACATAAAGGCTGATCATGAGGATGTGTAAAACATAAAGACTGATCATGAGGATGTATAAAACATAAAGACTGATCATGAGGATGTATAAAACATAAAGACTGATCATGAGGATGTATAAAACATAAAGACTGATCATGTGGATGTATAAAACATAAAGGCTGATCATGAGGATGTGTAAAACATAAAGACTGATCATGAGGATGTATAAAACATAAAGGCTGATCATGAGGATGTGTAAAACATAAAGACTGATCATGAGGATGTATAAAACATAAAGACTGATCATGAGAATGTGTAAAACATAAAGACTGATCATGAGGATGTGTAAAACATAAAGACTGATCATGAGGATGTATAAAACATAAAGACTGATCATGAGAATGTGTAAAACATAAGGACTGATCATGAGGATGTATAAAACATAAAGACTGATCATGAGGATGTGTAAAACATAAGGACTGATAATGAGGATGTATAAAACATAAAGATTGATCATGAGAATGTGTAAAACATAAGGACTGATCATGAGGATGTATAAAACATAAAGACTGATCATGAGGATGTGTAAAACATAAAGGCTGATCATGAGGATGTATAAAACATAAAGACTGATCATGAGGATGTATAAAACATAAAGACTGATCATGAGGATGTGTAAAACATAAAGGCTGATCATGAGGATGTATAAAACATAAAGACTGATCATGAGGATGTATAAAACAAAGACTGATCATGAGGATGTGTAAAACATAAAGACTGATCATGAGGATGTGTAAAACATAGACTGATCATGAGGATGTGTAAAACATAAAGGCTGATCATGAGGATGTGTAAAACATAAAGACTGATCATGAGGATGTGTAAAACATAAAGACTGATCATGAGGATGTATAAAACAAAGACTGATCATGAGGATGTGTAAAACATAAAGACTGATCATGAGGATGTGTAAAACATAGACTGATCATGAGGATGTGTAAAACATAAAGGCTGATCATGAGGATGTGTAAAACATAAAGGCTGATCATGAGGATGTGTAAAACATAAAGACTGATCATGAGGATGTATAAAACATAAAGACTGATCATGAGGATGTATAAAACATAAAGACTGATCATGAGGATGTATAAAACATAAAGACTGATCATGTGGATGTATAAAACATAAAGGCTGATCATGAGGATGTGTAAAACATAAAGACTGATCATGAGGATGTATAAAACATAAAGGCTGATCATGAGGATGTGTAAAACATAAAGACTGATCATGAGGATGTATAAAACATAAAGACTGATCATGAGAATGTGTAAAACATAAAGACTGATCATGAGGATGTGTAAAACATAAAGACTGATCATGAGGATGTATAAAACATAAAGACTGATCATGAGAATGTGTAAAACATAAGGACTGATCATGAGGATGTATAAAACATAAAGACTGATCATGAGGATGTGTAAAACATAAGGACTGATAATGAGGATGTATAAAACATAAAGATTGATCATGAGAATGTGTAAAACATAAGGACTGATCATGAGGATGTATAAAACATAAAGACTGATCATGAGGATGTGTAAAACATAAAGGCTGATCATGAGGATGTATAAAACATAAAGACTGATCATGAGGATGTATAAAACATAAAGACTGATCATGAGGATGTGTAAAACATAAAGGCTGATCATGAGGATGTATAAAACATAAGGACTGATCATGAGGATGTATAAAACATAAAGATTGATCATGAGAATGTGTAAAACATAAGGACTGATCATGAGGATGTATAAAACATAAAGACTGATCATGAGGATGTGTAAAACATAAAGGCTGATCATGAGGATGTGTGAAACATAAAGACAGATCATGAGGACGTGTAACCGTACAAGAAACCATGTTCATCTGTGAACAACAAAGCATACAGTAGACTAGTATGTGTTTTGCTGCACTCAGAGTCAATAATGGGGCATTGAAATGGG
Organism: Oncorhynchus mykiss; assembly: GCF_013265735.2. Lineage (NCBI taxonomy): Eukaryota > Metazoa > Chordata > Actinopteri > Salmoniformes > Salmonidae > Oncorhynchus > Oncorhynchus mykiss. Next base: position 21,859,865 of record NC_048583.1, on the reverse strand, counting down.
CTGTTAACAAAGACATGAAAAGTTTATGGGGGGCTTGAGTTGTCGACAGTCTAGTCGTGTATTGTTGTGTATGAGCACCTATAGTTGTGCTGTTGAGTAGACAAGCACTTCCAACAATAGAGTGAATAGGCTAGAGTAATACACTAACAGCCATTCCTGCAAGGGTGTGAAAAGTTTGAGGAACTCTTGGCTTGCAGACAGTTTAGTGTATTGTTTTGTTTTCTCAAGAGGGTGTTGTGCTTTCATAATACCTTTGGCTGTCCTGGCTTGTTTCCGAGTCAGATGTTGTTGCGCTTGAGCTTGTTCCCGGCTGAATTCTTTCATCCAATGGGTCTACAGGCTCTGTACTACTTAAGCTGGTGTCAAGGTCATCTTCGTTAGCAGCAGGATTAGTCTGTAGGACACACAATCGTCAGTGATTAGCCAACATTTTACTACTTTGTCCCCATCAATACACACTCAAAAAATGCAATGCCAGTGCCTTCGGAAAGTATTCAGACCCCTTGACTTTTCCCACATTTTGTCATTATGGGGGGTTGTGTGTAGATTGCTGAGGACATTTTTGTATTTAATCCATTTTAGAATGTGGCTATAATGTAACAAAATGTGGAAAAAGTCACGGGTTAGACAGTAGGCAACACTGCATAATGAAACAATCCCTTGTAAGCTAGTGTTTTCAGGGATGGACTGGACTGTATTATTTGGTGTTAATAGACTGGTTTAACTCGCAACAACTTTTTAACCAAGCTGGGAGAGAACACGAGGACGGCTCATGTCCTGCAAGTTCAGGTAGGCTACTCAGGACAGTTGTATATTTAAAAAATATATATTGTTAGCTGATTAGTATGCTGTTGTATCGAAAATATATTTTACAATCTGCAATGTTTGAATTTACAGCAGTCTAAATGGCAGCATTGCAACACCATGTATAGCTTCGTGAAATTAATGTTAGGCTTAACATGAGAAAATGACAACCAAATAGGCCTACCAGTAAACATTTAGCCATTAGCTAAAGCAAAGCTACATGCCCTGGCACCACAGAAAGCCTAACATCAATTCGATAGTCAGATGCATAGACATGTTATCATTTCAGCACCATGGACAGCGATTGGTAGTTTAAAGTTTTAATGTCACATGCACAAGTACAGTTAAATGACTTTTTTTGCAAGCTCTAACCCCAACAATGCAGTAATCATAAACAATGTACTACAAAGAATAACAAGGTAGAACAAAAACACATAAGATATAGAAATAAGGAGAACACAATAAAGTAAGTAAGTTCCACTACCATATTTACAATGTGCAGGGATACTGGATTGATAGAGGTAGATATGTTTAGGCGAAAGGTGACTAGACATCAGGATGGTAAATAGAGTAGCAGCCATTGATTGTACAGTACGTGAGTGGGTGTGTGTAGAGTCAGTATAAATGTGCGTGCATATTATGCGTGTGTGAGCACATGATGGAGTGAGTGTTTGTATGTGTGTTGGAATATCAGTGTGCATAGCGTGAGTGTGCATAGAGGCAAAAATAAGAATAAAATACAAAGGTCAATGCAGATTGTGTAGCCATTTTGTTAGCTATCTAGCAGTCTTATGGCATGGGGATAGAAGCTGTTCAGGAGGAGCCTGTTGTCAGACTTGATGCACCGGTACCGTTTCCCGTGCAAAAGCAGAGAGAACATTCTATGGCTTGGATGGTTGGAGTCTTTAATGATCTTCCGGGCCTTCCTTTCACACCGCCTGATATAGAGGTCCTGGATGGCAGGGAGGGAGCTCGGCCCCAGTGATGTACTGGGCTGTCCGCACCACCCTCTTTAGCATCATGCGATCGAGGGCGGTGCTATTGCCATTCCAAGCAGTGATGCAGCCAGTCAAGATGCTCTCAATGGTACAGCTGAGGATGTGATGTCGCATGCCAAACCTTTTCAACCTCCTGAGGGGGAAGAGTCGCTGTTGTTGTGACGAACGCTGTTCTTGCGGGGGTCCAGAGAAACTGCGTTACACCAGTGAGTATAAGGGCTTCCACATAAGAACGAAAATAATGTGAAAATATATGCACTCACCACTGTAAGTCCCTCTGGAGAAGAGTGTCTGCTAAATGACTCAAATGTAAATGCAAACTGTAAGACTGTTGGATTGCATCCACATCTATCCACAGCATGTAACATTGTATTGTTTTTCATTTTCACGTCAGGAGCGCATAATTCCATCTAGCTCAACTATAGATATGTGTGAGTGAGGAGTGTGAAGGAACAAGGAAGAGGTGCATTTTCTCTCACTTATATTCCAGTGGTGCTCCCTGGAATTTGCAGTCTGCTCAGCAAATAGGTCCCCTCGGGGGCACGCACGCACACACACACACACATTGGACGGATGTAAACGGCTTACATTTCACCTTGTAGAAAAACAAGAGAGAGAATGTAGTAGAAGGTATGTGTCAAAAAGTGATTAATGAGCTAGTGTCCTGTGTTTATGTCCTTTAAGGACATCCTGTCCGGATGTCCTCGCGCTATTTATGTTGTGCTTATGTAACATGACAGTGTGCTGTTTATTCAAAGTAAAGCAAATGTTCGCATAAAAAGTCATGGCCTGATGATTGATTTGTAGTGACCTTGTCGAACTGAAAGAAAATGTGTTTGAAGAATGTGAAACAGTTTGGAATTTTTGTAGCGTAATTATGGAGCTGCTGTGGATCTTGTGACCCTGTCACACCCTGACCTTAGTATTCTTTGTTTTCCTTGTTATTTTGGTTAGGTCAGGATGTGATATGGGTGATGTATGTGTTTTTGTCTTATCTAGGGGTTTTGTATGTTTATGGGGCTGTTTCCTTTCTAGGTAAATTGTATGTCTATGGTTGCCGAGATTGGTTCTCAATTAGAGGCAGCTGTCTATCGTTGTCTCTGATTGGGAACCATATTTAGGCAGCCATATTCTGTGGGGAATTTGTGGGTGATTATCTATGTCTATGTTAGTTGCTTGTGTCAGCACAGGTTTCTTATTATAGCTTCACGGTCGTTATTCGTTTTTTGTTTTGGTTCAGTTTACTTCATGTTCTTTCTTCAATAAAGAAGAATGTATACTAACCACGCTGCATTTTGGTCCTCACCTTCTACTCCATACGACGATCATGTCAGACCCTTTGTATATGAAAAAGTAATTTCCAGGGTAGGCCTGCCTGAGTATAATTTTAATTTAAAAACTTTTTTTTAAACCTATATTTAACTAGGCAAGTAAGTTAATTAAGAACAAATAATTTTTTACAATTGACGGCCTACCGGGGAACAGTGGGTTAACTGCCTTGTTCAGGGGTAGAACGACAACTCTGGGATTTGATCCAGAAACCTTTCGGTGGCACGCTATACTTGTTCTGTGCCAAGTGTAACACAGATAAACTACAGAAAACATGTCTCGTTGACCAATTCTAGGTGTATTGTGTCCTTCATGTCTGGGACACAATGACAAAACCATCTTAAGCCATTTTCTCCTGCGTTTCGCTTGAGAGAATGGCTTAAGATAAAACTTGCTCTATGTCAGATCGAACAGGCCCTGCGTGGAACATCCCAGCCTGGATACGCATTGGAAGAGGACGTCCGCCGGCCGAGATGATTTGAAAGCCATAAGAATCTCTTCAGTCGCATATAGTCCAGACTCAAAAAGTCTTTCTTACAATGAAATATTTATACATACAAACATTTAATGGGTATTAATGTGTAGTATTGTTTAATAATATGTCTGCAATTAGGTTCTAAAGTTTTAGAATAAAAAATAAAGGTTTTTAAAAACAATTTACATTTAAGGAATGACAGCTCTCTTCCTCCAAGGGTTTGTGTGTGTGTGTGTGTGTGTGTGTGTGTGTGTGTGTGTGTGTGTGTGTGTGGCAAGCTGCATGGTTGGGGTCAGGTTACATGCAGAGAGGTACAGAGAGAGATCCCCTGAAAATGATCAACATACTTTCCTACAACAAAATAATAGTTGTAATATGTATGCATTTTGGTAGTTACATTTTTGAAGTAAATAAAAGGTTTTTGATTAATTTAAGGAATGACAGCTCTTACTCTGGCCATCTGGGTGTTTGAGGCTTGGTGGCAGGTTACAAGGAAAGACCCCTGGTCTTTCCACCAAAAATATTTATTCACATAAACATTTAATGGGTAGTATTGTATAATAATTTGTAAGATTTATAGAAATATTTACTAAAAAAACATGGTTATAGTTTAATATTGCATAGTACACTTTTTAATAAGTGTAATATGAAGGCATTTCGGGAGTAACATTTTTGAAGAAAATAAAGTCTTTATTAAAATGTAATTTACCTTCAATGAATTAAATATCTCTGTCTGTCTCCCCGATCTGTTTCTCTCTATCTCTACACAAGAGTCTGTGTGTGTGTGTGTGTGTGTGTGTGTGTGTGTGTGTGTGTGTGTGTGTGTGTGTGTGTGTGTGTGTGTGTGTGTGTGTGTGTGTGTGTGTGTGTGTGTGTGTGTGTGTGTGTGTGTGTGTGTGTGTGTGTGTGTGTGTGTGTGTGTGTGTGTGTGTGTGTGGAATTTGGGAGAGTAGTGGTTGGCTCACCCTGAAACTCTACAGGGGTTGGGAGTGTGTGTGTGTGTGTGTGTGTGTGTGTGTGAGAGTGTGTGGTGTGTCTTTGAAAACAACTGTCTGAAAAACAGTTGTGTCCAGGTGGCTCCGAGGATGACCGGACCTCTGTCTCACCATATGCACATAAGGGTCCCCCCAAACAACACTTTTTCTTTCTTCGATGATGTCCGTTGGGAATATTCAGAGGATGTACATTGTATGTCTGTCAATCACACCCTCCTACTGTATTATTTTTTTTAAAGATGGGCCCTGCGTGTGTTGTGATGATCTATTATTTATTATCTATTATTAACTATTCAACAACGTGTCAATGTTTTGTAACAGTTCTGAAAGACAATGACATCCAATTGTTAGGGAATTATTAATATAATGTGTTACGTAGTGTGCATCTGTGATACCTTTATGTAATAGATCCTCTCTCTCAGGCTATGAAAAAGACAACAGACATGACATTGACTCCTGAGTGTTGAACTTTTGCCCCCTCTATTTGACCTTGATGGTCATCTACGAACGTTGGAACCTCTTGAATAACAATAAGCGTCCACTCAGCAATATAAACACCTTGTTTTATTATGGGTACAGGTTCAACACACATCCCTGCATTCTCTATCATAAAGTAGGCTGACCCTCTTTGAGGTCACGTAGGTCAATTCATTGCTCTCTTTGCCTTTATATAGCTCTTTGACATACTGTAAACTCCCTCTAACATCCACAATAACCATTAGACGTACGAGTCGGAGTTATCATACACAGTCTCAGGGATTGCTTGCTCTGGAAATTCCTTTGGTCTGTACAGAGTTAGGTAAATCAGCCCTTTGCCCCTTACTTGTGGAATAATCTCCAGGCTTCTCTAAACATTGATGTTTAGGTGTCTCTAGGTTAATTCAGACTGCTGAATGAGGCCTGTTACAATGTACTTACAACATCTTTAAAGAAGTTTGTGAAACCATTCAGTCATGGATGTCTGTAAACATATTTAATACGTATTGCTTGTTACAGAAGGCTGGATGGTTATCTTCGCCCTGCAAATGCGGGGCGCTGGCACAGGACGCACCGAGACACAGTGCGCAAAGCCGGCACCGGATATCCTGGGCCGAAGAGACACACTGGAGACCAGGCGCGCTGAGCCGCACCATCTGTCCTGGCTGGATGCTCACCCTAGCCCAGCAGATGCAGGGAGCTGGGATGTAGCTCACCGGGCTGTGAATGTGCTCAACCGCTTTACACGGTGCCTGGCCAGTACCACACTTCTCCCCACGGTAAGCACGGGGAGTTGGCTCAGGTCTATAACCTGACTCCACCAATCTCTCCGTGTGTCTCCCCCCACAAAAAAATTTGGGGGCTGCCTCTCATGTCTGTTTTGTTGCCGTGACTCCTGGTATCGTTGTCGTTCCTCCCTTGCTACTTCCGCCTGTTTCCATGACAGGGTCTTGTCCCCTGCCATAACCTGCTCCCATGTCCAAGATGTCCTCCACTCTCTCTTCTACCGGGCCCAGGATTCATGCTCCTCCTGGCCACGCTGCTTGGTCCCTTGGTGGTGGGAAGTTCTGTCACGATCGTCTGAAGAAGTGGACCAAAGCGCAGCGTTGTGAGCGTACATTTCTGTATTTATAATGTCGCCAACAAAAACAAGACACAACAAAACGACCGTGAAGCTTATGAGCAGTGCCACTAACAAAGACAACTTCCCACAATGACAAAAGGGAACAAGGCTGCCTAAGTATGATTCCCAATCAGAGACAACGATAGACAGCTGTCCCTGATTGAGAACCATACCCGGCCAAAACATAGAAATACACAAACCTAGAAAACAGAACATAGAATGCCCACCCAAATCACAAACTGACCAAACCAAATAGAGACATAAAAAGGCTCTCTAAGGTCAGGGTGTGACAGTAGGCCTATATATCATTTGCAAAGTCATGAAAGGCTATTGTTTCAATTCAAAAACACAATAAGCTTAGGGTTTCAACCCCTGATTTCAAATGTATTGATATTTAGTGACATTGAATTGTTTGGATGTCAACACAACCAAATATCAACATTTGAAGGAGGTGTGTCTTCTGCTGACTTTAGTCTGGCTTTAATTCCAGTCTGTCTACAAATTAATAATTGACATGTTGGAGTCACGTCTCCGTCTCAACCAAAAATCAAGGTTAAAGAATAGGGCTAAATCAAATTAAACTTTATTTAAAGTTGATTTAGTCATATTCTCTAACTGATATTTTTTATTGAAATGGAGATGTAAATGCAACAGATCAATTATTAATTTTTAGACAAACTGGGATTAACTGGGATTTAACTGGCACTGTGGTTCGCAGTTCGGAGGGGACACAGGAAATTAACCAGCATTGTTATTGGCTGTTTGACTGCGAGCATTTGATGAAATGCATGCAGCATCACATTGTGAGATCTCTGAAACATACTGTGCGTAGCAGGGCATTTATGAGCCCATCCGATGCAGATTAGGGGAGACAGGGACAATACCGGGGATAAAGGCTACTGAATATAACCTATTCACTTCACAGTTAGAGAGGCTATTGAGCAGTTTCCTCCTGCATGTTATTGGAAGAGTAAAGCGAAAGTAATATGAAGGTTGGGACACACAGTGATGCTTCATGATATGGATATAACGTGAGCAAACAGTGCCTTGCGAAAGTATTCGGCCCCCTTGAACTTTGCGACCTTTTGCCACATTTCAGGCTTCAAACATAAAGATATAAAACTGTATTTTTTTGTAAAGAATCAACAACAAGTGGGACACAATCATGAAGTGGAACGACATTCATTTACTTTTTTAACAAATCAAAAACTGAAAAATTGGGCATGCAAAATTATTCAGCCCCCTTAAGTTAATACTTTGTAGCGCCACCTTTTGCTGCGATTACAGCTGTAAGTCGCTTGGGGTATGTCTCTATCAGTTTTGCACATCGAGAGATTGACATTTTTTCCCATTCCTCCTTGCAAAACAGCTCGAGCTCAGTGAGGTGGATGGAGAGCATTTGTGAACAGCAGTTTTCAGTTCTTTCCACAGATTCTCGATTGGATTCAGGTCTGGACTTTGACTTGGCCATTCTAACACCTGGATATGTTTATTTTTGAACAATTCCATTGTAGATTTTGCTTTATGTTTTGGATCATTGTCTTGTTGGAAGACAAATCTCCGTCCCAGTCTCAGGTCTTTTGCAGACTCCATCAGGTTTTCTTCCAGAATGGTCCTGTATTTGGCTCCATCCATCTTCCCATCAATTTTAACCATCTTCCCTGTCCCTGCTGAAGAAAAGCAGGCCAAACCATGATGCTGCCACCACCATGTTTGACAGTGGGGATGGTGTGTTCAGGGTGATGAGCTGTGTTGCTTTTACGCCAAACATAACGTTTTGCATTGTTGCCAAAAAGTTCAATTTTGGTTTCATCTGACCAGAGCACCTTCTTCCACATGTTTGGTGTGTCTCCCAGGTGGCTTGTGGCAAACTTTAAACAACACTTTTTATGGATATCTTTAAGAAATGGCTTTCTTCTTGCCACTCTTCCATAAAGGCCAGATTTGTGCAATATATGACTGATTGTTGTCCTATGGACAGAGTCTCCCACCTCAGCTGTAGATCTCTGCAGTTCATCCAGAGTGATCATGGGCCTCTTGGCTGCATCTCTGATCAGTCTTCTCCTTGTATGAGCTGAAAGTTTAGAGGGACGGCCAGGTCTTGGTAGATTTGCAGTGGTCTGATACTCCTTCCATTTCAATATTATCTCTTGCACAGTGCTCCTTGGGATGTTTAAAGCTTGGGAAATCTTTTTGTATCCAAATCCGGCTTTAAACTTCTTCACAACAGTATCTCGGACCTGCCTGGTGTGTTCCTTGTTCTTCATGATGCTCTCTGCGCTTTTAACGGACCTCTGAGACTATCACAGTGCAGGTGCATTTATATGGAGACTTGATTACACACAGGTGGATTGTATTTATCATCATTAGTCATTTAGGTCAACATTGGATCATTCAGAGATCCTCACTGAACTTCTGGAGAGAGTTTGCTGCACTGAAAGTAAAGGGGCTGAATAATTTTGCACGCCCAGTTTTTGATTTGTTAAAAAAGTTTGAAATATCCAATAAATGTCGTTCCACTTCATGATTGTGTCCCACTTGTTGTTGATTCTTCACAAAAAAATACAGTTTTATATCTTTATGTTTGAAGCCTGAAATGTGGCAAAAGGTCGCAAAGTTCAAGGGGGCCGAATACTTTCGCAAGGCACTGTATTTGTCCAATAAACAATGCATGGACACATGGTTTTGTTTCTGCATTTTAGTTTGTTTGACATTTGGCAATGTGAAACCAACCAGACCAAATAAAAAAAATACAATGTAATAAACACTTTATGCATACTGAAAGTCAGGAAGTTAATATCTCACTGACCTCACTAAAGTCTTTGTTTTCCCATATTTGGATTGTTGTGGCTAGAATGTAGTATAAAGGCTTTCACATAAGACTGTTGGATTGCATCCTCAACATGTAGCGTTGTATTTTTTCGTTTTCATATTAGGACTTTTGGTTTACTCTGATGGTGCTCCCTGGAATTGGCAGTCTACTCAGCAAAACTGTGCACTCACGCACCCCCCCCCCCCACACACACACACACACACTACACAAACACACACACACTTACACACACTAGATGGATAGAACCTGCTTGCATCTCCACCCACCTTAGCGGGTATGTGACCTTGGGGGTTGGAATTCAAAAATCCAACTGAGGTAGGCTTTTAAGGGAATGTGTTGAACAGGCTACAATTAAGCTCTTACTGCCCGAGGAGGTGTGGTATATTGACCATATACCACAAACCCAGAGGAGCCTTATTGCTATTATTTACTGGTTACCAATGTAATTAGAACAGTCAAAAAAATTGTATACGGTCTGATATACCACAGCTTTCAGCCAATCAGCATTCAGGGCTCGAACTAGTCAGTTTATAACAGCATTTTGGTCATGCTATTCCCCCACATATTGTCAGTATCAGTGAAAGCATACTGGACATGCTACATAATACACATAGATAGCAGGGACATAGGAGTTGAGGGATGGCACACGTAGGATTCTATCATTTGACTACAGACAAGATAAGTTAGGTTGCATTTTATATTAATATCTTAATATATCTGAATATTATACATATATATATTTTATATAACCTTTTTTAACTGTACAATTATTTTATAATGATCTTACTTACTTACTTTGTCATAAAATGTATATGTAATGTACTGCAGTGTCGAGAGTAATGTCCCTAGGCATTAAAGCTTTTTCTAGGTGAAATTCAAAGCATTATTCAGTCTTGTCGCCATTGAGAAAATGGGGGAATTTGTTTTTAGTATTTTAGTGTTCCCTTTTTTAAAAAAAACAGAAAGACCCAACAGCCATTTCATTATCTCACAGCAAGGAAAGATCACAGCATCATTTAGAATTAAACCTAGCCCTCTTTACCATATTTCCATGGCTGTGGTTCAACTAAGCTGTCAGGGGGCCGACTCTAAGAGGCTCAGCTGAGGCCGGCTGGACTAGAGCTTCTCTCCCTCAAGGTACATAATAACTCCTTCGAAATGTGGTTTTAGAACATAATAGAACATTACAAAGATAGGTCTATAGCTACACTGGCGTTTGCGTGGAGGAAAAACTCTTAATAATTGACACAATAAAATGTGTCTTCTTACCTGGTCTTGTACAAATTGTGAGAAGGAATAATATACAGTGATAACAATTATTGTCGTTCACAGCAACATAGTTCTCAGATTAACTTTTACACTAACAATTAACTCAATTGAGCCTATTGTTCAGTAAAATGTGTCATGTTTAGAACACAATGAATAGGGGCCATCTTCAGAACTGTAATAGGATTTGAGGGAGATCCATGCTAATTATGTCCCTGTGAAATTTGAGTAAGAGATGTCTCACAAGGATCCAATCAAGGTGTTATTAAATCAAACACAGAGGATCTGGTTAATTGGAGGGGGGGGGCGATGCATCTTTCTATCCTATCATAACACCCACACCATCACACACACGCGAGCGCACACACACACACACCCTTTTAACATCCCCACCCCAACATCAGTGGTCTCTGTCATACAGTATCTTATCTGTTTTCCATATCTTTATTTCCATCCAATTCCAGAAAAACTACTTTCCAAACTCTCTCTACAGCTGGCCTTCTAACATGTTTTTCTATCATTATTCTATACAGCATTTTAACCGGGATATTAGATATCAATTGACTTTCTTCTTGCTGCTACCAATAAACACATGAGGAAATATAAATACATCTTCTCTTACAACTTCACTATTTATTAAACCAACCAATGCACTTGGTATACTATTCTTTATCTTGTCATACATATTGGCACTGGATATATTGGCACTGGATATATTGGCACTGGTATTGTTAGGCCTGAGACGTGCCACAATATCCTCCAAACACCAGCTTTGAGGGCATTGTCACTTTCATACAGGTGCCAATATATTCAATATATACCAACATATTCAAATAATGATTGACATATTTTCATTTACAAATGTTATTCTGATGAATATATTCATACTATTTCATCCTTCCACAAGATATAGTCCTGACACAAAACTAAGGTGCTACCCAAGCCGGCTGGTCGTTCGTTCTATCGGTTCGATTGCCAGAGACGCGACCCAGTCATTACGTCTTTTTGTTCTCTATCTATGGACGCAACCCAGTCGTTCGTTCTAAATGTTCCATTACTATACTGGCTGGCAATGTTCTTATCCCTTGCTTGCTAGCTATCCAACTACGGCTAACTTACAGTCACGTCAAATAGTGCAGCCAGAATAACAGCAAAGTAGCTGCATTTGTTTAAGCTGTTTTCTAGTGACATTCATTTGGATACATCCATAACAATGAGCTAATGAGGCAAAATTTTGCCTGGCATAGAAAAGGTGCTCACTCGTCAGGACACTGTTGTTCAGAGGAGTTAACCAGCAACACAGCTAACACAATCACTTTGTTTCATTTGACCTTTTTTCAATTGAAATGTCTTTGTATATATCCATAACAATCTATGGCCTCAGTCGTTCGATCTAAATGTTCTGTTGCCATGATGGCTGGCAACAATGTTGCAAATGTCGGAGAGGCAGACAGCAAGGTTATTACAAATCTCTGCTGTTGAAAACCAAACGCTAGTCTAAAAGAAATGGGAGATAATGTCTAGATGCTTTTTACAGTGTGGATCTGGTATATGAATTGCCTGGCTGAGCTTATGAGACAGTGGATTGCGCAGTCAGATGGAACTTGTTGAATAGCCACCGGTTGGAATGCGGTTTTAACCAATCAGCATCCAGGATAAGACCTACCCATTGTATAACTTAACATAACCAGGTCTACTTGCCTAATTTATTTGTAAGCGCTCTCTCCGTCAGTTGACAATTCTTTAAAGCTTTTATTACCATCTGCGAAATTCATTAATTATTTTCCCTTTTAAATTTGTAATGGAGGAAATGCCTATTCAGTCCCTCCAGGATTTCACAGGGATTTTTTGTAACATTTTCGGGCAGCAATGTTTGCCTTTGCCACGGACATTTTTACATTTTGCATGGCAATATGCAATGATTTTGTCAAATTTGTTAAGTTTGTTGATGTGTGGCTTGATTGAACCATATTTTATGGGAAATGTGCAGTGAATGGTTGAAATTGCGAGTCCTCGTGTTTGTACTGTGGTGATGGGTTAGATTTTATGAGATAATGTTCCGTGGATTTGACTGTTTCTACAGACAGAAGTTGACACATCAATCATTCGGACAATACAGATGTTTTTGTGAGAAGACCAATTTTCGGGATGACCACTGTAACTCGGCCACCTTTCACCTCAGATGCGGAAGGCTGACATAGGCGGATGCGGCGGATTGAGATGCAGCCCATGCACCTGATATCTCTAGCATAAACCGAAGGGTTTTTAATGGGGATTTTTGTTACTCTGTTACTTAGATTGACGCACGGGACTTTTAGAAATTAATGCAAGGAGAACAAGGTAATTACAGCAAGTGTTTATTTTTACTCATGTCCTCGATAACAGACAATCTCTGTGGAATGATGTCTCAACTGCAGTGGCTGGTTAAGGTGAGGGTATTCTAGAAGATAAACATAACGGAAATAATAGTTCTGCGTACGTGTGTGCATCTGACAGCGCAAGTTCATGCTTGTAAGCATGTGTTTTTGTTAAATATGTTCTATACCAATTGCAATACACATTCATCTTCTTGCGGAAATGTAATACATTTTTGGTCCACCCCCTCAAGTAATAACACAGAGCTTTTTCTCAATGAAGTGTTAACTTTTTTTGGCTGCAGGGGCAGTATTGAGTAGCTTGGATGAAAGGTGCCCATATCAAACGGCCTGCTCTTCAGTTTATTATTATTAGTATTGGATAGAAAACACTCTGAAGTTTCTAAAAGTGTTTGAATTATGCCTGTGAGTATAACAGAACTCATATAGCAGGCAAAAACCGGAGAAATTCCACTTCCTGTTTTTTTTTCTGGAGGTGGCAGATTTTCAACCAAGGTCTCATTAAAATTACAGCGAGATATGGATGAGTTTACCCTTCATACGCCTTCTACTAGATGTCAGCAGTCAATAGAACTTTGTCTGATGATTCTAATGTGAAGGGGGGTCGATTGACACAGGAAATAGTCACCACAGCCATGAGTGGACCATGCTTTCACCAGGCGCTTTCACAGGGGAAGGACTTGCGTTCCACCGCTCATCTGAAGTCATTCTAATTCTCCGGTTGGAACGTTATTCAAGATATGTGTAAACAACATTCGAAAGATTGATTTAGTACATCGTTTGACATGTTTCTACTGACTGCTACGGAACTTTTGGACATTTCGTCATGTTATAGTGGACGCACTTTGTGACTTTGGAATTGTTTACCAAACACGCTAACCAAAGTAGCTAATTGGACATAAATAACGGACATTTTAGAACCAATCAAGCATTTATTGTGGACCTGGGATTTCTAGGACTGCATTCTGATGAAGTTCATCAAAGGTAAGGAAACATTTATCATGTACTTTCTGGTTTCTGTTGACTCCAACATGGAGGCTAATTTGGCTACTGTTCTGAGTACTGTCTCAGATTATTGCATGGGTTGCTTTTTCCGTAAACTTTATTTGAAATCTGACACAGCGGTTGCATTAAGGAGAGGTATATCTATAATTCCATGTGTATAACTTGTATTATCATCTACATTTCTGTAGTATTTCTGTTGAAACGATGTGGCTATGCAAAATCACTTGATGTTTTTGGAACTAGTGAATCTAAATAGCCAATGTAAACTCAGATATTTTTATATAAATATGAACTTGAACTTATGAAAACATGCATGTATTGTGTAACATGAAGTCCTATGAGTGTCATCTGATGAAGATAATTCAAGGTTAGTGATTAATCTTATCTTTATTTATGCTTTTTGTGAATGCTATATTTTGCTGGAAAATGGCTGTGCTTCATGTGGTTTGGTGGAGACCTAACATAATCGTTTGTAGTGCTTTCGCTGAAAAGCCTATTTGAAATTGGACACTTTGGTGCTATTAACAACGAGAATAGCTTTAAAATGATATAAGACACATGTATGTTTTAGGAATTGTAATTACGAGATTTCTGTGGTTTGAATGTGGCGCCCTCTATTTTCACTGGTAGTTGTCATATCGATCCCGATATCGGGATTGCAGTCATAACAGGTTTTAACAAACATGACACATTAATTCATACTCCGAGTTAATTCATACTCAGAGTCCCCTTATACAGATGTGATGGAACATCTGCTCCAGCAGTTCTCTGTCTCCAATATTCCCTTGCTCTTTACATCCACCTCACATCATGTCGTGGCTTGCACTAACAGCAATGAATACATTTATTATGTTTTAATCCAAGAAAATTGACTTTGTAAAAAGGCTTGACAGTCAGCTTTCGTTGAATGTAAAAGGTGTGCATCCCAAATGGCTACCTGTTCCGTTTATAGTGCACTACTTTTGACCAGGGCCGTAGCCTATGGCGTCAAGCCATCTACTCATTGGTTTGATAACGGAAGGGTAGAAAAACCCTGTTTTTCACCACTGTCGTTCATCTGTGTCTCGGCCAATGATGGTTCATGTCAAGTGATGCCTCCTTTTCCTTTTGATGTATTTATTCCCACTGTTTCATTAGGTCCCCCACACTAGAATTGATTGGGCTGCAGAACTCAACACTATGAACGTGCGCCTATGACATCGTAGGCATGGCAGGCCTGTCTTATGCTTCGAAGCGAGCATAGAAGTAATTTAGCTCGTCTGGGAGGCTCGTGTCACTGGGCAGCTCGCGGCTGTGCTTCTCTTTGTAGTCTGTAATAGTTTGCAAGCCCTGCCACATCCAACAAGCGTCGGAGCCAGTGTAGTATGATTCAATCTTTGTTCTGTATTGCCGCTTTGCCTGTTTGATGGTTCATTGGAGGGCATAGCGGGATTTCTTATCAGCTTCCGGGTTAGAGTCCCGTTCCTTGAAAGCGGTAGCTCAGTGCGGATGTTGCCTGTAATCCATGGCTTCTGGTTGGGGTATGTACGTACAGTCAAACTATACACCAAATATCCTCATCACAAAACAATGTGTTTAAACAGTTTATTATATTTAATCTGTTAATGTGATTAAGAGTTTGTTTAAAAATAATATGACATTTAAAATGTATGTTGAAACCAGAGAAGGTTGAAAACCTCTATCTGTATTAACACCATTTAAAAAAAAATCTTTAAACATATTCTCTGGTAGTTTTCTGTACTTTTAACCAGTAGTTCTGAAAGTAGCCCCACACACCAAAAAGTGGTCCCCAAAAATGGTGTACTACATCCCAAATGTGCAGATATGCCCACCACATCACCTCTCTCGCTCTAATGTATTTTCATCTTGCTAGCTGTCAGTCAGATAGCGAGGGTCTGAAGCTAATAGGTGAAGTTTACCCTAGGCACAGATCTAGGATCAGCTTCCTTTCCCCCAATCCTAACCTTAACCATTAGTGGGGGAAATGAAAAACTAACCCCAGATCAGTATCTAGGCGTAATTTCACCGTACAACATCCTGACATTGACATTAAACGTGTCTAGTCAGGTGTCTTTGCAGATCCAAGGTAAGTTATTTCAAGTCTTACAAAGTTATTTTGGCCTGTCTAGACTTATGACTCATGCAAATTAATTTCATTGGAAACGTCAATTTATCTTCCATGCACACACTTTACTATAGATCAAAAGAATGCCTTTGCTTGCAGTCACAATTTGGGAATCTGAATAAGTGAAATAAAACATTTGATCTTATTTACTTTTAAATGAAAAGAATTGAAACCGTTTTGAAATAGAACTGTGGAAATGTTATGGTAGGCTAGTGAGTAAAAAGAGGTGAGAGCTTCTGAAAACATATGGCTTCAAGGGTTGTCAAAGTATTTAATCAGTAAGCCAGCCCTTCACAGATTAAATGGTATTTTGATGTGGTATGTCTTCAACTTTTTTCGTGACTTTGTCATGAATCATGGTACTTCAGTGGCCTTCGACCTTTTGCACACCTGCTGCAAACAGTCATCTCATATGACAGGTGCGTATTGCTTTGGCTATAATTTTTTTATTTTACCATACCCTAACAGGTCTGTTGTATTGGAACTATTTTAAATATATATATATATATTAATGTCATATACAGTGACTTCGGAAGTAATCAGACCCCGTTGACTTTTTCAACATTTTGTTGCGTTACAGCCTTGGATAAAACAAAATCCATCTCAGCAAAGTAAAAACAGTTTTTAGACATTTCTGCAAATTTGTAAAAAATAAAAAACAGAAATACCTTATTTACATGAGTATAAAGACCCTTTGCTATGAGATTAAAAATGTAGCTCAGGTGCATCCTGTTTCCATTGATCATCCTTGAGATGTTTCTACAACCTGATTGGAGTCCACCTGTGGTAAATTCAATTGATTGAACATGATTTGGAAAGGTGCACACCTGTCTATATAAGGTCCCACAGTTGACAGTGCATGTCAGAGCAAAAACCAAGCCATGAGGTTGAAGGAATTGTCCGTAGAGCTCCGAGACAGGATTGTGTCGAGGCACAGATCTGGGGAAGGTTACCAAAACATTTCTGCAGCATTGAAGGTCCCCAAGAACACAGTGGCCTCCATCATTCTTAAATGAAATAAGTTTGGAACCACCAAGACCCTTCCTAGAGCTGGCTGCCCTGCCAAACTGATCAATCAGGGGAGAAGGGCCTTGGTCAGGGAGTTTACCAAGAACCCGATGGTCACTCTGACAGAGCTCTAGAATTCCTCTGTGGAGATGGGATAACCTTCCAGAAGGACAACCATCTCTGCAGCACTCCACCAATCAGGCCTTTATGGTAGAGGGCCAGACAGAAGCCACTCCTCAATGAAAAGCACATCACAGCCCGCTTGGAATTTGCCAAAAAGCACAAAGACTCTAAGACCATGAGAAACAAGATTCTCTGGTCTGATGAAACAAAGATTGAACTCTTTGGCCTGAATGCGTTACGTCGGGAGGAAACATGGCACCATCCCTACGGTGAAGCATGGTGGTGGCAGCATCATGTTGTGGGGATGTTTTTCAGCAACAGGGAGACTAGTCAGCATCAAGTCCAGAGAGATCCTTGATGAAAACCTGCCCCCGATGCTCTCAGGACCTCAGACTGGGGTGAAGGGTCACCTTCCAACAAGACAACAACCCTAAGCACACAGACCCAGCCAGAGCCCGGACTTGAACCTGATCGAACATCTCTGAAGAGACCTGAAAATAGCTGTGCAGCATCGCTCCACATCCAACCTGACAGAGCTTGAGAGGATCTGCAGAGAAGAATGTGAGAAACTCCCCAAATACAGGTGTGCCAAGCTTGTAGTGTCATACCCAAGAAAACTCAAGGCTGTAATCACTGCCAAAGGTGCTTCAACAAAGTACTGAGTAAATTTCTAAAAAACAGTTTTTGCTTTGTAATTATGGGGCATTATGTGTAGATGAGGGAAAACAATGTAATACATTTTAGAATAAGGCTATAACCTAACAAAATGTGTAATAAGTCAAGAGGTCTGAATACTTTCCGAAGGCACTGTAAAAGATGATTGGGCAAGTCGGTTTGCGTGCATCCATCGTAAACAAGTCCAGTGAACAGAGTCTCTTGTGTTATGTTACTTATTGTTTCTTTACAGTCAACAAAAGTTATATTCGCCTCCATATTCTTCATATAAAAAATAACACTACGACAGGGAGAGGATAAGGTCATTGTATATATTGCTTGCATATATATCGCTTGCATATATACGCTTATATACCTCTTTGGCCGTAGGGGGGGGGGGGGGGCAGTATTTTCACATCTGGATGAAATGCATGCCCAAATTCAACTGCCTGCTAGTCATCCCCAGAAGATAAGATATGCATATTTTTAGTAGATTTGGATAGAAAACACACCGAAGTTTCTAAAACTGTTTGAATCATGTCTGTGTATAACAGAACTTATGTAGCAGGCGAAACCCTGAGGACAAACCATTCAGATTTATTTTTGAGGTCACACTCTTTTCAATCGATTTTCATTGGGAATCCAGATTTCTAAAGGACCTTCTTGCAGTTCCTACCGCTTCCACTAGATGTCAACAGTCTTTAGAAATTGCTTGAGATTTTTCGCGCGTGACCAGAAAGGTAGCGTCAGTTTGTTTTCTTCCTGTATTGAACACAGATCATCCCGTCTTCAATTTGATCGATTATTTACTTTAAAACATACCTAAAGTTGTATTACAAAAGTAGTTTGAAATGTTTTGGCAAAGTTTACAGGTAACTTTTGAGATATTTTGTAGTCACGTTGCACAAGTTGGAACCAGTGTTTTTTTGGATCAAATGCGCCAAATAAATGGACATTTTGGATATATATCGACGAAATTAATCGAACAAAAGGACCATTTGTGATGTTTATGGGACATATTGGAGTGCCAACAAAAGAAGCTCGTTCAAGGTAAGGCATGATTTATATTTTTATTTCTGCTTTTTGTGTCGCACCTGCAGGGTTGAAATATGCTTTCTCTCTTTTGTTTACGGAGGTGCTATCCTTAGATAATAGCATTGTTTGCTTTCCCCGAAAAGCCTTTTTGAAATCTGACATGTTGGCTGGATTCACAACAAGCGTAGCTTTGATTTGGTATCTTACATGTGTGATTTCATGAAAGTTTGATTTTTATAGTAATTTATTTGAATTTGGCGCTCTGCATTTTTACTGACTTTTGGCCAGGTGGGACGCTAGCATCCCATATATCCCAGAGAGGTTAATTCCGTTCGGTGAAATTGGAGAGCGTCAAATTCAAATGACAAAATCACAATATTAAACATTCATGGACATACAAGTGTCTTACATAATTTAAAAGCTTAACTTCTTGTTAATCCAATTTTAGTTGTCAGATTTCAAAAAGGCTTTAAGGCGAAAGCTTACCATGCAATTAGGGCGCCCCACATCAAAATACTTTTTCAACCAGCACCAGCTTCACAAAAATAACAAACAGCGATAAAATAACTCACTTGCCTTTGAAGATCTTCCTCTGTTTGCATTCCCAAGGGTCCCAGCTACACAATGAATGTTTGTTTGGTTTGATAAAGTCCTTCATTATATCCAAAAAAGTCTGTTTAGTTAGCGCCATTGATTTCAGTAATCCACTCCTTCAACATGCATACAAAGGAATCCAAAAAGCCCCTGGTAAACTTCATCCAAACAAGTGAAACAATGTTTCTATCGAATCCACAGGTACCCTAATATGTAAATAAATGATAATATTTCAGACGGAAAGAACGGTGTTCAATAGGATAGGAAAATAATTAAGAGCGTGCCCTCATTCACGAGCGTCAAAAGCCTACCTTTCCTAAAGACAACACCTTGGATAAACTGCAACTAACGTTACTCGTTCATTTTTCAAGAAACAAGTCTGAAACTCTGTATAAAGACTGTTGAAATCTAGTGGAAGCCATAGGAACTGCAATCTGGGAGGAATTTTGATATATAGACCCGTAGACTTCCATTGGAATGGCCTGTGACCTCCAACAAAAAAAAAATATTTTCCTCAGGTTTTTGCCTGCCATATCAGTTCTGTTATAATCACGGACATTATTTTAACAGTTTTAGAAACTTCAAGGTGTTTTCTGTCTAATTCAATTATATTAATTATATGCATATCCTAGCTTCTGGGCCTGAGTAACAGGCAGTTTAATTTTTCATATAAGCTGCAAATTTATTTTGGACAAGCCTCCACTTCTGAGTATTTTGTATATTTTACAACAACAACATCAGCTTCACTATACTGACTGCGATTTTTAACAGTAATAATAGTAATAATATTGTTTTTATTCATCCACAGCATTACCATTTCCAGTAGAATTAAAGCCTGCGTCATCATTTGCCGACTGGACGGGAAAGTCATTGTGTTGTCAGCAGCCGCCCAGGGCATTGGAAGAGACGCATAGTAATATTAACTCAATTTACACATCACAACCACACTGCTGCACAACCACATTTCATACACAATTATTTATAGATGATACGGCTCATTTTCTGGCTTATAATGTTAATGCATCTTCTTTGTTATGTACATTTTGGACCCTTTCGACTGATTCCTGCTATTACTGTAGCTACCCTCTCTGTGTGGCAAATATGGAGAGAGAAAACCGGTCTGTTCAGGATGGTGGAACCAACATAGCTTTCTATTGTAAAGGTTGGTGTATACTTGATCTGTAGACACATTCTAGAGGTCTGCAAACATGTTGTTAGAACAGGTATAAACCAGCCTTAACTCAAATAAATGTTAGGCATACATGTATGTCGCTTTGGTGACTGAATTGTTATTTCTGTCCATGGGCTCCACTATCCTGACGTGCACTCTTTTTCCATTGACGTGCACTCTTTCCATTGACGTGCACTCTCTCCCTTGCCAAGCCCCCGCAGTGTGTGTGTGTGTGTGTGTGTCCAGTACCAACAGGTTTGTTTCCGAGGGTTCTTATCAGCCAGAAGCATGAGAAAAGCACTAGAGGATACAATCGTGCTGCAAAGTGAAGTGTTTATTTGAAAAAGTCCTCATTTCTAAAGTGATGGAAAGAGAGAAGTTCCCATCAACTAATAAAGTCAAAATTGGCTTACTTAACTTCCAGCTTTTGAACACATGTGCTGTAGCCTCCCTGGACATATTATAAAGGGAATTCATACCTTGCAGCATCTTACCATGACATGCTACCTTTTCAGGGATCTCTAACTACAGCTGTAGATTTTCAGAACAAAGATTATCCGCCTACCAAATAATATCATGTAACACTTCTCTCTAGACTCCACGCTCTGCTTGCACATGAATGATTAATTACACAAATCCAAGAGTTCCTCTGGTTTCCACTAGTGCGATGTCTTGCCAGAAAAGAAGGGCCTAGCTTATAGGGCTTTGCTAATTAGTAATCACTGCTGGGATTGGATCATATTGCCCATGTCTTGATTGAGTTCCTTGAAGCACTGCTTCTTGAGGGAGGTGTGTGTGTGTGTGTGTGTGTGTGTGTGTGTGTGTGTGTGTGTGTGTGTGTGTGTGTGTGTGTGTGTGTGTGTGTGTGTGTGTGTGTGTGTGTGTGTGTGTGTGTGTGTGTGTGTGTGTGTGTGTGTGTGTGTGTGTGTGTGTAAAAAAAGCCATCATTACGCTGAACACACTGAGCAGTGAGGGGAGGAAGAAACCTACGTACAGTCTCCATCTGCCACTTACGACAGACAAAGTGAAAAGATCATACTAAAGCAAAGTGTTTTTTCAGGACCCGCTGCTCTCAAATGGTGTAGACTTGTTCTCAAATCGACTGTTTTATGGCTAATGATGCAGCTGATGTCACTTTGGCTGGAGGCCGAGGAGAAGAATGGATTTGAAAAGGGAATGGATTTGCATGAGAAAGTGTTGAATGTTGATGTATTTACTGTTCTGTCATGTCTTGATAAAGGGATCACTTATGCAGTCATTGTGAATATGATTTTCAAGGCACTCAGAAAAACACTCTAAGTTGTACAATCTATGTCATCGCGTATTCATGATGTATAATATATATTCATTTGACAAGTGTACTGATATTTTGTGTGGAAAATCCTGATATTCTATATTTTATACATTGTAGGCCTTTGCCAAATATGGAGCCCAAGTTACAGCAACAGATATCCATGAAGACTGAAAGAACTCAATGGCCACACTGGCCCGTTTCTTATGGTTTACTACTGACATCTACTGGGCATCTTGAGAATGAAAGAGTGCTCCTTCTTCAACAGAAAATGGATGTTTATTATACAGATCTGAATGGTTCCCAGAACCTCCCAATGACGGTCCACTAACTCTATGCCTGAGCTTCCCCACTTAACACTAACCTTAACCCTAAATCTAATCCTAACCTTAACCAATTTGTATGATTTGAGAGCAATTGACTCACATTAACATTCCAACTCTGACAGTGTTAAACTAGAGTACCAGTAGAATACTAGTATTTTCAAAGGCTGCATAAAAACACTATTCAAGGCTTTATCTCTTGCTAATCCCTTTCTAACCTCTCGCCATACATTTCTGTACTCAATGTATTTCTATGACATGGTCTATGAGCACAGTAGTTTATAGCCCACAACCATACTGATAATCCCGCGTGTAGGTCAGTGGTCGTTCACTAACCATGCCTAGTGTATATGTAGACTAGATGTTCCTCTCAGATAGTGAGTTCAAAGGGTCCTGCTGTTCTCTTCTGTGGACTCTCCTCTACCCACACCTACTAATCCTGTTAATCTAGGCACAAATCGCCTCACATGATCTAGTGTGCAATACATCCCCCTATGACACATCTCCTTGTACTAGGTAGGGCTTATTGAAGCTAATCATATGTTTATGTAGCCAGACTAGACGCTGTGCTCACCAGTATTCAGTTTGATGTAACCAGGCTAACGTGTATCTTAATAGCTATTGAGACCAAAGTGAAAGAAGAAGAAGAACCGAGTGGAAGGTCTGGCCTAGGAATTTGACCGTGTAGAGATATTCTTCAATGTTGTTTCAAGTTGAGATTTTTCCTGGTCTTGTTTCACTCTCATCAACTCGTTTATTTGTGTAGGGACTAATGCAATTAAAACATTTTACCCATTGAAGTAAGAAGACGCATTGAGCCACTGCACTTTAGCTTGGACTCATTTCCAGCATTTGATTTGCACCCACTGTCTCTAAATGGCTATGGCACTGTTGTTAATCATTGTAAACCTACAGTAACAACAACTACTTACATTTTAAAACATTTCTCTCTCTATTTCTCTTCTCTCTCAACTCACTGTAAATCTCCAGCAGTCACTGTACATTCCAAAATCCCAGAATTCCATGGGCTTACCTCCACTCTGTCACCAACCAATCCCCTTAATGGAGGTCACTAAGATCCTGCCTTGATATGTAGGTCGGTGTCACCCTCAGAAGACCCACAGTATAGACAGTTTGTTCACAGGTATAAGGCTCATCTGCACAGCACCTTGCTCAGGCCCTGTGAATAAGCACTCGTCTCCCTCAACTTTGACACTGATCTGGAAGTGGACGAGGGTTGACTTGAATGAGAATTTGGTATTGCAATGTCTGGTACAACCAGCTCCAAGTCGTCCCTTTATGCAGCCATATCTCACACCTAAAAAAAACATATTAATATGGTAGCAATATAAGATTCCCAGAGCAACTGCAAAAATGACAACCTGGAACACCACCATTTTGGATCATCAAATTGGCCACCACCCATCATCATCCTCTCCCAGGTTCGTCCATTTCGGCTCCAAACTGGACTTACAAGGAGACCGACGTCAACACCCGCAGCATGTACCTCGTGAGCAGGCTGACCCACACCATCTCCCCCATCCCTCCACAGAGTACACTCCACATGACCTCTGACCTAAGGATTACAGGAAGACATATGTCCATTCTGCCCTTGTTGTTCCCTGATTAACCTATCATCCTATTGTAGTCTAGAGAGAGGGGCGTGGGGGAGGGAGGGGGGGGGGTGAGACAGAGAGAGAGAGAGAGAGAGCGAGAGCAAGAGAGCGAGAGAGAGAGAAGGCGAGGGAGAGAGAGAGAGACAGAGAGAGAGAGAAGGAGAGAGAGAGAGAGGGAAATAGAGGGAAAGAGAGGGAAAGAGAGAGAGTGAGAGAGGTGCTGCGGTTATTTGACTGACATGTTGTTTTTCCTTCCTCTGCCCTCCCACCCGGATTAACTGCATTGCATTGAGCCATGGGACATAGGACGCTAACCTCTACCCACTACTCCTGGGTTACCCATATACTGACCAAATTACCACAAAGTGTAGTCTTAATTAGTGCTGCTTACCATACAATGCATCCCTCCACTCTGAACTCTTTCAGTCGAACTTGAGTTGGCTTTTATTATAATCAGCTGTCTTTTATATAGATAGGGAGTGCACCAGCACCTTCAATTTAATAGTGAGTAGTTACTAGTTATTACTAATATCTGACTAATTTGGTGAAACACTTCAAATAGAGTTCATCCCCTAATTAGTTTCCCACTCCCGTTCTTGATCAACTTTGTTTTTTCAACTCAGATGTTGGCCAAGAAGTCTGGGACTATCATTAACAATGCATCAATGGCCCTTAAGGTAAAGTATCATTAATGTGACTTTGTGTTCACTTACTATATTTCTGATATGATATGAATAGACAGTATAATTCCTGAACAGCCAATGAGATGTGGCCACAGAGTCCATATCCACTCTGATCCTCTTATCCCTGACAATGTAATTAGTCAAGCAAAACCTTGGAGTGACAAATATTTGTGTACAGCACCTCCAATGCTGCAGTCATTGGTCTCACCAAGTGTGAAAAACATTAGGAACACCTGTTCTTTCCATGACATAGACTTACCAGGTGAATCCAGGTTACCAGGTTACCTAATTGATGTTACTTGTGAAATTCACTTCAATCAGTAGCTGAAGGTGTGGAGACAGATTAAAAAATGATTTTTAAGCCTTGAGACAATTGAGATTCAGATCGTGTATGTGTGTCATTCAGAGGGTGAATGGGCAAGACAAAATATTTAGGTGCCTTTGAACACAGTATGGTAGTAGGTGGCAGGCGCATCGGTTTAAGTGTGTCAAGAACTCCAACGCTGCTGGGTTTTTCACACTCAGCAGTTTCCTGTGTACATCAAGAATGGCCCACCACCCAAAGGATAACCAGCCAACTTGACACAACTGTGGGAAGCATTGGAGTCAACATGGGCCAGCATCCCTGTGGAATGCTTTCGACACCTTGTAGAGTCCATGCCCCGGCGAATTGAGGCTGTTCTGAGGGCAAAAGGGGGTGCAACTCAATATTACAAAGTTTTGTACACTCAGCGTATAGCAGCCATGGTCAAATGTAGTGAATTATAAAGGGAATATGGTGTCATTTGGGACGCATTCCTTGAATAAAGTCTGATTAAAGTGCTTCTCCATTTTAATCACATACTCCACTATTACTCAAGGACAGCACATACTGTGTTATATTATGACGCAGACACACTTGAGGACTTATGACACAACAGCAGAGTGGAATATCTAAATGGTGCCAGCATGTCTCAGTAAGAACCCAGTATGTAATTAACTTTAAAGCTGTCAAAGTTTTAGAGATGACCATGCAGTACAGAGTTGGTCAGGCAGGCAGCCACATAATGGCGTATGGTAGAGGTGGTAGCTTTCCTTTATGAGAAGGGTGTATTGCAGTTCTTTTACCATTGTGGTTTACCATTAGCCTGTGTGCCAGTCTGTTTCTGCTCTCTTGACAAATAAGGTGTTGGCGAGCGAGCAGAAACCAACTGGCCCATGTAAAAGGACCCATGAGCACCTACATGTGAAGTTCATAGGAGCATGTCAAATCTGGTGTCAAATGCAGCGTCTATATTTTTGAGAAATTAAGGCATACATACAATTTTCAACCATTTTCTATCCTAAATATTAGGAATAAGCGAAGGCTTTGATTTCTGGTCAAACAGATGGAAAAGGGGAATTAGAAAATACAGTTGAAGTCGGAAGTTACCATACACTTAGGTTGGAGTCATTAAAACTCGTTTTTCAACCACTCCACAAATTTCTTGTCAACAAACTATAGTTTTGGCAAGTCAGTTAGGACATCTACTTTGTGCATGACACAAGTAATTTTTCCAGCAATTGTTTACAGACAGATTATTTCACTTATGATTGTAACGGCCGTTGGTGGAAGAAGGTGAGGACCAAAGCACAGCGTGGTACGTGTTCGTCATTTATTAAATAGAACTGAACACTAAATAACAAAAAGAACAACCGAATCAGCTCCGTCAGGTACAAAACAGAAAACAACTACCCACAAAACCCATGTGGGCAAGAGCTACCTAAGTATGGTTCTCAATCAGAGACAACGATAGACAGCTGTCCCTGATTGAGAACCATACCAGGCCAAAAACAAAGAAAAACAAAAAGATAGAAAAAGGAACATAGATGCCCACCCTAGTCACACCCTGGCCTAACCAAAATAGAGAATAAAAGCATCTCTATGGCCAGGGCGTGACAATAATTAATTGTATCACAATTCCAGTGGGTCAGAAGTTTACATACACTAAGTTGACTGTACCTTTAAACAGCTTGGACAATTCCAGAAAATGATGTCATGGCTTTAGAAGCTTCTGATTGACATAATTTGAGTCAATTGGAGGTGTACCTGTGGATGTATTTCAAGGCCTACCTTCAAACTCAGTGCCTCTTCGCTTGACATCATGGGACAATTTGTAGACCTCAGAATTTTTTTTGTAGACCTCCACAAGTCTGGTTCATGCTTGGGAGCAATTTCCAAATGCTTGAAGGTACCACATTCATCTGTACAAACAATAGTACACAAGTATAAATGCCATGGGACCACGCAGTCGTCATACCTCTCAGAAAGGAGACGCGTTCTGTCTCCTAGAGATGAAAGTACTTTGGTGCGAAAAGTGCAAATCAATCCCAGAACAACAATAAAGGACCTTATAAAGGACCTTATTCTGGGGGAAACAGGTACAAAAGTATCTATATCCACAGTAAAAGAGTCCTATATTGACATAACCTGAAAGACCGCTCAGCAAGGAAGAAGCCACCGCTCCAAAACCACCATAAAAAAGCCAGACTACGGTTTGCAACTGCACATGGGGACCAAGATCGTACTTTTTGGAGAACTGTTTGGCCATAATGACCATCATTTTGTTTGGAGGAATAAGGGGGAGGCTTGCAAGCCGAAGAACACCATCCCAACCGTGAGGCACGGGGGTGGCAGCATCATGTTGTAGGGGTGTTTTGCTGCAGGAGGGGCTGGTGCACTTCACCAAATAGATGGCATCATGAGGAGGAAAATTATGTGGATATATTGAAGCAACATCTCAAGACATCAGTTAAAGCTTGGTCGCAAATGGGTCTTCCAATTGGACAATGACCCCAAGCATACTGCCAAAGTTGTGGCAAAATGGCTTAAGGACAACAAAGTCAAGGTATTTGAGTGGCCATCACAAAGCCCTGACCTCATTCCTACAGAACATTTGTGGGCAGAACTGAAAAAGCGTGTGCGAGCAAGGAGGCCTATAAACCTGACTCAGTTACACCAGCTCTGTCAGGAGGAATGGGCCAAAATTCACCCAAATTATTGTGGGAATCTTATGGAATGCTACCTAAAATGTTTGACCCAAGTTAAACAATTTGAAGGCAGTGCTACCAAAAACGAATTGAGTGTATGTAAACTTCTGACCCACTGGGAATGTGATGAAAGAAATAAAAGCTGAAATAAATCATTCTCTCTACTATTATTCTGACATTTCACATTCTTTAAATAAAGTGGTGATCCTTACTGACCTAAGACAGGGCATTTTTACTAGGATTAAATGCCAGGTATTGTGAAAAACTGAGTTTAAATGTCTTTGGCTCAGATGTATGTAAACTTCCGACTTCAGCTGTATCTACCAGAAATACTCTTAAAAATAAAGACCCCTGCCAACTAAAATCAACACTCATATTTCATTTTGGAGAAATGATTTGCCTTGTGTAAGTTTAAGAAACATTGACCTGTGCCATGAAATTCTGTTAAAACCTACAGATATTTTCTAATTTCTCTCCCTCGTGAGAGGGGATGATGAAAGTTCATAGAGGTAACAAGTAAAGGTAGACCTAACAATTAGTTATATTGTTTTTACTCATATCTACTGGGTTTATGAATATTTAAGTGATTCAAACTAACGGAATATCTGAAAAATCAGTAACGGAATCATTGCTAATGGCTACAATGGGAAATTAAAGTAGTCACAAACCACAGTTTGGCCACCTGCTACTACAGTCCTCCCTTCCACTGGCATACTGTTATGTTCAACTTATAAGTGTTTTCTTTCTCTTTCTGTCATCTGGTGGTCAAAGCAAGTGTGAAAACAGTCTAGACAACCCCTCTTTCTCTTTCCCT
The DNA here is from genome assembly GCF_013265735.2 of Oncorhynchus mykiss. NCBI lineage: Eukaryota > Metazoa > Chordata > Actinopteri > Salmoniformes > Salmonidae > Oncorhynchus > Oncorhynchus mykiss. The sequence goes on along the minus strand of NC_048583.1, from coordinate 21,831,739 downwards.
CTCTCTGCCTCTCTCTCTCTCCAGTTAATGTCACCTCTCCCGGCTCTTACTGACACCTACCCATGAGCCCCCTCTCTTTCCATTTACTGTAACCAACCAACCGACATCGAACGTCCATGGACGTTGAAAAGTAGCTGAAATTGGTTCCGTCTTGGTCCACAGACCTTTTTTTATTTTTTTTTTGGTACGCTTTAAATTCAATGTACACAGATGTTGATTGTTGGTCCGGTCTGGATTGGCCTTGATTTGGCCCAAACATAAACATCTGTGTTTGTTTCAGATTTGGTCCAGTTCGGACAGGACCAAATCCGAACCAATCATAGTCATCTATCTTTCACAAGTGTGGAGAGCACAGTACAGTAGAGCAGTACAGTACAGTAATGTAAAAAAGGTTGAACAGAGTATAGTTCTGTACAGTAACAGTCATGTACAGTAGAGAAGAGCAGAGTTCTCTACAGTGCAGTACACAGTAGAGCACACTAGAGTTGAGTACACTAATGTACTGAACTAATGTATAGTTCAGTACAATACAGTACTGTACTGTACTGTACTGAACTATACTCCACTGTTCTCTACTGTACTGTACTCTACTGTACTATACTGAAGTCTACTGTACTGTGCTGTGCTGTACTCTACTGAGGTTTACTTTGCTGTAATGTCAAAACTTTTGAAACATAGATGTCTATGATTGGTTCAGACTTTTCCCGGTCCAACCAAATTTGGTCTTGTTTTGGGGCAGAGCTCGTTAAAATAATAGCCAGTGTGTAGAATATACATAAATATGGAGTACGGAGGATACGGAGGATATTGCATATTGATACCTGTGTGTTCATATTTAGGATTCATCACCATGAAGAGAATGACATTCATATCCATAACTATGCATTTCTACGTAGTACATGATGAAATTCTGTTACTGCAATTATTTTACCGGGTGTAAATCCACTTCACTTCAATATCCAAAAGCAATTTTTTCTAAGTAAGGCTAACGAAGCCAACTTTAGACAAAAGTCGTTGAGTGAAGTCGGGGGAGGTGCATCTGTGAGCCAAACGTCAGACACTGTAGTGGTTTTCCAACAGAAGTTCTCAGATCAACATGGCAGTATCAAAATAGCTGCTATTGTTTAGAAAGGTTATTCTTTATTTATGTTAAATAAACTTTTATATATCCACATATCACACACTCACCAACTGAAAACATAGCGTGTACATAATGAATTGGTTAGAGAGATGTCTCAAATATCACTTTAATATCCCCTGTAGCTTTAGAATCATTGCAAAGTTGCTTCCTTTTTCAGTCACGTCTTTGGATCGTGATTGGTTGACAAATAGTGCCTCCTACTAGGCAGGTGATTGCTGCATGAAGCAACTTGAAGGTGACTTCATAAAAAACGGCATAATCTTTCGTCACATGGATTTTGTAAAGTTCATGCAGTTGACGTGTAGGCGCAAGTCGGATAATTTCTAGCCTCATAATGCAACACACTTTGAAAGGAGATGACCAACGATGGTCACCGACTAGACAAAATGTATCCGTGTCCAAGGTGTCATACCTGACACACCATTCTTTCCCAGACATCTTTGAATCTTAATTTGAAAATGTGGTCACATAAAAAACGGAAGGAGATTTGACTGAAATTCTGTTACCAAACTTTGCATCTGCACAGTTCTTTCAGTAATGTGTTTTTTCAGTGTAAATTGTTAAAGGTAGTCCTTTATGGCTTGTTAAACTTTGAAATCAAAGTTATTTTATTTGGCATACATTTTTAAGTAAAAAATGTGACTCTCTGCCTCCCGGGTGGCGCAGTGGTTAAGGGTGCTGTACTGCAGCGCCAGCTGTGCCATCAGAGACTCTGGGTTCGCGCCCAGGCTCTGTCGTAACCGGCCGCGACCGGGAGGTCCGTGGGACGACGCACAATTGGCATAGCGTCGTCCAGGTTAGGGAGGGCTTGGCCGGTAGGGATGTCCTTGTCTCATTGCGCACCAGCGACTCCTGTGGCGGGCCGGGCACAGTGCGTGCTAACCAAGGTTGCCAGGTGCACGGTGTTTCCTCCGATACATTGGTGCGGCTGGCTTCCGGGTTGGATGTGCGCTGTGTCCTCTTGGTTGGGTTGTGTATCGGAGGACGCATGACTTTCAACCTTCGTCTCTCCCGAGCCCGTACGGGAGTTAATAGCGATGAGACAAGATAGTAGCTACTAAAAAAAACAATTGGATACCACGAAATTGGGGAGAAAAGGGGTAAAATTCACAAAAATAACAAACAAATGTGACTCTCAGTGCAATTCTGTTACCGTGGAATTGGCCTGTACAATATGTCTTCTCTGCTCTATAGGGACTGTTGACACTCATTCTATGAGGGGGACGATGCAGATTTTGACTAGATGGTATGCAGCTACGGTCATAAAATATTTTTTTGTAGAGTTAATGTAGCAGGTTAGTAGAATTAGGTTAAGGTTAGTAAAAGGGATAAGACAAGCCATGACTGAGGATGTAGGCTTGACTGACATCCTGTTGAGTCACAATACAGGCAGGATGTGCACTGCCGAGGAGGAGGTTCACCTGTGTGTCTACCTCACTTCAGACGAGGTGAGGAGTGTAAACTTTAGCCTGCCTGTAGTACCAGGTGGGCGGGGTTTGCTCAACCAAGCACAGGTAAAGTAATTGACATGCATATGATTTCAAATCTGAACCCACATCTTGTGCATTTATGGTCTAGAGCGATTTAAAGACTTGCGAAGCTGTGTTTGGGTCCGCAGTAAAATGTCTGAATATTGGTTAATGTTTGATCTGTGTTAACATGCATTAGTAAGTTAACATGCATTAGTAAGTCACTGGGTTGTGCTAAATGACATAGCTGTAGTTTGTATCTGCTAATGCAGTCAGAGGTTAGTTGACAAATGTTTTTTTCAGGTAACACATTACTAGTTATGGCTGATGGAGAGTTTAAATGAAGTGTAACTGTTTTTTCCTCCTCCCTTTAGTCTGCCTAAAAAACTTCTAAAGAAGTCTGAAGAACTTTGAAAAAATATATTTTGATTTGGTAAAAGACCAAGTCCATATTATGGAAAGAACAGCTCAAATAATCAAAGAGAAACAACTGTCCATCATTACTTTAAGACATAAAGGTCAGTCAAGATCTTTGAAAGTTTCTTCAAGTGCAGTTGCAAAAACCATCAAGGGATATGATGAAACTGAGTCTCATGAGGACCGCCACAGGAAAGGAAGACCCAGAGTTACCTCTGCTGCAGAGTATAAGTTCATTAGAGTTACCAGCCTCAGAAATTCCAACCCAAATAAATGCTTCACAGAGTTCAAGTAACAGACACATCTCAACATCAACTGTTCAGAGGAGACTGCATGAATCAGGCCTTTGTGGTTGAATTTCAGCAAAGAAACCACTACTAAAGGACACCGATAAGAAGAAGAGACTTCCTTGGGCGAAGAAACACGAGCAATGGACATTAGACAGGTGGAAATCTGTCCTTTGGTCTGATGTGTCCAAATATTAGATTTTTGGTTCCTACTCTGTGTCTTTGTGAGACACAGAGTAGGTGAACTGATGATCTCTGCATGTGTGGTTCCCACCATGAAGCATGGAGGAGGAGGTGTGATGGTGTCAGGGGGTGCTTTGCTGGTGACACTGTCAGTGATTTATTTAGAATTCAAGGCACACTTAACCAGCATGGCTACCACAGGATTCTGCAGCGATACACCATCCAATCTGGTTTGCGCTTAGTGGGACTTTCATTTGTTTTTCAACAGGACAATGACCCAACATACCTCCAGGCTGTGTAAGGGTTATTTTATCAAGACGGAGAGTGATGGAGTGCTGCATCAGATGACCTGGACTCTACAATCACCCAACCTCAAACCCATTGAGATGGTTTGGGATGAGTTGGACCGCAGAGTGAAGGAAAATCAGCCAACAAGTGCTCAGGATATGTGGGAACTCCTTCAAGTATGTTGGAAAATCATTCCAGGTGAAGCTGGTTGAGAGAATGCCAAGAGTGTGCAAAGCTGTCATCAAGGCAAAGGGTGGCTACTTTGAAGAATCTCAAGTACAAAATATATTTTGATTTGTTTAACTTAAGGATTGGACCCACCTAAAACAAAATACCCAAATCGAACTGTGTGTAGCTCACGACCTGAAGCAAGTATATGCATATTCTTGACACCGTTTGAAAGGAAACACTTTGAAGTTTGTGGAAATATGAAATTAATGTAGGAGAATAAAACACATTAGATCTGGTAATAGATAATACAAATTATTTATCCATATACGTCATCTATTTTATTTTGGCCTTTCTCTTGCATTTCAAAGATGATGAAAAAAAAATAGAATAGAATTTTTGTTTGTATTTTTTTTGTTTATATTATCTCTTACCAGATCTAATGTGTTATATTCTCCTACATCCTACAGTGATGTAGGATTCTAGGTGTAATTTAGATGTTGTCAACAAGACCACAGCAGTGTGTCTGCAAAGTGTCAGATGGATCCATTGAAGAATTACACAAGTCTGCCAGGTGTCCGTCACCAGTTTGCTGTGCTGAATTGGTCAATTGATACATTTTTAAGTCAATAACTATAGAGAACAGGTAATAAACAAATTACATTACACACTCCCAGGAATGTCATACATGATGGACCATTATCTTCCCTACAGAAAAGACACTAACCTTCACACATCTAGATGGCTGTAATAGCATCTGTAATAGCTACTGTGAAGTGGACACTGCAGTTAGATTAACAATAATTTAAGCTTTCTGCCCATATAAGACATGTCTATGTCCCGGAAAGTTGGCTGTGGTTTACAACGTCATTCCAGTCACATTATTGCATCTCAGTTTCAGGACACCGATTCAGCAGAGGTTTTAACAGTTTTTTGGTTACTACATGATTACATATGTGTTGTTTCATTGTTTTGATATCTTCACTATTATTCTACAATGTAGAAAATAGTAAAAAATAAAGAACAACCCCAGAATGAGTAGGTGTGTCCAAAGATTGTTCATGTTTTATGATTATGTGGATTATGTTAAATTGTCTCTTGAAAAATAATCAAATGTCTTTAATTGTGTCTTTGTTTTGTACCATGAATACCCAATACGCAGCCTAAACAATAAAATACTGTGGCTGAGTTGATCCGTGTACAGGGCCGGCTCTAGGGTGGGGCAAAGCCGGGCATGGAGCCTCCATATAGAATGGTAGTGAAGGTAGGAAACAACACCTCCATTACGCTGATCCTCAACACACGTGCCCCACAATGGTGCATGCTCAGCCCCCTCCTGTACTCCCTGTTCACCCATGACTGCGTGGCCACGCACGCCTCCAACTCAACCATCAATTTTGCAGACGACACAACAGTGGTAGGCCTGATCACCAACAATGACGAGACAGCCTACAGGGAGGAGAAGTGTTCCCTGACGGAGTGGTGCCAGAAAAATAACCTCTCCCTCAACGTCAACATTCAGGAGACAGCAGAGGGAGGACTCCCCCATCCACATTGACGGGCCACAGTGGAGAAGGTGAAAAGCTTCAAGTTCCTCGGTGAACACATCACTGACAATCTGAAATGGTCCACCCACACAGATAGTGTGGTGAAGGAGGCACAACAGCGCCTCTTCAACCTCAGGAAGCTGAAGAAATATGGCTTGGCCCCTAAGACCCTCACAAACGTTTACAGATGCACCATTGAGAGCATCCTGTCATGATGTGATGATGATATTACCGCCTGGTACAGCAACTGTACATAGAAACCGTAAGGCTCTCCAGAGGGTGGTGCAGTCTGCCCAACTCATCACTGGGGGCACACTGCAACGCCCCACAGGACATCCACAGCACCCGATGTCACAGGGAGGCTTAAAAGATCATCAAGGACATCAACCACCCGAGGCACGGCCTGTTCACCCAGCTGTCATCCAGAAGGTTAGGTCAGCACAGGTGCATCAAAGCTGAGACAGAGAGACTGAAAAACAGCTTACAGTGCCTTGCGAAAGTATTCGGCCCCCTTGAACTTTGCGACCTTTTGCCACATTTCAGGCTTCAAATCCGGCTTTAAACTTCTTCACAACAGTATCTCGGACCTGCCTGGTATGTTCCTTGTTCTTCATGATGCTCTCTGCGCTTTTAACGGACCTCTGAGACTATCACAGTGCAGGTGCATTTATACGGAGACTTGATTACACACAGGTGGGATTGTATTTATCATCATTAGTCATTTAGGTCAACATTGGATCATTCAGAGATCCTCACTGAACTTCTGGAGAGAGTTTGCTGCACTGAAAGTAAAGGGGCTGAATAATTTTGCACGCCCAATTTTTCAGTTTTTGATTTGTTAAAAAAGTTTGAAATATCCAATAAATGTCGTTCCACTTCATGATTGTGTCCCACTTGTTGTTGATTCTTCACAAAAAAATACAGTTTTATATCTTTATGTTTGAAGCCTGAAATGTGGCAAAAGGTCGCAAAGTTCAAGGGGGCCGAATACTTTCGCAAGGCACTGTATATCTCAAGACCATCAGACTGTTAAAAAGCCATCACTAGCCGGCCTCCACCCATTACCCTGCCCTGTCACTAGCCGACTATCACCCGGTTACTCTACCATGCACCTTAGAGACTGCTGCCCTATGTACATAGGCATTGAACACTGGTCACTTTAATAATGTTTACATGCTGTTCTACTAATTTCATATGTATGTACTGTTTTCTAGTCAAGGCCATTCTATTCAACTATTGCTGTATGTATACTATTCTATCCTACGTATTGTTAGGTTCTAAATAAACAGTGCAAAACTCACGGACGCTTAATAAGGTTCAAACCAAGTTTATTCATCCACTGGGTCAAACAGCTGCATAAGAAAAATACATATTTCCACCAGTGGTAGTATATATATACCCCAAGAGTCTCCTCCTTCTCTCTAAACATGACATCTTCATTGCTAGGCAGGAAGTTAAGTGATGCGGGCAATAAACTGTTCCTTCTCCCTTAATGTGACCTGACCTGACCTCGGCCCGCCTCCTCACTAAACCACATCTCTCCACCCTGCCTGTAAACATGTGATTGATTGCCTTTCCTTTACTCAACACATTCCAAGCTTAATTGCCTCCACCATATACATTCCTCCTACAGACAACCATTCACTTATGGTGTAGAAACCAGACTATGGAAGTCAATATTTCAATAGGATACCTGATAATTAACAATATTTAAAGTTTAGAGTCAGGACTCATCAGTAATCTACAGATATGCTAAATATTCTATCCACATACTGTCCATAACGTCTATACATCCCATCACACATATGTACTGTATTTATATTCCAGACTCCAAAGTTGCTCGTCCTATTGTTATATATTTATTCATTCCATTCTTGTACTTTTAGATTTGTGTTTATTGTTGTGAATTGTTAGATATTACTGCATGGTTGGAACTAGGAACACAAGCATTTCGGTACACCCGCAATAACATCTGCAAAATATGTGCACGCAATCAATAAAATGTGATTTGATTTGAGATATGACATTGTCTTCATTGACCATAGGGTTATGCTTATTTGCAGATCAATCCTTTCCTTTAGAAATACATATAACATGTTTACTTACAATAACCATTCTCTTTAAGTTGTCTGGACTAATTACCTACATGACACAAGTGTATTTCTATTAATAATAACTGATAGAAACCAGGCATAAAAATGGATATAGGATAGAAATAAATAATATAATAGTTTTTTATTTTATAATTGGAAAACTAGTGGGCAACAATTACCATCTTTTTTTGCCTCAATCTCCCGAAGTCGTGGAGTAAAAGAGTAGCCAGATGTGGAGGTCCTAGGCTGTGTGGTTACACGTGGTCTACGGCTGTGAGGCCGGTTGGACGTCCTGCCAAATTCTTTAAAATGACGTTGGAAGCGGTTTATGGTAGAGAAATTAACATTAAATTCATTGGCAACAGGTTGTTGATATGCCATACGTTAGGGGGATGCAGTGGCGGTTCTAGCTTGTATGGCTCCCTGGGCGGACCCCTCCTTCTGCCCACCCCCCTAGCTCACTAACTATCAGGGCACCCACTCCGACAAGGTTAATTGAGCCACTGTCCCATACGGTAACATGATATCACTGACGTAACCTGCAAATGAGCGATAGAAAACCGATTGCGCAAATGTCACCATTCTGAATTTTTTATTTTTTATTTGTTACTTAAAAAAAAAAACATGTGCGGGCGCCCCATGCCACTCCCAGCAGGATGTCACACTAGGCGGCTGCACATGACACTTTTGTTTAAGTCACAATCGACTTTGACACCCGTCAACTTTCAGCCAGTGCAAAACATGCCTACACGGGCTCCCGTGCGAGATGAATCGAACTCCCTCATGGTCAGGTACGTTAGTCACACAGCTTTTACTTTGAAAACGGCGATCATATATAAATACACACGACGAAGCATGGTTTAACGTGACCACACCCACGATTAGGGTACAGCCGTACAGTACTCCCTTTAAACCCATATAAAATTGCATACTTTACTCATAACCCGACAATGGCTGTATGTTTTTTTAATCATTCTATAAACATTTGGGATATGCTTGGTTGGTCATCTTAATCAGCAAACTACATCCCTAAAAACACTGATTCTAAACGTATAAATGTTAGCATGAACAGATAGACTGTCACATGGAATGTACACTACCGTTCAAAAGTTTGGGGTCACTTAGAAATGTCCTTGTTTTTTAAAGAAAAACTCATTTTTTGTCCATTAAAATAACATCAACTTGATCGGAAATACAGTATACACATTGTTAATGTTGTAAATTACTATTGTAGCTGGAAATGGCACAGACGCCTCACAAGTCCTCAACTGCCAGCTTCATTAAACAGTACCCGCAAAACACCAGTCTCAACGTCAACAGTGAAGAGGCGACTCCGGGATGCTGGCCTTCTAGGCAGAGTTCCTCTGTCCAGTGTCTGTGTTTTTTTGCCCATCTTAATCTTTTAATTTTATTGGCCAGTCTGAGATATAGCTTTTTCCTTGCAACTCTGCCTAGAAAGCCAGCATCCCGGAGTCGCCTCTTCACTCTTGACGTTGAGACTGGTGTTTTGCGGGTACTATTTAATGAAGTTGTCAGTTGAGGACTTGTCTGTTTCTCAAACTAGACACTCTAATGTACTTGTCCTCTTGCTCAGTTGTGCACCGGGCCTCCCACTCCTCTTTCTATTCTAGTTAGAGACCGTTTGCGCTGTTCTGTGAAGGGAGTAGTATACAGCGTTATACGAGATCTTCAGTTTCTTGGCAATTTCTCACATGGAATAGCCTTAATTTCTCAGAACAAGAGTTTCAGAGGAAAGTTCTTTGTTTATAGACATTTTGAGACTGTAATCGAACCCACAAATGTTGATGTTCCAGATACACAACTAGTCTAAAGAAGGCCAGTTGTATTGCTTCTTGAAGCAGAACAACAGTTTTCAGCTGTGCTAAATTAATTGCAAAAGGGTTTTCTAATGATCAATTAGCCTTTTAAAATGATCATCTTGGATTAGTTTACACAACGTGCCATTGGAACACAGGAGTGATGGTTGCTGATGGGCCTCTGTACGCCTATGTAGATATTCCATGAAAAATCAGCCGTTTCCAGCTACCATAGTCATTTACAACATTAACAATGTCTGCATTGTATTTCTGATCAATTTGACGTTATTTTAATGGACAATTTTTTTTGCTTTTCTTTAAAAAACAAGGACATTTCTAAGTGACCCCAAACTTTTGAACTGTAGTGTACATCACGATTATCAGTCAAAGAGCAGATTCAAATGGACGTTTTTGGACGAAAGATGGCAGAAGTGGACGATGAAGTGGATTCTGAATACAATGGTGGTAGAATCAAGGAGAATTGGAGTATTGTCCAAAATAATGGAAAACTGAGCAAAATTAGTGTACAGTGATGAGAATGACCCTTCGTATCTAGTAGGAGTATGGTTTGTTAATGAGGAGCAGCTGAGCAGAGTACCAATCTTGAAGAAACCATTTGAGTTATCCAAACTGGTGGAGAGAGTGCTGGGTAAAGTGAAGGCTGTGAGGATGACGAGAAGCGGGCTTGTTTTGATTTTCTGTGCTTCTGCGGATCAGAAGGAACGTGCGTTGTGTCTTAACCAACTTGATACGTTTGAAGTGTTGTGTGTGTCTCTTCAAAACAGGACAACCCTCAAGGGGGTTACATCTGGCGTCTCGTGGGAAGTTTATTTTGAAGAGATGAAAAATATTCCTAGAGTGATTGAAGCACGTCGGATGAATCGTGTGTTAAAAAGTGAAGAGTCTATCTGTTCTTTTGTTTTTTTGATATGGAGTCTCTCCCTACTCAAGTGCAGTTAGAGTATATTAACTACAGAGTCAGAGCATTTATCCCAAGACCAACGCAGTGTGATCGTTGTAAAGCTTTTGGTCATGTGTCAAGTATTTGCAGAAGGGAGAAGTCGAGATGTCCAAGTTGTGGAAAATATCATATTTTGTGTTATAAAAGTGATGAATATGTGACATGTTGCAATTGCGGTGAGAACCATGAAGCCAAGTCTTTCGAACGCCCCACAAGGGTGAAAGAGAACGAGGTGGCCAAAGTCAGGGTTGTACAGAGCATTTCATATACAGCAGCTGTGAAAAGGGTAGAGGGGTTGAATGGTGCACCAGAAGAGTCCATGGTGGTGGATAGGCCTACACTGCAGGTTGCAGGGGTTGCCTTTCACCAGCAGGATACTGACATTTTAAAGGTTAAGAAAGTGGACTTTGTGGCCTTTATAGCTATGGTAATTAATGCACTGCCAAGGTGGAGAGAAGGTCCAGGAAGATAGAAATCATAGTGGATTTTTTTAACTTCCAGTTGGTGGCGGCAATACACATTTTGGGGTTGTAGTCTGCCATAAAATCCACAGAAGAAGAATATGTCCGAGTTGCCTCGTCCCGATCTGCACGTGAACGTGGCATTTCTTCAGCCTAACGAACACAGTTTTTATAGCTAAAAAATGCTGAAAAGCTGTTGAGTAGCGTTTTGTTAGAACTATATCAGGAGAAAACCACCACATTAAGTTTCATCAACTGGCCAAGGACCAGGTTAGATGAACCTAATGGTTTCATACTATACACCGTAAAGTTAGAAAGCTGTGGACTCCCGGTTATTAACGTTACTCGATTCATTTCTGTGTTCGAAGCACTTAATTCACTGTAAATCGCTTGCTAACACTTGTGTGTTTCTAACTAGCTACGTGTAGTACCCGGTGTAAACCTGGAGATTAAACCAAGTAGATGTAGCCATATGGCCATTTGGTAGGGTTGTCTGCACAGGATCGGCAAAGACTGGAAATAGTTCATTAACCACTAAAACTAGCGAATTAGATCCGAGATTAATTTCTCTCCCTAGCGAGCCAACTAACGTCCGTAAACCGGCGAAAAAGCTAGGAGGTAACAGTGACGTAAGTATAATGCAGCAGTTTTACGAGCTTTGGTGTTAGGTTCATCTAAATATTTTTGAAATTCAAAAGGGAACATTAAAATGTTTGTTTTTTAACTAGGCAAGTCAGTTTTTTTAAGAACGAATTCTTATTTACAATCACGGTCAAACCCGGATGACGCTGGACAATTGACCGGGGTCTTGTCATCTCCTGCCAATCATAATCGTACTCCGTGCAGGAGTGGACATCATTCATCCTTCTAGCCAGCAGGTACACGGACAGTTCATACATGGGCATGGCAGTTATTGCGGTTTTGAGGTGAGTGACAGTCAAATGTCGTTACTACTTTATTGGTGTGATTTTATAAAAACGTGTACAGTAAGTCAGTTGTAGTTATTTTTCTGAAAGTTTACGCGCGGTAAATCGGTTCAGCTGTGGCGGAATAATAGCTAGGCACGGTGTTGGGTAGCTATGTTTTAACATTCTACAGGAATACATAAAAAAAAATTAAAGACCATCGATGTGAATAATGTGAAATGTAAAGATCCGATAATGAAGCCAACTCGCTAGCTTGTTGCTAAGGCGTGAGACCATATGCCACAGGCTTGCGATTAATGTTAGCGTGCTAAAGTAGCTAGGTTCCAAAATGTGCCATATGGTGTCGAGCTAAACCTAGCATTGATTAGTGTTGGCCTCTTCAAAATTGGATTAGCTAACGTCGGTCAACGTAGTTTACTGGCATCAACGTTGTGGGTCATGTTGGTTATCATTTTCAGTAGCCTAATGGCTGGTTTGCAATAATGTGTTTTTCAAACTTTGCAGCGCGAGACTTAACCACGGTTACATGCACATAACCATACGATTATTGTGAATAGACAGATAATAGTTATTTTAAAACGTTGACATGCTTTTGCAAGAATGGCTTCCCTTATTATCCAGTTTACATCGACACATCTGAAATCCCGGGGGACTTTTGTTAGAGTTGCGTCAATTCGAATCTGGTATCAGGATAAATATGACAATGAGTCACCGATTGTATACTATGTATTTTTTATTAGCTAAGCAATAAGTGGTAAATGCAATTTTCGTATATACGAGCTCTCTGCCCCACCTTGCAGGGCAAAACAGAGAACTGACAAGACGTATGTAAAACAGTATTCTTTATACTGTGATAGACAGTTACAACCCGTCTGTTGGCCTATCGCAGTAGAGACTGGGCGTGGTTTAAACTTGCTCAGCCTATTGCAGGCGCTCAGGCGGGTCCCCGCCTCTTGGCGCTTCTGTTGATAGATGAAACTTGCTGTGTCGAGTATCTATGCGCTCATTCCCTAGATACCGTTATCACATATCTGGTTTCTGTTATTGTTAAGTTTGAGTTCTAACAAAAACAGTCTGTGGTTTGCTACACTACGTTCTGTATGTGTCTGTTTTTATGTTATTCTGTATTTTTCCATCATGAGAAAGGCCCATGGCCTTGAAACTGTTAACAATGTTTCAAGTCAGCTATGTTGCATAACACATACATACATCCACACAAGCCAACAGCAGATAATATTCACTCATATATATGGTAATGGCTACAATGTAAAACACAGAAACCTCATACTTTTTAATTTATTTAACCTTTATTTAACTGGGCTAGTCAGCAAAGAAAAGTTTAGGGGCTCCGGAGTGGCGCAGCGGTCTACCCCGGCACATAAGAAATTAACATAACAGTAACAAGGCTATATACAGGGGTTACCGGTACCAAGTCCATGTGTGTGGGTACAGGTTAATCGAGGTAAGTTGTACAGTGACTACGGTAAAACTTTTCATAAACGGCGAGTAGCAGCAGTGTAAAAACAAAAGGGGGGTTCAATGTAAATAGTCCGGGTGGCCATCAGTTGTTCAGCAGTCTTCTGGCTGCGGGGTAGAAGCTGTTAAGGAGCCTTTTGGTCCTGGACTTGGCGTTCCGGTACCAGTTGCCGTGCAGTAGCAGAGAGAACAGTCTGACTAGGGTGGCTGGAGTCTTTGACAATTTTTTGGGCCTTCCTCTGACACTGCCTGGTATAGAGGTCCTGGGTGGCAGGAAGCTTGGCCCCAGTGATGTACTGGGCTGTACGCACTACCCTCTGTAGTGCCTTCCAGTCAGATGCTGAGCAGTTGCCATAACAGGCGTTAATGCAACCGGTGTTCACAGTCTCCTGAGGGGGAAAAGGTGTTGTGCTCTCTTCACAACTGTCTTGGTGTGTTTGGACCATGTTAGTTTGTTGGTGATGTGGACTAAAGGTCGACAGATTATGATTTTAACGCCGATACCGATTATTGGACGACCAAAAAAGCCACTACCGATTAATCGGCAGATTTTTTTTTTGTTATTATTATTTTTTTGTTGTTGTTGTAATAATGACAATTGCAACAATACTGAATTAACACTTATTTTAACTTAATATAAAACATAAATAAAATCAATTTAGCCTCAAATAAATAATGAAACATGCTCAATTTGGTTTAAATAATGCAAAAACAAAGTGTTGGAGAAGAAAGTATGTGCCATGTAAAAAAGCTAACGTTTAAGTTCCTCGCTCAGAACATGAGAACATATGAAAGTTGGTGGTTCCTTTTAACATGATACTTCAATATTCCAAGGTAAGAGGTTTTAGGTTGTAGTTTATATAGTATTTATAGGACTATTTCTCTCTATACCATTTGTATTCCATATACCTTTGACTATTGGATGTTCTTATAGACACTATAGTATTGCCAGTGTAACAGTATAGCTTCCGTCCCCTTCCTCGCCCCTACCTGGGCTCGAACCAGGAACACATCGACAACAGCCACATTCGAAGCATCGTTACCCATCGCTCCACAAAAGCTGCGGCCCTTGCAGCGCAAGGGGAATAACTACTCCAAATCTAAAAGCGAGTGACGTTTGAAACAGTATTAGTGCACACCCAGCTAACTAGCTAGCCATTTCACATTGGTTACACAAGCCATTAGGCTGATAGGCTTGAAGTCATAAACAGCGCTGTGCTTGCGAAGAGCTGCAGGCAAAACGCACGAAAGTGCTGTTTGAATGAATGATTACGGGCCTGCTGCTGCTCAGTCAGACTGCTCTATCAAATCAAACTTAATTATAACATAACACACAGAAATACGAGCCTTTGGTCATTAATATGATCGAAAACTATCATTTCTAAAACAAAACGTTTATTATTTCAGTGAAATACGGAGCCGTTCTGTATTTTATCTAAACAGGTGGCATCCATAAGTCTAAATATTCCTGTTACATTGCATGATCTTCAATATTATGTCATAATTACGTAAAATTCTGGCAAATTAGTTCGCAATGAGCCAGGCAGCCCAAACTGTTGCATTTACCCTGACTCTGCGTGCAATGAACGCAAGAGAAGTGACACAATTTCACCTGGTTAATATTGCCTGCTAAACTGGATTAGTAGTTATAACTAGTGATTATGATTGATTGTTTTTTATAAGAAGTTTAATGCTAGCTAGCAATTTACCTTTGCTTCTACTGCATTTGCGTAACAGGCAGGCTACTCGGAGTGCAATGGTTAGTGTTGGACTGGTTAACTGTGCGGTTGCAAGATTGAAACCCCTGAACAAGGCAGTTAACCCACAGTTCCTAGGCAGTCATTGAAAATAAGAATGTGTTCTTAACTGACTTGCCTAGTTAAATATTTTATTTATATGTATATATATATATATATATATATATTAAATAATCGGAAATCGGCATCCAAAAATACCGATTTCTGATTGTTATGAAAACTTGAAATTGATTAATTCCGATTAATCGGTCGACCTCTAATGTGGACTCCAAGGACCTTGAAACTCGACACTGCTCCACTTCAGTCCAGTTAATGTTAAGTTGGGACCCGTTTGGCCCTCCTTTTCCTATAGTCCACAATCATCTCCATTGTCTTTCTCACATTGAGGGAGAGGTTATTGTCTGACCTCCCTATAGGCTGTCTTGTCGGTGATTACTGTTGTCGTCTGCAAACTTAATGATGATGTTGGAGTCGTGCTTTGCCACGCAGTCGTGGGTGAAAAGGGAGTACAGGAGGGGACTAGGCATGCACCCCTGAGGGGCCCCAGTGTTGAGGATCAGCGTGGCGACTGTGTTGTTGCCTACCCTTACCACCTGGGGACGGCCGTCAGGAAGTCCAGGATCCAGTTGCAGAGGGAGGAGTTTAGTCCCACGGTCCTTAGGTTAGTGATGAGCTTTGTGGGCACTGGTGTTGACTACAGCTCAGCGTTCAATGAACAACATTCTTACATACCTGTTTTGTCCAGGTGAGAGAGGGCAGTATGGAGTGCGATTTAGATGGCGTAGTCTGTGGATCTGTTGGGGCAGTATGTGAATTGGAGTGGGTCTAGTGTTTCTGGCATGATGTTGTGAGCCATGACCAGCCTTTCAAAGCACTTCATGGCTACAGACGTGAGTGCTATGGGGTGGTAATCATTTAGGCAGGTTACCTTCGCTATCTTGGGCACAGGGACTATGGTGTTCTGTTTGAAACATGTTGTTATTACAGACTCAGACAGGGAGAGGTTGAAAATGTCAGTGATAGCAATTGCCAGTTGGTCTGCGCATGCTTTAGGTACATGTCTTAATGTTGAATGTTGACCTGTTTAAAGTTCTTACTCACATCGGCTATGGGGAGCGTGATCATACAGTCTTCCGGAACAGCTGGTGGTCCCAATGCATGCTTCAGTGTTTCTTCCCTAAAAGAGAGCATAAAAGGCATATAGCCTGTCTGGTAGGCTTGCGTCACTGGGCCGCTCTCGGCTGGGTTTCCCTTTTGTTGTCCGTAATAGTTATCAAGCCCTGCCACATCCGACGAGCATCAGAGCCAGTGTAGTAGGATTAAATCTTAGTCCTGTATTGATGCTTGCCTGTTTGGTTTGTCTGAGGGCATAGCAGGATTTCTTATAAGCATCCAGATCAGTGTCCTGCTCCTTGAAAGAGGAAACTCTAGCCTTTAGCTTGGTGCGGATTTTACCTGTAATCCATGGCTTCTGGTTGGGATATGTACGTACGATCACTGTGGGAACGACGTCGTCGATGCACTTATTGAGGAAGCCGGTGACTAATTTGGTATTCTCCTCAATGCCATTGGATGAATCCCGGAACATATTCCAGTCTGTGCTAGCAAAACAGCTTCATCTGACCAATTCTGTATTGAGGTTGTCTACATGATGATATTATTATGGAAGAGCGAGGAATATTTTTTGTTTGTCAAGCACCGATCATCATGTCACCAAAATAAGACCCTATTTATTGGAAAGCGGTATCAAGCTCATCACGGTGCACTGTCACCACCCTGTGAAGTTCCTCATTTATTTAATCTGTAGCCTAATAAACACAATGGTTTCCCAAGTTGTAGTGGGAGGACCACACACCATATCATCACGACTTCCAAGTTTACTCATACGTGATGGTTATTATACTGTATCAACATTTGTGCATAAAGGTGTAACCACCGCCATTTCGCGCGTAATACATTTTACAGACACAAAAAGATCCCACCATGTTGAACAAACAAATGATCTGCATTTATAAAATTGTACCGAAGCTTACTGTTTCCATCACAGCTGTCACAATTTATTTTTATACAGTAGGACTTTACTCGCATAACTGAAGTTAAAGAAGAGTAAATTCTGCATTGATGCCCTTACTCCCAATCTCATTCCATACTGGTAGCAGAATGCTGAACATTGGAAACTGTTTTACAGTCCTGTTTACCTTCACCTTTGATTGCTCCTGCACTTGGCTGGTTTCCACCTCATATCTCTACAGCCATGTTTGCCTCAAAATGCTTCTGGCCAGTTCCACCAAGCAAACACTCACTGTCACTGCCTTTGACTGATAAACAGGTGACGACTCACTGAATGGGAGCTAGTGCTGGACACAGTCTGACCTTAGGATACAACAGGAGAAGAGCAGAGCAGCAGTGCATCAATGGCCCACCCAACCCCTCAACAGGTTTGCTGTGAGGTTCGAGAAGAAGTGAGGAGGAGAAAGTGAACTGTATTAGATGCCATGATGGAGGACGACCAGCTGCCTACACCTTCTCCCTTGCTGGACCTAGAACACTGTCCCGGAGCCTCTTCAGTAACGAACCATGCAGAGGTATAGTATATCTAGTGCTTTGGCCAAAATGCTAATAGATATCCTTTTACATAATTTAATGATGCTGAAGCTATGAGAAATGGCTGACCGAAAGCTTTGGCGTAATAGTAGACAATTCCACACATATTGATCTAGAATCAGTTTTGAAGGCATTAGTTTAAATGTGTTATTAGCAGTGTACTGTGCACTCTTATTTGGCACTATGTATTTATGGGGTCAAATATTTACTTGAAAACAAAAGTAAAATCATCATTGCTGACTTTCTGTTAGGTCATTTGAAACACCTCGATGTACCCTACCAGCAGATTTGCACATGATTTTTGCCAGCCTCTTTTTCCACAGTGTGGTATTTCTGTAAGTTGGATCAAAAGCCTTGTTCATGACATTGACTGTTCACATTGCGGCACACTCTTTGTAGTAAAAGTCGGTATCTACTCTTTAGGATAAGCATGAGAACTATTGTTTACTGTGGATGGGTTCTGACTTCTAAACTTGAAACATGAAATGTCCTTGTTCATGGTACCCCAGGGAGAGAGGGGAGTGCAGAGGATGTTATTGTTAGACTTCAGGTATCCTATGGAAAGGAGAAGGGCCACAGTCTGGTTTCAGTGGTTGGGTTTTAATTTCAAATACTTGCTACACCAGAAGTGAATGGTTATCTGTAGGAGGAATGTATATGGTGGGGTCAATTAAGGTTGGATATGAGCCAGGGACTTGGAACGTTACAAAGTAAGAGAAAGGCAATCACATGGTTGTGGTCACTGATAAGGATGGATAGCTGTGGATTAGTGAGGAATGGGGGCTGAGGCCAGGTCACATTAAGGGAGAAGAAACAGTTTATTACCCATATCACTTAACGTCCTGCCTTGCAACAGAGATGCATTGGCTGTCCAGATGTGTACGGAGAAGGTTTAAATACCAGTACTTGTGTAAGTGTGTTTTTGTCTTACGTTGCTGTGAAACGCAGTGGGTGAATATGCTTGGTTTGAGCTTTACTAGTCGTCCGTGAGTTTTTACTCCGTTTATTTAGAACCTAACACTGGGAACACAGTAGTGTCTTGTTAGTGTGACCTCTCTGTCAACAATGAGAACCACTTAACATACTGTAGGTGTGACAAAGAAATGGAGGCAAAAAAAAGCCAGTTGCATTGGCTCCAGTACCATTCTTATCAACTTTCAAGAGTTAGGCTAGGCTACCCAAAAAAACTTCCTGGCCAAAATCATTCTCTCTTGAGAGATTGCAATGATTTCAGCTCAAGAAGTTAACGCTACAATATGCAGCCTTTTGGGCGACCTGTCCAAATTCACATTAGAAATATGAATTATAGATCAGTTATTCTCATTGAAAGCAAGATCTGTTCTCTGTGCACTATTTCTATGCTTCTGTTAAGTTTAGTTTGCGTCTTTTGGTTTTGTACACCAGCTGAAAATATAATATTTTTGGTTATTGAAAATATATTTAACAGCGGTTTGAATGGTACATTGTTTCTCTACACTATACATTGCTTGTTATGTTACATAAACTTAAATTAAGTGTTCTATTCGAACTTTAGCAACCAGAAAATGACGGGGCAATTTCTGCATATTGCACCTTTTAACTGGTTAGAGTACGATAGGAATCTTTTTGAAATAATATAAAAATATCCAGTAGTTACTTTTTCAGAAGCTTGTATTGAAATGGCATTTTTGTAGTAAGAAAGTTTAATTTAAAAAGTATGGCTACGGACACATTTTTCATATTGAACTAAGAACCCTTTCCTCTATGTCCGTCCTCCCGGTAGTTCCTGGGTGTCAACCAGATTCAGGTGGTGGTGAGCCGGAGCCCAACCCCCCAGGTCACGGAGGAGACCTACTTTATCCCCCGTAACCCGGTGGTGGATGCGGGCACCAACACCGACCCCCCGGTCATCTGCTGTGGCAGGCTCCGCCGGGCATGCCCCTGCCCGCCCCGAGGCCTCCTGGCCTCCCTCATCACCAAGGGTGGGCACCAACATAGATATAGGCCACTCTAATATTGTCTAGAGTGGCCTATGGACACCAGAATAGAGATGCAATATAGGCCTAACACTAGAGTGGCTTCAATGTGCTGATAATGCCATTTTGGTCTGTTTTATTTACTTCTGGGCACCAGGGGGGGCTAATGCTACCGTAGAGATGTTACCATGGTGACATTGCTATGGGATCAGGGGTTGGCATCTTGTAGCATTTTGTGCTTGGGCGAGTGGAAAATGGTGGGGGTTTGTAGAACCAGTGTGTTTCTCTCTTTATCCAGCGCACGCTGTTGAACAGTGCCACAGTACCCAGAGGCATTTATATAGCACAAATGGAGTAGGTTTACAGATGGACTAAAGCACAACCCACTGTCACTGATATATTGCCATTGACAAGTTAACATTTAGGCTTAGTAGTAGACTTTTGAGACCATTGTACCTTGCAAACCAAATCAAGTACAGCACATGCAATCTATTATTTTATTTGGCAGGTAAAAGGCAAAAACTACTGGCTACGTACTGACTTCTGACCTCTCCTCCCTCCCAGTCCTCATTGCATTAGTGCTGTTTGGCGTGGTGTGGTCCATCACAGAGAAGGAGTGTCTGCCGGGGGGGAACCTGTTCGGCATCACCATGCTCTTCATCTGCTCTGTCACCGGGGGCAAACTGGTGGGCCTCATACGGCTTCCCAAACTGCCTCCCTTTCCCCCGCTCCTGGGTAGGTAATGCGAATGGAGAGAGTGAGTGTTTGTGTGTGTTGTAGGTGATGGGGTCTGTCTTGTCTGTGAATGTGCAGCATACAAGTTATATTCTGTAACCTCTACTTCATTTGACTTGTTGAGAATGAGAAGAAATGCCATCTTCAGGGTGTTGAGTGCCCTACATGCTCCTTAGCAACAGTCAGACATGCCATCGGCCTGGCTGCTGGTAATATATATCTGCTGATATAGTAGATAGAATACACCTACTTACTATAATAAGCACACATTCAGATTAAGCACACCCACTCACTATATTTAGCCTGCATGCACTTGCTTGTCCCCTAACTACTACTCTTTACTATACACGGATGGTCAAACAGTCCCCCTATTATTCTGTCTGGCTTTGCCGACGCTGCTACATGTTACTACCATACCTAAACAGTGAAGTGAGTTCATATCACACCTTATCCCATTTCTAACCAAATTAACACCCTTGTTGACTTAGACTGATAGGAATTGAATGAAACATGTCTTTTCATTTCTCAACAAACAAGAGACTTGGTTGAGCTTTGACCAAAGTCTCTCTTGATGCCGGTAACCACGTGAAAAGTCCTGTAGTTTGCACAGACCCCTATAATAAGACAGTGGCCACTCATTTAGCCCGCAAGAAGGTAGAAGGCTGTCATTCCGGTTCACAGCCTACTCCTCACTTTCAACAGTCCAGAAAGGAGATTGTAGATAATAAAGAAGTGTTTGTGCTGGGTCTTTAATTTATAAACGTTGATCGTTAGCGTAGTCTATCCGACAGAGCCCACTCCCATAGTCCAGAATTGAAGTCCTGTTTGTTGGATATAGATCTTTGATATTTAATGTCTCTCCAACCCCTGGGGACGCAGCATTGAAATGGAACAAAGCAGGAATTCCATTTCGTTCAAGCTTTGTTATGGCCTTGAAGGTATTTATTTTTTACTTAGGCTAACCGACAGTCGGTCCCACATTTTTATGCCTGTCTACTGGTTCCTCCCTGCTCACACAGTAGTCATTGCTTGCGTCCCAAATGGGATGGAATTGTTCTATACTTTCTTGATAATACACTATTAAGCAGGCATTTTATCCAAAGCGGTTTACAGCACAGTGATGTGAGTGCATACGGTTTTGTATGCCACCAATGGGGAATCAAATCCACAACCCTGATGTTGGCTAATGCCACTCTCTTACCAACTGAACCACACAGGACCATATTGATCTTTCTGACCTTCAAAGGCAATTCAATTTCATACAGTAAATGAAAGACTCCACTGTATGCATGTCTTTCTTCAGTTTGCACTATTCCTACATGGAAAGGTTTTTCCTTTACTCTCAAAAGACTCCTATGCCTAGAAGCCTTTTGATATCTTAAACCAATTGATCTTCAACCTTTTTAATATGCAGTTCCCAGACTATCAGAACAAAGAATGTCGTAAAATATGTATTTCTTGGCATTTGAACCAATGTGAAGATGGGAATAATATCTTAGCCTCTGTTTAGCTCTTTTTTATATATATTTTTTATAAAAACACGTTTGTTTTCAGAACGACACAGCAAGACATCGTTTTTTGTCCCTCTTGCTGTGAGAGAAAGTCCAAAGAACAACACCATGGTTGCTTATAGAAGTATTAACTTTAATAATATAATAGTATGATAAAGGATCATTGTTCTGTCATTCTCTACAGGTATGCTATTGTCGGGCTTCCTGCTGCGTAATATCCCCGTGGTAACGGATGCTGTGTACATCGACTACCGATGGTCCGCCTCCCTGAGGAACATTGCCCTTGCTGTCATCCTGGCCCGAGCAGGCCTGGGATTGGATGCCTCGGTATGTCAATAAAACACTCTTTCGGTGGAATATTCTATTCAAAGTGAGAGAGACTTTGTCATTTCTTCAAACAATCATCTTTATTCAATATCGATGAATTATTGCAATAATGAAACCGTCGACCCAACAGTCTTGGTTGTTGGGCCAAGAGCCTAACTGATAATGATAAAACCGAGACCTTATATATACTTAAATGCTTAGTCAGACTGCTTCCAACTCCCATAAGCCACCTTGGTTATCTACATAGGATGGTGTTTTGCCCCCAACCCGGCTTAGTTTCCCAGATGCCAGGAAGATGACAACATTGTTCTAAGCTCTTTCAGGTTATCTCTATCTTGGGTCACACACACCACATTTTGTCTATAGAATGCTTGATCTTACGCCCAGACTAACTGCAGGAAGCTAGAGTGGAAACCATCTCTTTACAGAAATACATGATTAAACAGAACAGAAATGTCCTATTTGTAAAGTATTAATCGCTAACTGTCAAACAAACCAGGTAAATATGTAATTTTTCGACCACACTCTCCATAGGCCAAAGCTTTTAGTGTTTAGTCCTTTTCTATTTGTGTTCCTGTGATAACCTGTGTTAAAGGAGAAATCCACTCCAAAACGGTGTGTGTATTTTTTTCATTAGTCCACTGTTTGTTACCGTCCCAAAATGTTTTGCATTTCAGCAATCAAGCTTTCAGGAACTTCAAGAAGCAAAGTGTCACTTGCCACATAATGTCAACTTTACTGCTGACCTGCGAAACATTTGGGGCTAATGAAATGTGGATTGTTCCTTTTAACTTGGGATTGTATCGACAGTGGGCTAATGACATTTAGATTTTTCCATTAATGTGTGTGTGTTTGTATACATGTGTGTTCCCAGGCTCTGAAGAAGCTGAGTATGGTGTGTATACGCGTGGGAATGGGACCCTGCATCATCGAGGCCTGCACCGTCGCCATCGCGTCCCACTTCCTCATGGGCCTGCCCTGGATCTGGGGATTCATCCTAGGGTAATCTCTCTCTGTCTGTCTCGGGTCTGTCGGTCAGTCGTCTAAATTCCACTTAGTATTCTGCAGCCTCCCGATGCATTTGTAAAACTAAAGGGCTACCTAACACCACTTGCTTTCCATTAAGACCGGTGTAGAGTATTTTGCAGCTACTGTAACTCACCGTGAACACTTGAAGTATACTTTATACCAGGGCTCTCCAACCCTGTTCCTGGAGAGCTACCGTCCTGTAGGTTTTCACTCCAACCTTGATCTAACGCACCTGATTCTAATAATGAGCTGGTTGATAAGGTGAACCAGGTTAGTTATAACTGGGGTTGGAGCGAAAACCTACAGGAGGGGAGCTCTCCAGGAGTAGGATTGGATACCCAGCCTTTATATATTTTAATTTCATCCTCTCTTAGCCCCTTGCCCTCTGTCTTCTATATTTTTCTCATCCTCTCTCCTCTTACTCTCTCTCCTGTCCTCTCCACTCATACGGGCTCTCACACTGATCTATCCATCGTTCTATTCATCCATCCCTCTAAATACACTACCCTACCCTCCTACATTACCAAAAGTATGCTTGTCGAACATCGCATTCCAAAATCATGGGCATCAATATGGAGTTGGTCCCCCTTTTGCTGCTATAACAGCCTCCACTCTTCTGGGGCTTTCAACTAGATATTGGAACATTGCTGCGGGGACATGCTTCCATTCAGGCACGAGCATTAGTGAGGTTGGGCACTGATGTTGGGCGATTAGGCCTGGCTCGCAGTCAGCGTTCCAATTCGTCCCAAAGGTGTTTGAATGTGTTGAGGTCAGGGCTCTGCAGGTTAGTCAAGTTCTTCCACACCGATCTCGACAAACCATTTCTGTATGGACCACGCTTTGTGCACGGGGCATTGTCATGCTGAAACAAGAAAGCACAATCATCTAGAATGTCATTGTATGCTATAGTGTTAAGATTTCCCTACTGAAACTAAGGGGCCTAGCCCGAACCATGAAAAACAACCCCAGACATTATTCCACCTACACCAAACTATACAGTTGGCACTATTCATTGGGGCAGGCAGAGTTCTCCTGGCTTCCGCCAAACCCAGATTTGTCCTTTGGACTGCCAGATGGTGAAGCGGATTCATCACTCCAGAGAACAGGTTTCCACTGCTACAGAGTCCAATGGTGGCGAGCTTTACACCACTCCAGCCGACACTTGGTATTGCTCATGGTGATCTTAGGCTTGTGTGCAGCTGCTCGGCCATGGAAACCCTTTTCATGAAGCTCCCGACCAACAGTTCTTGTGCTGATATTGCTTCCAGAGGCCGTTTGGAACTCGGTAGTCAGTGTTGCAGCCGAGGACAGATGATTTTTCCGCACTACGTGCTTCAGCGGTCCTGTTCTGTGAGCTTGTGAGGCCTACTACTTCACGGCTGAGCCGTTGTTGCTCCTAGACATTTCCACTTCACAATAACAGCACTTACAGTTACCCAGGGCAGCTCTAGCAGGGCAGAAATTTGACGAACTGCCACGTTGAAAGGTTCACAGCTCTTCAGTAAGGCCATCCTGCTGCCAATGTTATCCCTATGGAGATTGCATGGCTGTGTGTTCAATTTTATACAGCATTGATTGTGGCTGGGATGTCAACATACTTTTGTATGTATAGTGTATATCTCAAACTAATTCCTATTAGTAAAGCTGCATCATTAAACACTTTGTCTATACTCATTGTATTATCCCCCATAACCCCTCCCCTGTCTCTTCATGGTTTGTGATGTCTTCATATTAATCAATCGAATGCATTATTTTTATTTAACATCAGCAGTTGCTCAAAGTGCTTTTACAGTCCTTTGAAAGCATCTTCTACAGGGCCATATTATATGATGAACTCTGTCTCCTCTCCTGTCGATTTGTACTGGCTATCTGCTAAATGGTCATATGACAATATTATTATCAGTATTCATATTACAGGTTGTTACTTCTGAGGTCGCTCTTCAGCCTGGCAACACAAACTTGATGAATATGATATTCTGATGATTAACCCTCACTTTGGCTCTCCCGTCTCTTGTAGATTTGTGCTGGGAGCCGTGTCCCCGGCCGTGGTGGTTCCCTCCATGCTGCTGCTGCAGAAGGATGGCTACGGCTTGGAGCAGGGCATCCCTACCCTCCTCATGGCTGCCGGCAGCTTCGACGACATCCTGGCCATCACAGGCTTCACCACCTGCATGGGCATGGCCTTCGCCACCGGTAGGGATCCAATCAGTCGGGAGCATGTTGATCTGTTCTTCTGCTCTAAGCCAATCAGGAGGGAGGTTGTTGATCTGTGCCTCTGCTCTGAGCCAATGATGCGAGGAGACCACTAGAAAAAGAATAGAACTTATCTGTTTTTGTTGCAGCATTAATAGAAATCTTCCTGCAATCTGTCCTGGATCCAATAGATGACACCCTCACACTTCGGGAATCGAACCTACGAATCCTGTTGTTGCAAGCGCCATGCTCTACCAACTGAGCCACGGGACCATTAGTATGAGCAAACTGCATGTGTTCTGCTACTACTGTGTCTTCCTCTGTATTGCATGCTTTTTATTAATTGACTTCCTGCTGGAATCTGTGTCCTAAATGGCATCGCATTCCCTATATAGTGAACTACTTTGACCAGGGCCCGCATAGGTCTCTGGTCAAAAGTAACAGGGTGCCATTTGGGACGATCCTGTCTGTTTTGATATTAATTTCATATGTTTTGTTGTGCTGTGTCTCTCTCTGCAGGCTCCATGTGGTACAACCTGCTGAGAGGTATACTGGAGGTGGGAGGGGGAATGGTAGCTGGGGTCCTGCTGGGATTTCTGTTGCGTTACTTTCCCAGCAAAGACCAGGTACGAATCACCATTGAAATCAAATGTTATTGGTCACAGCAGGTGTAGACCTTACAGTGAAATGCTAACTTACAAGCTCTTAACCAACAATGCAGTTTTAAGAAAATACCCCCGAAAATAAAAGTAACAAATAATTAAAGAGCAGCAGTAAAATAACGAGGCTATATACAGGGGGTACCGGTACAGATTCAATGTGGGGGTGGAATATGTAGGTAGAGTTATTAAAGTGACTATGCATAGATAATAAGAGTAGCAGCAGTGTAAGGGGGGGGGGGGGTGCGCAAATAGTCTGGGTAGCCATTTGACTACTGTAATTTCCGGACTATAAGCCGCTACTTTATTCCCACACTTTGAACCTCGCGGTTTATACAATGACGTGGCTAATTTATGGATTTTTCCCGCTTTCACAAGATTCATGCCGCCAAAAAACTGAGCACCGTCACATAATGTGACGTAAATTGAGCGCGCTCAAACTTCCCATCATTCTGATTACGGTAGTAATTTTGTCACCCTCATCATGGCAAAGACACGGAGAAATGCATATGATGCAGCTTTCAAGTTGAAGGCGATCGATCTGGCTGTTGGAAAAGGAAATAGAGCTGCTGCATGGGAGCTTGGCCTTAATGAGTCGATGATAAGACGTTGGAAACAGCGGCCCGACAGGAAGTCCAGGATCCAGTTGCAGAGGGAGGTGTTTAGTCCGAGTCTTTAGCTTACTGATGAGCTTTGAGGGCACTATGGTGTTGAACGCTGAGCTGTAGTCAATGAACAGCATTCTCACATAGGTGTTCCTTTTGTCCAGGTGAGAAAGGGCAGTGTGGAGTGCAATAGAGAGGAAACTGGACTGTGGAGTTGACCTATAACGGAGCTCAGTTTTCTCAGCAGCGTTTCCCTTTCTCAGTAATGTTACTCCAGGGACATAGTCCTTGTTTGGAAAACCTTTAGTAATACATCCTTCCTTCTCTCTCTCACTCTTTCTACTGTAGAACAACGTAGTGATGAAGCGCTCATTCCTGCTACTGGGCCTGTCGGTGTTTGCCGTGTTCGGCAGCAACGTGGCCGGCTTCCCCGGCTCGGGGGGCCTCTGCACCCTGGTCCTCGCCTTCCTGGCCAGCCTGGGCTGGAGAAGGTCCAAGGTCAGTCAATCACACACGCATACAACCCCATCCCGTGCCGACCACTCACTCAACCCGCCGTACCCTGCATCTTCTAGCTAGGCACTTACACTCTCACCCAAATGCCCCCCGAGCCCTTACCTCCAACACAGTGGACTCAACAAAAGCATTGGATGTTCCAGTGCAGCACAAACTGCTGTCTTAACACACAGTGGGACCCTTCCAATCAGGATAGAGGCCAATCCCAAATATACAGTCAGTCACATCTCGTATTGTCTCTATGGGAGGCAGATTCTCCAGTAGAGTAACACAGTTGTGAAGTCTTGGTGTTTGCTGAACTCTCTCTGTAGTCTGGTTTGTGTCGTGGGTGGTTTTTAATGTTTTTATCGCTTTATCACCCCTCCATTTGCTCTACTTTCACAAATTGTATTTGAAAACGTCAGTACTTTGAGAAACCGTAACGTGTGTCTCCGTAACGTGTGTCTGTCTGACTCGGTGTATGTGCAGGTCCCTGTGGAGGACATAGTGGGTATTGCCTGGGAGGTGTTCCAGCCACTGCTCTTCGGCTTGATCGGGGCCGAGATCCAGATCTCAGAGCTGGACAAAAACACTGTCGGTGAGAACACAAACATCCTCATAAACACACAGTCAGTAAGAACACACACGACGTATACATTTATACCCCGCTCTTTGGAGATAATCTATTATTATAAAGTGTTTATCATTCAACCCCCTCTTAACTTCTCTGTCCCACCAGGCCTGGGCATAGGCTCTCTGGCCATTGGTCTGCTGGTGCGTATTCTCTTCACCTTCGTCTGTGTGCTGTGTGCCGGCTTCAACTTCAAAGAGAAGCTCTTCATCGCTCTGGCCTGGCTACCCAAAGCCACTGTACAGGTACTTAACGTTAAATAGAAACTACGGTGGCCTGGAGTGGTCTAAACCCCTGCCTCTGGAGCACATGTACGACGATGTACTACCTCTGCCAGCATGGGCTCAAATCCAGCTTACTGCTCTTTCAACATTCTCCTCTCCATTTCACTGTATCCAATAAGCATACAAAACAGGATCAAAGGATGAAATTTGCTTCACGCAAAAAAGGCTTAACACGCAAAATAACCATAACATTTGAATATTCTAACTAGTGATTGCGCGACTTGCAACACCTATTATTACCTATGTCTGCATTATTTTAACTTTATGACAGAGTTCTGGCTCTCACAATGTTGAGGGTGACGTGGCCAATGTGTCAATCTCCTCCCCTCCTCTTCTCTCCCCAGGCGGCCATTGGCTCCACAGCGCTGGACATGGCCCGCACCAAGGAGGATAAGGAGCTGGAGAAGTATGGCATGGACGTGCTGACAGTGGCCGTGCTCTCCATCTTGCTCACCGCCCCCATAGGGGCCCTGGTCATAGGACTCACAGGACCTCGCCTGCTGCAGAAACCAAAGAACGCTGCCTGGGGTGAGGACGCACACACAGAATTTGCAAACACACTGTCTGCATAAATGCACAGACAGAAGCACACAGCAACAGGAAGGACTGCCACACCATCGCTTTTAAAATAGAAACACACAAAAACCCACACCTACTACTAACCTAGCTTGAGTGTCAGCTGTTATCCCCACATGATGTATAGTGGCTTGCGAAAGTATTCACCCCACTTGGCATTTTTCCTATTTTGTTGCCTTGCAACCTGGAATTAAAATAGATTTTTAGGGGGTTTGTATCATTTGATTTACGCAACATGCCTACCACTTTGAAGTTGCAAAATATTTTTTATTGTGAAAAACAAGAAATAAGACACAAAAAAAAACTGAACTTGAGCATGCATAACTATTCACCCCCCAAAGTCAATACTTTGTAGAGCCAGCTTTTGCTGCAATTACAGACGGAAGTCTCTTGGGGTATGTTTCTATAAGCTTGGCACATCTAGCCACTGGGATTTTTTCCCATTCTTCAAGTCAAAACTGCTCCAGCTCCTTCAAGTTGGATGGGTTCCGCTGGTGTACAGCAATCTTTAAGTCATACCGCAGATTCTCATTTGGATTGAGGTCTGGGCTTTGACCTAGGCCATTCCAAGACATTTAATTGTTTCCCCTAAACCACTCAAGTGTTGCTTTAGCAGTATACTTAGGGTCATTGTCCTGCTGGAAGGTGAACATCCATCCCAGTCTCAAATCTCTGGAAGACTGAAACAGGTTTCCCTCAAAAATGTCCCTGTATTTAGCGCCATCCATCATTCCTTCAATTCTGACCAGTTTCCCAGTCCCTGCCGATGAAAAACATCCCCACAGCATGATGCAGCCAGCCGCCTAGGGACGGGGACGTGTTCTCAGGGTGATAAGAGGTGTTGGGTTTGCGCTAGACATAGCATTTTCCTTGATGGGCAAAAAGCTCAATTTTAGTCTCATCTGACCAGAGTACCTTCTTCCATATGTTTGGGGAGTCTCCCACATGCCTTTTGGTGAACACCAAACATGTTTGCTTGGACACTCTTCCGTAAAGCCCAGCTCTCTGGAGTGTACGGTTTAGTGGTCCTATGGACAGATACTCAAATCTCCGCTGTGGAACTTTGCAGCTCATTCAGGGTTATCCCTGGTCTCTCTGTTGCCTCTGATTAATGCCCCCCTTGCCTGGTCTGTGAGTTTTGGTGGGCAGCCCGCTCTTGGCAGGTTTGTTGTGGTGCCATATTCTTTACATTTTTGAATAATGGATTTAATGGTGCTTCGTGGGATGTTCAAAGTTTCTGATCAATTTTTTTATAACCCAACCCTGATCTGTACTTCTCCACAACTTTGCACACATAGATTGTGATATTTAAATAAAGTCCATCTGAAGGTAATTGGTTGCACCAGATCTTATTTACGAGCTTCATAGCAAAGTGGGTGAATACATATCCACGCGTCACTTTTCTGTTTTTAATTTATTTTTCATTTTAAGAATCTTTTGGGGGGGAAAATAATTTCAATTCACCAATTTGGACTATTTTGTGTGTCCATTATATGACGTCCAAATAAAAATCCATTTAAATTACAAGTTGTCATGCAACAAAATAGGAAAAACACGAAGGGGGGTGTGAATGCTTTTGCAGGGCACTGTAAACGGTGACACCCCATTATGGGTTTTAACCTCCACTCCTATTATACTCAATTGTGCTTGTCCACACAGTATAGGGAAGGAAGTGTGTTCATGAAAAGCAGTGTACCTTTATGACTGAGATGATCTTTATTTAAAAAAGCCTGGAATCCAAACTGATATGCATTGTTTCAACATTGTTGACAGTGGTGAAACAGAGCGTGTCAGTCAGGATCTCAGGCTAATAAAGAGAAGCTGTGGATTGGAGAATGATTTGCATCGTGGCTTCAGGTAGTCTTTGTTTCATGCCTCATGTTTTGTCTCAGCCCTGGCTTTTTTTTTGTTCTTCTGGTTTGGAGGGAGATGAGATTATTTGACTACACTGTGTCCTGCCCATCACTGTGTCTCAGACTGTACACTCGCTGAGACATTTTCCATATTGACTATTTGGCCTATAGTCTTAGTTTATACTCACATGGAGACACTTCAGTTTCTCTCGCACACACATGCAAGCACGCACACACACTGCAAAGGCAATTTTTTAATCATTATTTTCTACCCTTTTTCCTTGGATATGCAGAGCGGGAGCAAAGCGGAACTATAACCGAGACCCCAATCA
Source organism: Oncorhynchus mykiss (assembly GCF_013265735.2). Taxonomy (NCBI): domain Eukaryota; kingdom Metazoa; phylum Chordata; class Actinopteri; order Salmoniformes; family Salmonidae; genus Oncorhynchus; species Oncorhynchus mykiss. The sequence continues at coordinate 21,800,959 of NC_048583.1, read as the reverse complement.
CCTACGAGAGTACCCTCTGATGGCGGGAACCAGGAAGTACACTTCACCAAGGAGGAAATGACATGGATGGATCGTAGGGAAATGGGGGCACTTCAAGCGTGCATCTAAAATGGCACCCTATTCTCTTTAAAGTGCTGTACTGTTTAGAGAATATGGTTCCTATTTCAGACTCTGGTGACACCCAGGATAATGCCTTTCGGACAGTGGGGTCTCTCATCTGTGTGTCTGTCCTTGGTGTGTTTGACATCCTGCAGTGTTTATTTATATCTCCTTGAGGGTAGTTTCCAGGCCTCGAACTACAGCTGCCACTCAACCAACAATCCACTATATCCAAGCATTATGCACTATACTGAAAATTCAGTAATGTTACTATTAAAATGATACCCTATCATTAAAAGTGGTTCGATGAGCTGAGCCACTAGAATTGAATGCTTTTGACATTGACTATCAGGCATATTGTGTGTTCATTATCATACACTGTATGTACGCCTTCACAGCATTTATTTTTTGTCCTTAGGCTTTACACATCAATTATTTACCAGCTGCTGATGTTGTATTCTGTGTGAATGTAATGTATTTATGAGAAGGTTGTTGTACTAGCTTGTTGTGCAGTTTGATTCAAAGAAAATATTATATTTTGCGTTGGACTGTTGTTGCTAGCTAGACTCCGGACGAAGGCAAGACAATTTGATTTATTGTATGTTACCATTTAAGCAATATTCAAATCATGTGCACTAAATGTGACTGAATGTCACAAAAAACATGAATAATATGGACCCCTTGCTAAGATATATTTATGACGGGGGTCTTTCATGCAAAATCAGTGTGGCTCAGATAATAGCGTCACATTCAGAGCAATATACTGTAAAATCTGTTTTTAAGAAAAGACTGCCAAACAGTCAGTTTATTTGTTCTATTTTATCGTGTTTTTATTATTCAGTATTTTATGATTTTGATTCCATAAAGAGTTAATTGTGCAGTTGATTTAGAGATACTTTTGTTACGTTTCTATGGACTCTTGAAAGAGTCCCTTTAGGTTTTTCAGTAGTCATTTGTAATATATCATACCATTTAAGAGTCCTGTTTTAACTTTTGAAACTTGAACTGTTAAATTGTAAAAAAAAAAAAAATGTATTTTCTGAGATCAAAGCACATTTTCTGTTAAACCAATTCCATTTGCTCCAGATTACGTATATGCTGTAGGTCTAGCTCAACTGGAATATTATACCCGGAAATTATTTGATATTGATAGAAAATGTCAACACTGGCCCTTTAAGGAAAGTGGTAGTCTTTTGACACTAAGAACACATTAAGGACACCTTCCTAATATTGAGTTGCATCCCTTCCTTTTGCCCTCAGAACAGCCTCAATTTGTCCGGGTATGGACTCTACAAGGTGTCGAAGTGTTCCACAGGGATGCTGGCCCATGTTGACTCCAATACTTCCTACAGTTGGCTGGATGTCCTTTGGGTGGTGGACACACGGAGAAACTGTTCAGCATGAAAAAACCCATCAGCTTAGCAGTTCTTGACCCAAACCGGTGCCATACGATTTTTAAAGGCAATTAAATATTTTGCTTCATTTACCCTCTGAAGGGCGCATTCAGAAAGTATGCAGACCCTTTTTTACATCAGTATTCAGACCCTTTTCTATGAGGCTTGAAATTGAGCTAAGGTGCATCCTGTTTCCATTGATCATCCTTGAGATGTTCTACAACAAGATTTGAGTCCACCTGTGGTAAATTCAATTGATTGGACATGATTTGTAAAGGCACACACCTGTCTATATAAGGTCCCACAGTTGACAGTGCATGTCAGAGCAAAAACCAAGCCATGAGGTTGAAGCGCCAAGACAGGATTGTGTCGAGGCACAGATCTGGGGAACTGTACCAAAAAATGTCTGCAGCTTTGAAGGTCCCCAAGAACACAGTGGCCTCCATAATTTTTAAATGGAAGAAGTTTGGATCCACCAAGACTCTTCCTAAAGCTTGCTGCCTGGCCAAACTGAGCATTTGGGGAGAAGGGCCTTGGTCAGGGATGTGACCAATAACCTGATGGTGACTCTGACAGAGCTCTGTGGAGATGGGAGAACCTTCCAATGACCTTAAGCACACTGCCAAGACAACGCAGGAGTGGCTTCGGAACAAGTCTCTGAATGTTCTTGAGTGGCCCAGCCAGAGCTGTGACTTGAACCCGATCGAACATCTCTGGAGAGACCTGAAGATAGCTGTGAAGGGACGCCCCCCATCCAACCTGACAAGACTTGAGAGGATCTGCAGAGAAGAATGGGAGAAACTCCCCAAATACAGGTGTGCCACGCTTGTCGCATCATACCCAAGAAGACTTGAGGCTGTAATCACTGCCAAAGGTGCTTCAACAAAGTACTGAGTAAAGGATCTGAACACTTATGTAAATGTGAGAATCTAAAAATCTGGTTTTGCTTTGTCATTGTGGGGGATTGGGGGGGAACAATTTAAGGCTGCAACAAAATGTCAAGGGATCTGAATACCTTCTGAATGCACTGTATACACAATGTATCCATGTCAAGGCTTAAAAATCCTTAACTTGTCTTCCCTATATCTGCAATACACCAATTGAGGTGGATTTAACCAGTGACATCATAGCTTTCACCTGGTCAGTCTTATAGAAGGAGCAGGTGTCCTTAACGTTTAACACTCAGCATAGATGCTACATGTACTGTAATCATGTTTTGTGTTAGAGGTGAGCAACGTTCTTATCTTTAATGTGGTGATATAAGGGGTCAGATGTTTCTATCACCATCAAAAAGCACAGGTCAGGTCCTAGCATCAAGGTTTTGGTATGGAAAGCAGACGCAAACAGTAACTGGTGCTGCTGGTGTCCTTAGGTTATGTTGGCATATAAAACCCCCACCTAATCGTTGTCAACATTTTTGTGCAAACTCATGGGAAGTGTGTTTCAAATGATTGTAAATCAATTCCCAAAACTTCAAGGCCTGTTTCTTTCTTCTTGCCATTTGACAAAACTCCTTTCCTAAAACAAAGTAACTCGGGTCAACTTTTATTTTACAGAAGTCCACAGGCGGGCACAGTTTGCCTAAATCCCAGTAAAACTGGTATTTAACATAAGGATCAGTAAACAAAGGATCAGCTACCTTCTTCAAATCTCATGATGAATGTATTAAGAAATATTTGCAATTACATTCAGTTTTAATGCAAAGTCAATCAGACAACTGACATGTTTGATACTGTAAAGGCAAAACATTGAATTGCTTAAATATTTGTAGAAAAACAAGGGTTCGTTGTTGAGTGGAGGAGTTTTGTGAAATTGAGATGTCTTAAGATCGTCAGGTTGAATACACAACAGTATGAACACAGAATTAAGGCATGTTTTATAAGGTTAGGAACAAAGAAATGGCAGAGAAAATAAATCCTGGAAGTGTGTTTGTATGCAAGTGAAAGACTTCAAGCTTGCAGTAGTTCAGAGATTGAAAAGGCTAAGTATACATATTTTTTTCAACTTAACAAAATGTACTGCTACCCTAATTGCAATCATGTTTCAAGTTCAAATTCCTCTCAATGTGATCCCAATAATTTGGAACCGAGCGGTGCTACCAAGGAGACCAACGTTAACTGTTTCTAACGAGAGCTGCTAGCCAGACTGGAAAATGGCCACTGTACAAAAAGTTCTCAGAAGGAGACAATAAGAGGGAGTGGTGATAGTTTGAAAGGTTTTATGCTACTCTGTGGTATAACCTCTGTTAATGTCCGTTATTGTCAAGTTGAAATAAATAAGATTTACAAAAGTGCTGATGGTAAAATCTTTTGAGTTAACGTGCCACCAACATTTCTACAGCATATCACGACCAAAAGGAAAGTATGTGCCATTTTTTTTTAACCAAAACAAAAGACAAATTGGAAGAGTGCAAAAGGTCATGCCCTAAAATACAGACTTTTTTTTAAAGAACCAACGACAGAAGTAGGGAGTGAAGATGGCGGCTCCCTCAGTGTTAAAGATGGATTATATTATCTTCTTCTTGAGTATGAGAGGCCCCACGTTGTCTCCAGTCAACTCATTGTGCTTTATGTGTGATTTGTCACAAACAGGAAACTGCAACAGGAAACAACTTAATATTAGACTGATACGTACAGTACGAGGCATTGCTTATAGATTGGTCAACTATGGAGGGGAGGGGCTCAAGTTAGCCTTTTCTTAACAGTCATATGCTTCCCTTTGGCCTCAAGACAGTGAGAATGGAAAAATAAACTGTTGATATCTACATAAATTGCTATGGTTAGAAGACCACTAGCTATTGCTATAAGTCTTTGCATCTAAAGATCTAAAACCAATCTCAAGCCAACTCCCCCCACCCCATTCCCTTGGCACCGATGCATGAAGGCTGATCAGGGCCTTTTTTCAAAAAGCGTCCCAGAGTAGTACTGCGATCTAAGATTAGGTTCCCCCTGTCCAGATCGATCATAATGGATAATATTATCAGGCAGTATTGATCCTCAGCACTCCTGAGAGACTTTGAATATGGGCCCTGAAATTACTAAGAAGGTGTAGTGTTAGCAATAACCATCCAACTCTCCCTCTAGTCTAATTTACCGTTTTGGAGCGCCAGCAGCGGCAGTAGCAGACATTTGTGCTCTTCAAGTCCTCAATATCTATCTCGTTGACCACTTTGGGGTTCTCCTTCTGGATCTTCAGGTTGATCAGGCTGTCCTTCTGCTTCTTCTTCTTGGGCAGGAAGGGCCGGATGGTGAGGTAGCCCAGCAGGGCCAAGATTCCCAGGAGAGGCAGTAACCGGAGCCAATCAAGGACTGGGAAGAAAACACACAGGCACAAGCACAGGTAAAACACGCAGTGATATTGGATCTCCTCAATTGTTCCACCCCTGCGGTTCCCATAACATGCCGCCTCGCCCCATAACATGGGGTTATAGCGGAGTCATACAATTACACAACATGTATAGAGTACCACAGTATGAATCATAAAACCTAGAGGTCAAACAAGGAAATGGTTCCAATCGTTTTCCCACCATTCATTTTTAAAATAAGGGCTTACCATGGCATGAAGTTCTGGTAACCATTTAAATCTCTAAAACAGGGTGACTTATCAATATTTTTACCTGTATTTACCCTATAAAAATGAAATGCTAATTAGCTGCTAATGTGGCTATCATAAAGAACTACAAATGCCATGCCATGATGATCTGGACGAGACTGACGAATTCAGGCAAAGGTAAGAATCTCTGAATTAACTGTCTAATGTTAGCTAAATTTAGTAATTAATAAATTGCCTACATTTCTTTCAATTCTGTCAACTGTCTTGTGCAATTTTTTATTTTACACAATACTTATTAGCAAAGGTGTAGGCTTGAAATTATGTGCAGGAGCTTGCATGGATTTGTAGTCTTGCGCGATGTCTACTTTGATGCTAATTAGCATTTTCAAATCAGTAAATATATTGATCAAAGTCATCTTGTCCGAAAGAGATTTACATGGTTATCAAAAAAAAAAAAAAAAAAAAAAAAAAAAAAAAAAATCAGGTCCATCCTGTCAATTATCTTCTTCATTAAGATCTTAAGGCAAAACTGATTCTATATCAGCTCTCAAACCATCTTAGTATCTGATAGGCTGGCCTACCCATCGATGCACAGTTCCAAGAGGCCAATATAACAGTGGATAATGTCCCATCCATTATTCCATTGACTATGACAACTTTGAGGGCTGTGTATTTGAATCTCAGGGCAATTAAATTAAATGGCTTTTGATTAAAAAGAAGGGTGACTAAAGGGAGAAAGTTAATCTCATTATACGATTTCTCGACTTCAAAAAGGCAAATGTAAAAACACCATAAAATCCAGACAAAATAATTTAATGAGGTGCTCACCCTTAAAGCTGCTAGACTGAATTTTGCTGCGGAGGCATCGTGTACACAGGCATCATATTCTGATCTCTTTTCCACTAATTGGTATTTTGAGCAATCACATCAGATCTTTTTACATCAGATTTTTTTCAGAGCTGATCTGATTGGTCAACAATTAGTGAAACAAATACCAGAATTGGTCTGCCTGTGTAAACACAGTATTATATTTTTTTCCACTAATTGGTCTTTTGACTGTCTAAACAGCCATAGTGTCTTTAGATTCCTGCAGGGACCTTTCACTTGACTCCCATATTTTCCTGAGAGTGAAAACATTAACATGGCAAATGTAATATAGGGGTGGAAAAACCTCAGTACTTGTGCTACTGACTGCAGGCAAGTTATAACTTCAAAACTACACTGAACGGCAATGAAATTAACAATTGAGCTTCCAGTGCCATGTCAATTATTCCAGTCGCTTCATGTTTATGCATCTCCTATAGATTTGCTACCGAAGACTTAAATCAATGTTTACAATGTCAATGATCTTCAGTATGGAGCATCTCAGAGCAATGGGAGAAACCATAATTTACCACCACTGCTTTCCAGACCTGGGTTCAAATCCTATTTGAATTCATTTCAAATATTGTACTCTGTGCTTGTCTGGCTTAATGGACAAATAGAATAGTCCCACAACTGCAAACCCCTCCCATCTGGCAATTCAGACAGAATTAGGGGAAAACACTCAAAAGTTTTTGAAATAGTACCCATGTCTGTTGCTTTCCTTCTAAAAAACATCATGCTTTTATTTAATTAACTAGGCAAGTCAGTTAAGAACAAATTCTTATTTACAATGACAGCCTACCCATGTCATCTGCACACTCAAGGATATCTGCCAGCCACTAGTTTAGGGCTATTTTTAAATCCCAAATCTGACACTTTCCATAGGGGTGCATTCAGCATTTCTTCAAGTTGTCAAAGCTTGAAACAACTAAGTGGTCGCCTGAGGTCTCATAGCTCATTTACAGCGGGTTTGTCATAGTACTTAAATTCAAGGCATAACTTTTCCAATGTTGTACACTGACAGTTACTGTCGTCAGACCTTTTTTCCTCTCACAACTACTCATAAAGGCTAGTGTGTGAGCCGCATTCAGGTGTAAGGTGAGAGGAATCTGTTCTCCATTGAGTAAGCATGCCATCCTAGATTTACACTGCTCTATGGGAATACCATGAGAGGGTATTTCATGTTTTGCAGCTAAGGCAAAATAAAGGTTTGTAGATGCAATGTTTAATGACATCAAATTATTGAAACTTGGAGATGGTTGTTTATGCACACAGGAGTATGTAAAACACGCATAGCCTGTATATCAAAGTATAAGCAGCCTCAACTTGGATTTTAATTTGTACATATTTTGTTGTAGCCTAATGTTTCATATGCTTGGAATAGTTCCCTTCCATAGCCAAGAGAAGAAATGTGCTACATACAAACGAAACACTTGTTTGGCTGTACAATTAATAAGTTTCCACTCGGAGTCTGATACATGTTCTTGTACTGTTACAATGCATCTCAAAGTAGTGCACTGTTAAGCTACCCTTCAATGTTCAATCAACTTGACCTGAGCCAAGTAAGGAACTTCATTCAGTAGGAAGTGGATTAGCACTTTTACAGCCACACAGAACCCAAAAATCTATAAGAAACTTGGAAAAACCGCACTAAAACTGGCGAACTACTGTGGCTAATATTGTAGGCAGGCATGCATGGGGACAAACTATTCTGTCTTTCCTTTTTTCAACACCGTAACAATTTACCTGTTAACCTCGCAAATCCTCCGATCGTCTCAGGAAGGGGGAACTTCTTGAGGTAGGCTGGAAGCTGGGTTTTTATGATCTTTGAAATAGTTTCTAAAACCATCTTGAATGAAACTATAGGCAGGTTTGAGCTGGATATTTCTTGAGGTCCGTTTGCGTCATTACGCTATTTTAGAAGCTCAAGTCTTGACAGTTGCGTACAAATTGTCCGTGCAAAATAAATAAATAGAGAAGACGCGTAGATGTGTTGGTGAATAGAAGCAATTGCGGAAGATGATGCTAAAACATGTAACAATGAACGTTGGCAGAGTTGGTGTCATCTGATTGGACAGTTTCTAATGGCGCAGATAAAGAGAAAGTAGCCAATTTCTTTACTTTGTTTGATACATAGGCCTATGTGATGTTTGTATGACAAAGTGTCTTACCGATGTTTTCAGGGAAAAAATAAATTGTATTCCATGCTATTGTATGCTATTATATTTGTTATTTATTTGTGCATTGGCTTCAATCATTCATTTATTAATTGATTCATTCAGCCTTCCTAAGCAAACGTGTAAACGTTTGTTTACTGATAATTTCACCCATATAATAATACTTTAAAGTTTGATTAGAACTTCAAGAGGAAATTAAATAGGCTGGGATGTATATATATATTTATCTTTATTTAACTAGGCAAGCCAGTTAAGATCAAATTCTTATTTTCAATGACGGCCTACCCCGGCCAACGCTGGGCCAATTGTGCAGCCCCCTATGGGACTCCCAATCACGGCCAGATATGATGCAGCCTGGATTTGAACCAGGTACTGCAGTGACGCCTCTTGCACTGAGGTGTGTGTGTGTGAGAGAGAGAGATGTGGGTAGTTGGCTATAAATGGGATCCACCTAAAAGTTTAGGGGCTACATAAATCATATATCTATGTCTCAGACATAGTTCATAATCTGAAATTATTTCAGTTTAAAATATTTTTTCTCTCTCTCCATAGTACATAATGGCTTGTCCTTGTCTCCTCTGTTCTGCAATCTGAGCTGATCTGAAAACACAAGTCAATGTGGATGATGATTTGCTTACGCCTGTCAAATTATTTCACCTCACTCCTGATGAATGGAAGGACTATTGAACTGCACATAGGAAAATAATGCATCACGTTGTATTTTTCGTTTCCAGTTTATATTTACTTCCTTATGAATCCAAATATAGTGAAGAAAAATATAAACACAACATGTAAAGACTTGGTCCCATGTTTCAAAAGGTGAAATAAAATATCTCATAGACTTTCCAAAACTACAAAAAGCTTATTTCTCCCAAATATTACATCCCTGTTAGTGAGCATTTATCCTTTGCCAAGCTGATTAAAGAGCATGATCATTGCACAGGTGCACCTTGTGCTGGGGGTAATAAAAGGCCACTCTAAAATATGCAGTTTTGTCACAACACAATGTCACAGATGTCTCAAGTTTTAAGGGAGCGTGCAGGAATGTCCACCAACCACCCGGACAGCTGATGAAACTGTGGGTTTGCACAACAGAAGAATTTCTGCACAAACAGTCAGAAACTGTCACAGGGAAGCTCATCTGCGTGCTTGTTGCCCTCACCAGCGTTGTGATCTGACTGCAGTTTGGCGTCGTAACCGACTTCAGTGGGCAAATGCTCACCTTTGATGGCAACTGGCATGCTGGAGAAGTGTGCTCTTAACACAGTTTCAACTGTACCAGGCAGATGGCGTCGTGTGGGCGAGCAGTTTGCTGATGTCAACTTTGTGAACAGAGTGCCCCATGGTGGCAGTGGGGTTATGGTATGGGCAGGCTTAATCTACAGACAATGAACACATTTACATTTTATTGATGGTAATTTGAATGCACGGAGATTCCTTGATGAGATTCTAAGGCCCATTGTTGTGCCATTCATCATTCGCCATAATCTCATGTTTCAGCATGAGAATGCACAGCCCCATGTCTCAAAGATCTGTACACAGTTACTGGAAGCTGAAAAAATCCCCATTTCTTCCATGTCCTGTATACTCACCAGACATGTCACCAATTGAGCATGTTGGGGATGCTCTGGATCAACGTATACGACAGCATTTTCCAGTTCCCGCCAATATCCAGCGACTTCGCGCAGCCATTGAAGAACAGTGGGACATTCCACAGACCACAATTAACAGCCTGATCAACTCTTATGCGAAGGAGATGTTTTGCGCTGCATGAGGCAAATGGTGGTCACACCCGATACTGACTGGTTTTCTGATCCATGAATTCAGTAAAACCTTTAAAAAAAAAGATATCTGTGACCAACAGATACATTTCTGTATTCCCAGTCATGTTGGCCTTTGTAGCTCAGTTGGTAGAGAATGGTGCTTGCTATGCCAGGAGTGTGGCTTTGATTCCCACCCATACTTAAAATGTATGCATGCATGACTGACTGTAAGTCGCATTGGATAAAAGTGTCTGCTAAATGGCTTATATTATGTGAAATCCATAGATTACGGCCTACTGAATTCATTTCAATTGACTTATATGAACTGTAACTCAGTAAAAACGTAGAAATTGTTTCATGTTTCTTGAATATTTTTGTTCAGTGTAAGAATCACATTTCCATAGCAGATTTTACCCTTCGGGTTTTCTATGATGGGCATAGCAGGCACTTTAGTGTTTGAGGCATGCAAGCCTCATCCGAGTTGTTGATGAAAGTTTGAACTCCACTTTCCAGAATTCTTTGCTGTTTTAAAGCCAACCTTGAATCTTCTGCCTGGAGAAATTTCCATCTCACTGGTTGTACTATTTTTGTCAGCGACTTAAATAATAGGTATAATAACAACATAGTGAAATTGGTATCTCGGTTAAAAAAGTTCAAAAACGTTTGCAGTACGTTTTATTAGTTGGGCATATTTGTAGTCAGCCCTTTGCCTTTTACGTGTAGGTCCGTAGCCTCCCGTGTCATTGGTGAATGACCGAAGATGTCGAATAGTAGGTTGTTTGCCCGGCTGCTCTGTAAGTACAACAACATATGTGTTCTCCTCAAGTCTTTAAACTGTTTAGGTTCTGCTAAATGAAGTGCTTCACGGAGCACGTTTTGGACGGAATTTGGGGTTTCTTGCTCACAGGGTAGCGATGGCAAGCAACGCAAGGGCCTCTATTACTGGCTAACTGTTTTAGCATGCTGATAGATAGCGCATCAATTTCCAGGCCACACAGTTTGAACTACTGAACTTTGACCGTGCTTGTCCTTTAGGCTTTATATTTAGCGTGTCAATTCTTTAAATGAGATTAGGGCATGTAGTTAACTATACTATAACGTAACTGTCATGTAACGTTAGCTGGGCACTTGGTAAGCTAATGCTACCTAACGTTACTCCCCCATTGTATTGTAACGTTACAAACAGTCAACGTTAGTAAAGCTTTCAATTTGTGATTTACAACGTTATCTCTTTATATGGAAGTAGCTACAGGCTATTGGTTGCTGTGTTGGGGGAAACTATAGTACTAGTACTCTGAAAAGAGTACCAAGAGTTAACCAAGCTACCAATTACTTGACTGAAAGAAGCATAGCTTTAGTGTACCTTCATTTAAGAAATGGTTTACTTTACTTAACTTAAAGTTACTTTGAAAAAGTAGTTCACTACATCCAAACTACTTCGTGGGAAAAAATGATCATATGAAATCTCAAATGTCAGACTACAAATTGTACGAACAGATCACTTTGGGATGATATGTTATCAGAGTGTGATTTAGCCTATTAAACACAAACGATGTTTTAAAGTGAGAATTAGGCAGGTCTGATGTAGTGATGCCGAAAAAGAAAGGAACCTTACTTAACCCATTTAATTAGATGTTCAGGAGGCTTATGGCTTGGGGGTAGAAGCTGTTTAGAAGTACTCTGAAAAGAGTTAACCAAGCTACCAGTTACTTCACTGAAAGAAGCATATCTTTAGTGTACCTTAATTTAAGAAATTGTTCACTTAACTAAAGTTACTTGGTATAGAGGTCCTGGATAACAGGAAGCTTGGTCCCAGTGATTTACTGGGCTGTACGCACTACCCTCTGTACTGTCATGCGGTCGGAGGCCGAGCAGTTGCCATACCAGGCAGTGATGCAACCCGTCAGGATGCTCTCAATGGTGCAGCTGTAGAACCTTTTGAGGATCTGAGGACCTATGCCAAATCTTTTCAGTCTCCTGAGGGGGAATAGGCTTTGTCGTGCCCTCTTCACGATTGTGTTGGTGTGCTTGGACCATGTTAGTTTGTTGGTGATGTGGACACAAAGGAACTTGAAGCTCTAAACCCGCTCCACTATAGCCCCGTGATGTTAATGGGGGCCTATTTGGCCGGCATTTTCCTGTAGTCCACGATCAGCTCCTTTGTCTTGCTCACATTGAGGGAGAGGTTGTTGTCCTGGCACCACACAGCCAGTCTGACCTCCTCCCTTATAGGCTGTCTCATCATTTTCAGTGATCAGGCCTACCACTGTTGTGTCGTCAGCAAACGTAATGATGGTGTTGGAGTTGTTTGGCCATGCAGTTGTGTGTGAACAGGGAGTACAGGAGGGGACTAAGCACACACCCCTGAGTGGCGCTAGTGTTGAGGATCAGCGTAGCAGATGTGTTGTTGCCTACCCTTACCACCTGGGGGCGGTCCAGGATCCAGTTGCAGAGCGAGGTGTTTAGTCCCAGGGTCCTTAGTTTAGTGATGAGCTTCGTGGGCACTATGGTGTTGAACACTGAGCTGTTGTCAATGAAAAGCATTCTCACATAGGTGTTCCTTTTGTCCAGGTGGGAAAGGGAAGTGTTGAGTGCAGTAGAAATTGCGTCATCTGTGGCTCTGTTGGGGCGGTATGCAATTTGGAGTGGGTCTGGGAGGATGCTGTTGATGTGAGCCATGACCAGCCTTCATGGCTACAGACGTGAGTGCTATAGGGCGGTGATCATTTAGGCAGGTTACTTGGGCACAGGGACTATGGTGGTCTGCTTGAAACTTGTAGGTATTACAGACTCGGTCAGGGAGAGGTTGAAAATGTCAGTGAAGACACTTGACAGTTGGTCCATGCATGCTTTGAGTACACGTCCTGGTAATCTGTCTGGCCCTGCGGCTTTGTGAATATTGACCTGTTTATAGGTCTTGCTCACATCGGCTACCGAGAGTGTTTCAACAGAGTTGTCCATCACAGCTGGTGCTCTCATGTATGCTTCAGTGTTGTTTGCCTCCGCGAGCATAAAAGGCATGTAGCTCGTCTAGTTGGCTCGCGTCACTGGGCCACTCGCAGCTGGGTTTCCCTTTGTAGTCCGTAACAGTTTTCAAGACCTGCCACATCCGATGAGTGTCAGAACCGGTGTAGTAGGATTCAATCTTAATCCTGTGTTGCCCTCTGTTCTAGCAAGCTTTCATGGCCAAAGAGCAGATATATATTTTTTTCTCAATTTTTCCAGAATCTCACACGTCTGTAGATTACACATTCATGGTAATTTGTTTCTTTCCCCTTATTTATAACCAGCCTTTTGTGAAATCATAATCTCACCATGACTGCCATACAGAACTGCACATACTAATGCCGTTCATAGGCTTCTCTTGGCGGGTTGGAGCGTTGGGCCAGTAACCAAAAGGTTGCTGGATCGAGTCACGGAGCTGACAAGATAAAACATATTTATTTCTGCCCCAGAGCAAGGTAGTTAACCCAGGTGCCGATGATGTCGATTAAGTCCCCCGCACCTCTCTGATTCAGGGGTTGGGTTAAATGCGGAGGACATGTTTCAGCTGAATGCATTCCGTTGTACAACTGACTAGGTGTCCCCCTTTCCCTTCCTTCCAATTTCAATCCTGAGGGAATAGGCACAATGGGTAGCAAAAAACTCGTTATCCAAGCGTAGTGGCCTACATAGTGTATGTGTGTTTTACTTCTAACAGTTGCTACTGTGTGCTGTAGGTTTTGGAACATAGCCGCTGGGCCTACCTTCAGGTCTGTTTTAATTGGATTTAAACTAATTAGAGGAACATCATGTGACAACAGCTCAGGCGACAACGCTGAACTACGTCTCCTAGATGGCAATCCTTCTCCCCTTTCCATCATGATGTGACTTTGACAAGTGTTTTTTGGAAATCTCACCTGTGTGTGGTCTCACTTTCCTCTCCTTCTGTCTCCATTTGCAGTGCAGCAAAATGGGGTAAGGAACTGTTATACTGCTTCAAGGAAGCACCTCTACATTGACAAAGACACCAAGGTCATTTGCCAAGGCTTCACAGGGAAGCAGGTGTGTATGCTACACAACACCCAGCCGACACTGGCTGCTTTCTGCATTCAACTGGGTTGTATTCATTACGGCACTCAAAGGAAATCTTAACTTATGCAACTGAAATGATTGAAAATGTGCGTTTCCTATAAGACAAGTCCAGGTAGTCCCTCCCTGTCTCAGTCTGCTTTCATCCGTTTGGTGCCGAATGAACACAACCCTGATTGGGTTATTGTTTCACTGTCAACAGACATTGTTGAAGATCTGCCTGTGCAGAGTCAAAACAGCTCAATAATCTTCCCAAAACATTAATTGATAAGAGGAGGAGGAGGAGCATGTAGGCATAGAGATTTAAAAATAACCAACTGTATCCACTAGCTAAGGATTTGAATTTGCGATGTTACATTGAGTTAAAAAAATATAAAAGTTTAAAAAAAAAATGATTAAGCAGCAAACAGTAGCTAGCTATCTGCAACTGAGCACCTTATCCACAGACAACGAGTGGTCGTTAAATGACCCCATAATCTCTTTCCACAATATCGCCTTGGATGAGGATGGAAGGTCTCTGTCAAAGTCGATAGAAGAGTATCGGTGTCATTGTCCAACAAGCGAACACCTCTCTCCACTTTCACCTTGTAGGTTAATAACGTCCCCCCTCCTCTCCAACAACTCTTCGACTTAATATAGTGTCATTAAATATAGTTCTTCTTAATGAACACTCATGCTAATTAGAAAGGGCTGAGCAATGACTCGTGTGTCGCTGCTGCTGCTGCACACCGACTTTCGTCTATGGTTTGCTTATCAAGCCATATACTTAAAATTCATTGTCCTTTCATTAGTGGATGATAGTTAGGACTGCCATCAACGGGGGGAAAGCGCAAAGTGAGCAGACAGTGCACGTTGCGTTTATAAATGAACAGAGGGAGTAAAAAAAGATGAGTCTGGAGAATGGAAGAAGTATTGAAATGAAAAGATATCTGCGTTGCGAGGGGAAAAAATTGCTGGCTCAGTCTTTCCTTTCTCTTTACTGCTGGTAATTATAGTTTTAACTTTAGGGTCATTGGTTTTGGACGTGTCGTAGTTGGCCTTCGTAGCCGCTTATCTATAGCGTTTCTTAACAGCCTCTGTAATTATTAACTGAGAAGGCTGATGGAACTTGGTAGGTTGAATATTCATAATGTTATTATTATTATTATTATTATTATTATATTACAACACATTATTGGACTCAATGCCCCTGAAAAAGTGAAGGTGGGACTGTGAGTGATTTATTTTTTATTGATGACCTCAAGAAATACAGAGACATGATGCCATTTGATTATGGTCATTTAGTGTGCCTGGGTTGGATTTAAACTGATTGAATGTGATGCCAACCTAAGCCCCTTTCACTTACAGGTGAATCCTAACTTACACTTAAGTTGAATTTTCACTTAGTATCCCATTGACCTAAATGCATGACTAAGTGACAGTTAGACACCGTAAAATACCATGTACCAAATCTCCTCTCCGAGACCCCCATTCACATAGTCATTGATTTACCTGCTGATGTACCTAGTCTTAATATGCTGGTGGTGTCTGTGTGCCCATCCATGTCAGCTTGATTCCTATGCCCCCTCCCTCTGCGGGCACCGGACACCATTCTGCCCAGTTGATTAATGGTGGATGGCAGGCCTGTTCTCCTCATTCCCCACTACCTGGCTTTAATGATATCTCAAGGTTGGCGGATGGCGCCGCCAGTGACTGGGACAATTCCCCTCTCCATCCATCACACACTGTCAGCTGCTCCCTCCCTACCCTTTCCCATTGGCTCTAATCCTTTGAACTGAAGGAACGTCACAATATTGCTTCCATCTTGCAGATCTGCAATCAAACATTGAAGCGGGCTAAGGTCAAGAGAAACGACTGGGTGGATTGGGACTTGCTGATTCTCTCTGACTCTTCCCCTTTCTCTCCCCCTCTAGGGGACGTTTCACAGTCAGCAGGCAATCGACTATGGCTCCCGGCTAGTCGGTGGCGTGTCCCCCGGCAAGGGGGGGAGGACACACCTTGGCGTGCCTGTCTTCAACTCTGTCAAGGAGGTTAAATGTGTTCCACTATTTGTGTTTCCCTAAAAGTGAACTGGTTCTGAACTAACTTGCCTGGTTAAGAAATTGTTAAATACATACATTGATGAATAGCAAGCCCTAAATTCACCATGTCCCACACCTCCAGGCGAGAGAGGGTACCGGGGCCGAGGCCACAGTGATCTACGTGCCCCCTCCATTCGCGGGTGCCGCCATCATGGAGGCCATCGACGCTGGCATGCCCCTGGTGGTGTGCATCACAGAGGGCATCCCCCAGCAGGACATGGTCAAGGTCAAACACAAGCTGTTGCGCCAGAGCACCACGCGCCTCATCGGCCCCAACTGCCCCGGCGTTATTAATGTAAGAATATACACATATACACACTGGTATGTAGTATACACACATACAAGCTGCTGCGCCAGGTTGCTACCTGCCTCATTGGCTGCAACTGCTTTAGAGTGGTCAACGTAAGAGGCTAGAACACACACGCACTCTCTTGGTGTTAACTTTGTGATTTCCTATTTTGCAGCCGGGAGAATGCAAGATCGGGATCATGCCGGGCCACATTCACAAGAAAGGGAGGATTGGTGAGACATTTTTGAATCATTGAATAAAATCTGCTTTTACTTGGCAGCTGTGTCATAATGTTGTTCTATGATGGAAAGTTAACAGTAAGTTAGAGATCCTACAATACTTGCTTCAGTCTCCAAAATTACATGCGTGCAGTTGAATTGTGAGAGGGAGAAAGGACCTCTGCCCATGTGGCTATCAACGATAGTTGCTCAGCGAGCGACCAAGCAGTTTATTTTCTTCACTGTCTCACGGCAGACCGTTTGATAAGTTGTCAGTGCTGCAGCCGTGTAGGCAGCAGAAATAGCCATAGCAAATGTTTCTCCAGGTGCATTGGAGGCTGGTGGGAGGTGCTATAGGAGGACGGGCTCATTGTAATGTCTGTCTGGAATGGAATAAATGGAACGGTGTCAAAACATATGGAAACCACATGCTTGACTCTGTTCCTTTTGTTCCATTCCAGTCATTACAATGAACCTGTCCTCCTATAGCTCCTCCCACCAACCTCCACTGGTGTAGTGACTGCTGGGGAGCTGCATCGCTGCACAGACATCCTACACCACTTGCTGCTCATTGCGAAGGCATACAGTGTCTGTGTCCCCAATGCTACCCTGTTCACAATAGTCCCTGGGGCTCCAGTCAAAAGTAGGGAAGATGGTGCAATTTGGGGTGCACCCATACAGTATGAATGCAGGTCCTTTCCAATACTTAAAAATGCATCCTTCCTCCTTACCTCTCAAGAAGAAGGAAGGATGCATGTTAAGAGAATTGGAACTTGTCCTCAGTCTCTCCTTATCTACTGACAGAAAAGGGAACTGTGTTGGCACCGGACACCAGTGTGAAATAAAGGTATTTTGTTTTTCTGTCAGGCATTGTCTCAAGATCGGGAACTCTCACATATGAAGCTGTTCACCAGACTTCACAAGTTGGCCTGGGACAGTCTCTCTGCATCGGTACGTTATGATATACACATACTGCAAATGTATAGACCAGGGATGAGCAACTTTGATGGGGGTGGGGGCCACTAAAACCTCTGAACTGATCATGAGGGGCCTCAGTGGTTCTGTGTACCCACCCATGCAGTCAAAGCCGGCCCTAGCCTTTTTGAGAGCCCTAAGGAAAATTTAAAACGACACAATTTCACTAACTAAAATTGTTTTCTCCCCTCTTGACGGCAGAGAGAAAAATCTGAAGTTTTAGAGTGATTTCATGCAATTCGACACTTTGCCATGGGGCGTGGATATTTTTCCGCGGGCCTACAAAAAGGGCCACCAGTTGCCCATCCCTGGTATAGACAAAATACAGTGCCTTCGGAAAGATTTCAGACCCCTTGACCTTTTCCATATTTTGTTACATTACAGCCTTATTCAAAAATGTATTAAATATATTTTTTCCCCCTCATCAATCTACACATAATCTACCATAATTACACATTTACATAAGAATTCAGACCCTTTGTTACAGTACCTTTGGCAGCAATTACAGCATTGAGTCTTCATGGGTGTGACTCTACAAACTTGGCACACCTGTATTTGGGGAGTTTCTCCCATTCTTCTCTGCAGATCCTCTCAAGCTCTGTCAGGTTGGATGGGGAGCGTTGCTATTTTCAGGTCTCTCCAGAGATTTTCGATTTTCAAGTCAGAGCTCTGGCTGGGCCACTCAAGGACATTCGGAGACTTGTCCCGAAGCAACTACTGCATTGTATTTGCTGTGTGCTTAGGGTTGTTGTCCTATTGGAAGGTGAACCTTCGCCCCAGTCTGAGGTCCTGACTCCAATACCTTGACTTTGTTGTCCGTAAACCATTTTTCCACATCTTTGGAAGTATGCTTTGGGTCGTTGTCCACCTGTTGTATTCGGCGCATGTGACTCATACAATTCGATTTATTATTTCTTGGATTGTGCATGTGTGCCATTCAGAGGGTGAATTGGTAAGACAATATTTTTAAGTGCCTTTGAACGGGTTGTGGTAGTAAGTGCCAGGCACACCGGTTTGTCAAGAACTGCAGCACTGCTGGGTTTTTTACGCTCAACAGTTTCTCGTGTACATCAAGAATGGCCCACCACCCAAAGGATAACCAGCCAACTTGACACAGCTGTGGGACGCATTGGAGTCAACATCGGCCAGCATCAGTGTGGAACACTTTCGACGCCTTGTAGAGTCCATGCCCCGATGAGTTGAGGCTGTTCTGAGGGCAAAAGGGGGTGCAAAACAATTTTAAGAAAGCGCTCCTAATCTTTTGCGCACTAAGTGTAGTTATTTTTAATGCAACCATAACACTTCCCAAGTCACATATAAAACCAATTCAACCTAAAAAATGATGAGTACATGGTACTCTATGCCTTCGGTCACGTCTGACATTCATCTTCTGGATATAAGCAGCGTAACAGTGATTTCTAATGGTTTTTGTTCAGGCATTGGCGGGGACCCCTTCAATGGGACAGACTTCATTGACTGCCTGGAGGTATTCCTGCAGGACCCTAAGACGGAGGGCATCATCTTGATCGGAGAGATCGGAGGCAACGCCGAGGAGAACGCTGCCAATTACCTCAAACAGCACAACTCTGTAAGAGGGGAGACCCACACATTAAACATGCTACCAGACTGTTAACACTTTGCCAATGGTCCACCAGTACTTTTGTGAATCATCCAGACCCTTTTTGAACGACGAGTGTAGTTCTGTCAGCTACTCCCTTTCATCTCTTTGATTCCGACGACCCCCTCGGGAAGTCCCACTCCGAGCCCCCATGTCCAAAACGTGTGCGTGGGTGGGTGGACATGTTTCACTATACTTGTGAGTACCAGAAGTGCTCACAAGAATGGTAAACTAACTAAAATACAGAGAAGTGAGGACATTTTGCCGGTCCTTAACTTGTAAAAAGGCAATTTTAAGGTTAGAATTAGGGTGTTAAGGAAAATAGGATTTTGAATGGGAGTCATTTTTTGGTCCCCAAAAGTACTCAAGTATAGTAAGACATACTGTGTGTGTTCTCGCCTGCTAATGGATCTTGGGATTCTGGATAGGCTGAGGGTGTGAGCTATAGTGCATGTTTTTATTTTTTTATTTGTTTTATTTCACCTTTATTGAACCAGGTAGGCAAGTTGAGAACAAGTTCTCATTTACAATTGCGACCTGGCCAAGATAAAGCAAAGCAGTTCGACACATACAACAACAGAGTTACACATGGAGTAAAACAAACATTGTCAATAATACAGTAGAAAATAAGTCTATATACAATGTGAGCAAATGAGGTGAGATAAGGGAGGTCAAGGCAAAAAAAAGGCCATGCTGGTGAAGTAAATACAATATAGCAAGTAAAACACAGGAATGGTAGAGTGGAAGAATGTGCAAGGTAGAGAGAAATAATTGGGTGCAAAGGAGCAAAATAAATAAATACAGTAGGTGGAGAGGTAGTTGTTTGGGCTAAATTATAGATGGGCTATGTACAGGTGCAGTAATATGTGAGCTGCTCTGACAGCTGGTGCTTAAAGCTAGTGAGGGAGATAAGTATTTCCAGTTTCAGAGATTTTTGTAGTTTGTTCCAGTCATTGGCAGCAGAGAACTGGCAGGAGAGGCGGCCAAAGGAATAATTGGTTTTGGGGGTGACCAGAGAGATATACCTGCTGGAGTGCATGCTACAGGTGGGTGCTGCTATGGTGACCAGCGAGTTGACATAATGGGGACTTTACCTAGCAGGGACTTGTAGATTAACCTGGAGCCAGTGGGTTTGGCGACGAATATGTAGCGAGGGTCAGCCAATGAGAGCATACAGGTCGCAGTGGTGGGTAGTATATGGGGCTTTGGTGACAAAACGGATGGCACTGTGATAGACTGCATCCAATTTATTGAGTAGGGTACTGGAGGCAATTTTGTAAACGACATTGCCGAAGTCGAGGATCGGTAGGATGGTCAATTTTATGAGGGTATGTTTGGCAGCATGAGTGAAGGATGCTTTGTTGCAAAATAGGAAGCCAATTCTAGATTTAACTTTGGATTGGAGATGTTTGATGTGAGTCTGGAAGGAGAGTTTACAGTCTAACCAGACACCTAGGTATTTGTAGTTGTCCACATATTCTAAGTCAGAACCGTCCAGAGTAGTGATGTTGGATGGGCGTGCAGGTGCTGGCAGTGATCAGTTGAAGCGCATGCATTTAGTTTTACTTGTATTTAAGAGCAATTGGAGGCCACGGAAGGAGAGTTGTATGGCATTGAAGCTCGTCTGGAGGGTTGTTAACACAGTATCCAAAGAAGGGCCAGAAGTATACAGAATGGTGTCGTCTGCGTAGAGGTGGATCAGAGACTCACCAGCAGTAAGAGCGACCTCATTGATGTATACAGAGAAGAGAGTCGGTCCAAGAATTGAACCCTGTGGCACCCCCATAGACTGCCAGAGGCCCGGACAACAGGCCCTCTGATTTGACACACTAAACTCTATCAGAGAAGTAGTTGGTGAACCAGACGAGGCAATAATTTGAGAAACCAAGGCTATCGAGTCTGCCGATGAGGATGTGGTGATTGACAGAGTCGAAAGCCTTGGCCAGGTCAATGAATGCGGCTGCACACTATTGTTTCTTATCGATGGCGGTTATGATATCGTTTAGGACCTTGAGCGTGGCCGAGGTGCACCCATGACCAGCTCTGAAACCAGATTGCATAGTGGAGAAGGTATGGTGGGATTCGAAATGGTCGGTTATCTGTTTGTTGACTTTGCTTTTGAAGACCTTAGAAAGGCAGGGTAGGATAGATATTTTGCAGTTTGGATCAAGAGTGTGTCCCCCTAGAAGAGGGGGATGACCGCAGCTGCTTTCCAATCTTTGGGAATCTCAGACGACACGAAAGAGAGGTTGAACAGGCTAGTAATAGGGGTGGCAACAATTTCGGCAGATCATTTTAGAAAGAAAGGGCCCAGATTGTCTAGCCCGGCTGAATTGTAGGGGTCCAGATTTTGCAGCTCTTTCGGAACATCAGCTGACTGGATTTGGGAGAAGGAGAAATGGGGAAGGCTTTGGCGAGTTGCTGTGGGGGGTGCAGTGCTGTTGACCGGGGTAGGAGGGGTAGCCAGGTGGAAAGCATGGCCAGCCGTAGAAAAATGCTTATTGAAATTCTCGATTGTCGTGGATTTATTGGTGGTGACAGTGTTTCCTATCTTCAGTGCAGTGGGCAGCTGGGAGGAGGTGTTCTTATTATCCATGGACTTTACAGTGTCCCAGAACTTTTTTGAGTTTGTGTTGCAGGAAGCAAGTTTCTGCTTGAAAAAGCTAGCCTTGGCTTTTCTAACTGCCTGTGTATATTGGATTCTAGCTTCCCTGAAAAGGAAGCTAGAAAAGGAAAATATCACAGGGGCTAATGCAGAACGCCATAGGATGTTTTTGTGTTGGTTAAGGGCAGTCATGTCAGGAGAGAACCAAGGGCTATATCTGTTCCTGGTTCTAAATTTCTTGAATGGGGCATGCTTATTTAAGATGGTGAGAAAGGTGTTTAAAAAAACAAACAAACAGGCATCCTCTACTGACGGGATGAGATCAATATCCTTCCAGGATACCCCGGCCAGGTTGTTTAGAAAGGCCTGCTCGCTGAAGTGTTTCAGGAAGCATTTGACAGTGCTGAGTGGAGGTCGTTTGACCGCTGACCCATTACGGATGCAGGCAATGAGGCAGTGATCACTGAGATCTTGGTTGAAAACAGCAGAGGTGTATTTTAGAGGGCAAGTTGGTTAGGGTGATATCTATGAGGGTGCCCGTGTTTACGGCTTTGGGGTGGTACCTGGTAGGTTCATTGATAATTTGTGTAAGATTGAGGGCATCAAGCTTAGATTGTAGGATGGCTGGGATGGTAAGCATGTTTCAGTTCACATATGGTGTCCAGAGCACAGCTGAGGGCAGAGGGTGGTCTATAGCAGGCGGCAACAGTGCGAGACTTGTTTTTAGAGAGGTGGATTTTTAAAAGTAGAAAAACAGAAAAAAAACAGAAAAAGTTCTGTCCTACTATCCAGGTCTGTACCCAAAATTCTTTGGGTACAGACCTGGATAGTAGGACAGAACTTTTTTATTTTTGCAGTAGATTGCAACACCGCCCCCTTTGGCCGTTCTATCTTGTCTGAAAATGTTGTAGTTAGGGATGAAGATTTCAGAATTTTTGGTGGTCTTCCTAAGCCAGGATTCAGACACTGCTAGAACATCTGGGTTGGCAGAGTGTGCTAAAGCAGTGAATAAAACAAACTTAGGGAGGAGGCTTCTAATGTTAACATGCATGAAACCAAGGCTATTACGGTTACAGAAGTCATCAAAAGAGAGCGCCTGGGGAATAGGAGTGGAGTGTTTACTTCCAGTTAGGAAGTTAACTGAATGTACTTCCAGTTAGGGTTCATGGTGCAGAACCTTTGATTGACACACTCGTTCCAGGCAGGTGTGGGAGAGACTGATCTTTGGAGCATGGATGGTGAATTATGCAAGGCTTGAAAAGTAGTTGTGCCTTTCAGCAACAGTTATTGCCAAGTGTGTGTTTTGCCCTCTAGATTTGTCAAGACACAGAATTTTGATTGAGAAAATACGTGTGTGTGTGTGTGTACACACACACACACACACAGAGGTTTGTCTGTCTGTCATGTGTTCAGCAGCTGAAAATTAATTTCATGTGCTTTCAGCTGCCCTAATGCATGTAAATCTCTCACCACTCTCTGTCTCGGGAGAACAACTCTTTGGCTGAGGCCAAAATAACACCATATTTCCTAATAGCGTACATCTTTTGACCAGAGCCCTTTGGGCCCATGTCAAAAGTAGTGCACTACATGGGGCTTAGGGTGCCATTTGGGACGCACACACTCTCTCTCCCTTCCTCATGTACAAACTGGCTCAACCAATCATCCAAAGTGTTGACAACCAGAGACCAATGGCTCGTGACACCAACATGCATGAAAAGCCCATTTTGAAAGCGGCGGGTAGTTCTCTGAAAGTCGAGTGTGTGTGTGTGTGCCGAGCATTGAACACCAGAGGCAGCAGTTTAACCAAAGCCTGAAATTGTTTTATCTGAGTTGCTGTTCTGTCAACGTTGAGAAACGGAAACACTAAATGCAAAGCCAGACCCAAAATTATGTTCCTCTCTTTAGTTTCACTCATAGAACAATTCCATGCTTCAGACATGTTATTAGGGTTGCAAAATGTCAGTAGCTTTCCCAAAATGTCCAGGTTTTTCAGAAAACTATAATGTTATAACTAACTGTAAGTTAACTATCTATTTGCCTAATATATTATATCTAGCTCAGGGCTCCATCTATGCATTTGGTTTGCTAGCTAATTGGCTAGATGGCAAGAGGAAGATTCTTGGTTACAGCGACAGTCAATCGTACATGAATAGTACAATACAATGACACTGTAGGGGATAGGTTGCCATTTGGGACTAGAAAAGTAGAATATAATATCACATTGGTATGCCCTTACCAGTAGCTAGACATTGGTATGCCCTTACCAGTAGCTAGACATTGGTATGCCCTTACCAGTAGCTAGACATTGGTATGCCCTTACCAGTAGCTAGACATTGGTATGCCATAGCTAGATATTTCAAAATGATCTCTTTCTCCACCGACTTATAGATCAGTCGGTGTAGCACTTGTGAGGCACAGCTGAGCATAAATTTAAAGAATGATATTTTCTTATTTTACTGCTGTCATGGTTCTTTTTAAGACAACTGGGGGGGGGGGGGGGGGGCGGTCAAGTCATGACGTCCGTGATTCTGAAAAGTCAGAATGCAGGCATCTTTCTAGAGCTCTGAGTTGGATGACTGTTCAAAACCATTTTGAAAGCACGGATGTCTGAGATTTCCGATTTCCCAGTTGTTTTGAACACAGTATTAGTCTCAGCTGAGGGAGGGAGAAATCAGCGGAGTGTCCTCCTCTCAAGGTCTCCGCTCTCTCCTTCCTTTCCTCCGGGTGAGACTAATCAGAGAGGGGACACCAGCTTCCACCTGATGGTGAAACTCAAGTCGCAATGCATCATCTGCCTCATGCACAAATTCATGTTGTTCCTATGACCAGAGAAAGTGAAAATATTCCTCTATTAAAACAGACGAGATGAGCTGCTAATAAAAATGTAGGGCTATTGATAGACTTGGCTACTCATTCATTGCAGCGCGAGTGGAAGTAGGGAGAAGTGCGTTTTATGTTTTGTAATGGTATTGAATAGAGTTAAAAATAGGAACACTTTGCCTACCCGATGCATAAGGCTTCTGAATGAAGTGCACCTACAACCAACAGCGCAAGAAATAATTTCGCAGAGCTAAAATTAGTGCACACTTTATAGGTCATTAGCCTACATAGAAAAACTACTCCTCTAACTCTGTGTGCTGCTTGCCAACCTGGTCTGTTTTAGTATACTGAATAAAAATATAAAGTCAACATGTTAAGTTTTGGTCCCATGTTTCATGAGCTGATTTCTTTATTTTTTTGCACACATTTGTTTACATCCCTGTTGGTGAGTGCTTATCCTTTCCCAGGATAATCCATCCACCTGACAGGTGTGGCATATCAAGACTCTTATTAAATAGAATGATTATTACACAGGTGCACCTTGTGCTAGCGACAATAAAAGGCCACTCTAAAATGTTTTGTTTTGTCAAACAACACAATGTTGTAAGAAGTTTTTTTTAACCTCTTTTTCTCTCCAATTTCGTGATATCCAATTGGTAGTTAGTCTTGTTCCATCGCTGTAACTCCCGTGCGGACTTGGGAGAGGCGACGGTCAAGAGCCATGTGTCCTCAAACACGACCCTGCCAAGCCGCACTCCTTCTTGACACACTGCTCGCTTAACACAGAAGCCAGCCTCACCAATGTGTCGGAGGAAACACCGTACACCTGGTGACCGTGTCAGCATGCATTGCCCCCGGTCCGCCACAGTATTCACTAGTGTGCGATGGGACAAGGACATCCCTGCCTGCCAAACCCACACCTAACCCGGACGACGGTGGGCCAATTGTGCGTCGTCTCCCGGTCTCGGCCGGCTGCAACACAGCCCGGGAGTCAGATGTCTCAATTTTTGATGGAGTGTGCAGACTGCACGAATGTTGGCATGCTGACTGCACGAATGTCCACCATAGCTGTTGCCAGAGAATTGAATGTTAATTTTTCTACCATAAGCTGCCTCCAATGTTGTTTTAGAGAATTTGGCAGTACGTCCAACCGGCCACACAACCGCAGACCACGTGGAACCACTCCAGACCTCCACATCCGGCTTCTTCACCTGCAGGATCGTCTGAGACCGGACAGCTGATGGGTTTGAACAACCAAAGAATGTCTGCACAAACTGCTGGAGATGAATCCCGTTTTCAACTGTACTGGGAAAATGGTGTCGTGTGGGCAAGCGGTTTGCTGATGTCAACGTTGTGAACAGAGTGCACCATGGTGGGGTTATGGTATGGGCAGGCATAAACTACGGGTAACGAACACAATTGCATTTTGATGGTAATTTGAATGCACAGAGATACCGTGATGAGATCCTGAGGCCCATTGTTGTGCCATTCATCTGCCGCCATCACCTCATGTTTCAGCATAATGCACAGCCCCATGTCACAAGGATCAATTTCTGGTAGCTGAAAATTTCCCATTTCTTCCATGGCCTGCATACTCACTAGACATGTTACCCGTTGAGCACGTTTGGGATGCTCTGGATCGACGTGTAACAGCCTGATCAACTCTATGCAAAGGAAATGTGTTGCACTGCATGAGGCATCTGTGACCAACCGATGCAGATCTGTTTTCCCAGTCATGTGAAATCCATAGATTATGGCCTAATTAATTTCAATTTCCTTATATATGAACTGTAACTCTGTAAAATCTGGAATTGTTGTTTGTTGCGTTTTTATATTTTTGTTCAGTGTAAGTCACCTTTTCAGAAGGTCTTAAGCGCTTTTCTTTTTGAGACTTCTACGTCTAAATCCCACCTAGTATTCTTCAGCCTCCATGCATTTGTAAAACTAAAGAGCTACCTAAGACGGAACACCTTTGGGCCCATGCTTTCCAACGAGAGAGTATTTGGCAGCTAACCCACGTGAACACTAAATGTATCCTTTTTCCTGTCATCCTCGACTCTTAGCCACTGCTCGCTCTCTCTCTCTCCTAGGTGCTTTACGCACAATGCAAAGCCCAAGCACAATGCATTCACTAACACACACCGATTGTCGTCTAGGAGGGCAGGTGAGTGATTTTTAGAAAGCGGTGGGGCGTGTGTAGCGCACTCCATTCACATCTAGTGTGCGAATAGGGGGCCTCATCAATTTGTAATTGTCTGTTTGTCGTCTTAATCTGACAAGATTGAGGCTCTACCCCCGAGCATACAGCAAGGCCCATTTTGAAACAACCCCTGCCTCCCCACCCCTACTCCTGTGGTGGAACAAACTGAAGAAGAGGTAGGGAAACGACCTACTCCTTCTCTTTAGTTCCATTATTAAAGTAACTTTCAAATGCTATTTCGACTTCTCTTATTATGCTCCGACTTCTCTGAGGGAAGATGAAGATTAATTGACTAATTACAGCCTAACTTGTTCAGGTAGGTTTTAAAAGTTGATTCACACAGGGGGTGGTTTGTTTGTCAAAGCTGTGAATTCATTAGGATGGGACAAGCGAGAGCCTGAACTGGAATTTTTAAGGGCCTAGCTAGAAGAACAGCATTGGGCCTGCATTCATAAAGTGTCTGAGTAAGTAGGAGTGCTGATTCAGGATCAGTTTTGCCTTGTTGACCATAATTAATAAGATTGTATGGACAGGGATGCTTTGTGAATAGAGATTCTAAAACAGACGTGGCCACCCCTCCTCCTGGAAAGCTACTGGGTGTTCAGGCTTTTGCTACAGCCGTACTTCAGCTAGTCAAGGTCTTGAAAAGCAGCTAAGTAGTAGAATCAGGTGTGGAACAAAAGCCTGCAGGAAGGTCAGTCTTTAGGAAAAGGCATGGCCACCCTCGTTCTGACCCATTTAGAGGAAAAAATGTTGGGCCACCTTACAAGAGGAAACATTCACCTCGATTAGTATACTCCCGGTACCTTTTTTTCCCCCCTTGATTGCAGTCATATTCCCCCGTTTAGTGAACAGTTTGCTTTCAGAGCCATCTCTTGTTAATACTGTACATTGTTAGTCAGGTTTTTAAAACCATTTTTTTTTACAAATTCATTTTCTTGGCCCGAGAGACGAGCGGATTGGCTGCTCCGCTTAAACAATTATGCAGTGTCTTCAAGCATGTTGAAATGAATAGCGGTCGTCGGGCAGTGGTCTTGCTGTACATGCCTGCCAGTTTCAGTAGGGTTCCATTTAGAAAGCATGCGCTGACATGGTAGCAGGGAAGTAAAGACTTAAGCAGGAGGGCCAGTTTGTTCTACACGCAGTGTTAACTCTCATCTGAAGGAGAGGGTATGAGGGAGAGAAAGATGGAAGGAGAGCCTTATCACAAGGCAAGTACCTGAGGAGTGTCTGAAGAGAGGCCTGGCTTGTGTTCATTTGGCAAAAAAAATACTGAAATGGGTGGCTACTACAGTACCTGGTCGAATAGGAAACGCACATTTTCGCTACCCAATTCGAAAAGTTTTCCTAAGCATGCCCTAATGAGCAAGCTTGTCTTTCATCTCCTATACGATGTTATTCCTGAGTGTGAAATATTAGCTCGCTCTCCCCTCCCGCCAAGCGCTGGAAGACTATCTCAACTGTTGAATTTAGCCTCCATCAGGACGAGCTGAGCGGACAGGGCCAGAGCTAATCAGTGTCCGCGTGACTAATAACCTGCTTCTGCGAGAATGAGATCATGTGAAATGGCAGGGAGGGGTGTGGAGGGTGTGTATCTGCCCATGCAATTAAATGGTCTCATTGACTCTTTCTCACACATCTGGACAGAGCACGTAATAGAGTATTGGCATGAATGTGAATATAACATTTACTGTACTTTTATTTTAATAATAAAATAAGATTGTTCTAGGAATACCTATTTGAGGGTCTGTTAATAGGAAGTCAATGTCTTTTGTTTTGGAATGTCTATTCTGTTATTTGTCTGAGAACACAAGTATGACTGAGGCTGTCTCCTTCTCAACCCCCCCCCCCCCCCCCCCCCCCAGGGAACAAATGCCAAGCCCGTGGTGTCTTTCATCGCCGGGCTCACTGCCCCGCCGGGCCGTAGGATGGGTCACGCTGGTGCCATCATCGCAGGGGGCAAGGGTGGAGCCAAAGAGAAGATTGCCGCCCTACAGCAGGCGGGCGTTGTGGTCAGCATGTCCCCGGCTCAACTGGGCAGCACCATGTTCAAGGTGAGACTAGAGAGATGTATTAAAGAGCTAATCTATCTTTACCATGACTCGAGCCCTCTAGCCAACTCTATGGGTGAGACCCGTAGCGATAGATAAATGTCATTCAGTGGCGCGACAGACTACCATTCTCCCATAGCTGGGGGAGGACGGCAAAAGGGTTACTTTGGTCGCTTTAGTCCCACATCCCAACTTTTCCTCTTCCCTCAAATATACTAAAAACAATCTCGACTAGGGTTGCAAAGAATTTCTGGAAATTCTTCATGAAATATTCCATGGGACGTTAAGCCTGGGAATTTGGGGGATTTTGCTTAAATTCATCAAAAACGTTAGCTTATAACAACGTTTTAATTGTGTGATACAAAAGGCAGTTATGGGTCTTGTGGCATATTTTGTTTACTGTCCCCAAGTCAATGGAATTCCAAACATCTGCATGCACAGTGCATTTTTTCATCACATGTGCAGTGCATCATATGTACAGCTGATTCTCAAGATCTTGCACACTAATGAGATGCTATTGAGCCCACACCACGACATTGTCTGAGCCAAGGACTACATGTTTTCTGGTAAGTTTTGATTACAATACTGGGTGGGGTGAATATATTTTATATGACATTATTTTTTTGTTAACTAGTAAATAGTAGCCTACACAAGTGTTTAAATAATTTCTAACTTGTTAACAGTTTTTGCTACCAAGTGGGTTTTATTTAGCTTGAGCCTGCTAACTGAGTGTTAATTCACTTGTTTCCATACATGTTTCATTTCTAAACAACTCCTTTGTAAGATAGATAGTTAAGCAGATAGATAAAACATTTATCTGTACATGGAATTGTATTTATTTTTACTCCGTTTTTTCTTTTTTTTCTTTAAAGGAAAATGCAACGGGCACTATCTGATGTGTGGAGACATTTCACTGCAGCTAATGTAGATGTGAAGAATGCAACAAAGATACAGAGTCTGTCCAAGTGCATCAAGTTCCCTCAGCGTTCACAACAAGCAACCTCTGACAAAAGTCCCTCTACATCCATTCGAGGTGAAAATGATGAATCAGACACCTTATCAATAGCAACAGCTTATTGTCCTCCTGGAGTCAGAAGTTTTTATTTGACTCATTGGAGGAACATAGTCAGAGAAATGCTGATGAATGTCTTACACGAGCTGTGTATGCAACTGGTTCACCTCTGATGCTCACAGGCAATGTGTATGGGAAGAGATTTTTTAATCTTCTTTGCCCAGCATACACCCCTCCAACCAGAGACATGCTTTATCTACTCATTTGCTGGAGTTCAACAGAGTTCAAGTGAAGGTCAAGCAATTCATAGAGAAAGCAGACTGTATTGCAATCATCTCTGATGGGTGGTCGAATGTCCGTGGGTAAGGAATAATTAACCACATCTCCACCCCTCAACCAGTATTCTACAAGAGCACAGACACAAGGGACAACAGACACACCGGTCTCTACATTGCCAATGAGCTGAAGGCAGTCATCAATGACATTGGACCACAGAATGTATTTGCACTGGTGACAGACAATGCTGTGAACATGAAGGCTGCTCGGTCTAAAGTGTGGGGGTCCTACCCTCACATCACACCCATTTGCTGATCTGCTCATTATTTGAATCTGCTCCTCAAGGACATCATGGCACTGAAAACAATGGATACACTCTACAAGAGAGCCAATGAAATGGTTAGGTTTGTAAAGGGTCATCAAGATTTATAGCAGCAATCTACCTCACCAAGCAAAGTGAGAAGAATAAGAGCACCGCATTGAAGCTGCCCAGCAACACACGTTGAGGTGGTGGTGTCATCATGTTTGTCAATCTCCTGGAGGGCAAGGCAGGGTAGCCTAGTGCTTAGAGCGTTGGACTAGTAACCGGAAGGCTGCAAGTTCAAATCCCCGAGCTGACAAGGTACAACTCTGTCGTTCTGCCCCTGAACAGGCAGTTAACCCACTGTTCCTAGGCCGTCATTGAAAATAAGAATTTGTTCTTAACTGACTTGCCTAGTTAAATAAAGGTAAAATAAAAATCTCTCCAAGAAATGGCCATATCACAGTCTGCCAATATGGACAGCCCCATCAAGAGGATCCTCCTGGATGATGTATTTTGGGAGAGAGCGGAAAGCAGCCTGAAACCTATATCAGTAGCCATTGCATGGATTGAGGGAGACAATGCCATCCTATCTGATGTTCAGACTCTGCTTGCAGATGGAAGAGAAGAAATCCATACTGCCCACTTCACTGTTGCTACAAGCAGAGGAAACTGCAGTTCTGAAATACATACGTGAATATTTCTGCCTGAAGCCCATACACTTCGCAGCGTACATATTGGACCCCAAGTATGCTGGCAAGAGCATCCTGTCTGGAGCAGAGATCAACAAGGCCACTACCGTGTCTCGCCACCTTGGCCTGGATGAGGGCAAGGTTCTTGGCAGTCTGGCGAAGTACGCTTCCAAGCAAGGTCTTTGGGATGGAGGTTTAATAATATCTCATCAGTCACCTGGTGGAAGGGACTTAATGGTTCTGAGGCTCTCTCAGCCGCCTCAGAGCGCAACTGGTCCTTGTTTGGGAACACACACAACAAAGCACGCAACAGGCTGACCAATACAATGGTTGAAAAATTGGTGGCCATCCAGGAAAATTTGAGGCTTTTTGAGCCTGACAATGAGCCATCTTCCACAAGGTTGGAAAGTGACAGTGAAGATGAGGCCTCAGTCTGATGTTCAGAGGAGGTCCAGGGAGAAGACACGGAAGCCCGAGAGGAAGACAACCAAAGCTTTAGTTTCTAGACTCATTTTAGAGATGTATGTTCAAAACATTTTTGGGAGATGTGATGGATCATTGGGGATCATTCAATATTTATTTAGTTAGTTTCCTGAACTCATTTAATTAAAGTTCAATTCATAACTAAAATATTTTTTATTTCAATTGTTTTAATCATTTGCAATGATGTCTACTCATGATAAGGTAAAAGGTCTCCATGTGATATGGTGTGTGCATATACACTGCTCAAAAAAATAAAGGGAACACTAAAATAACACATCCTAGATCTGAATGAATTAAATATTCTTATTAAATACTTTTTTCTTTACATAGTTGAATGTGCTGACAACAAAATCACACAAATTATCAATGGAAATCAAATGTATCAACTCATGGAGGTCTGGATTTGAAGTCACACTCAAAATTAAAGTGGAAAACCACACTACAGGCTGATCCAACTTTGATGTAATGTCCTTAAAACAAGTCTAAATGAGGCTCAGTAGTGTGTGTGGCCTCCCTGCCTGTATGACCTCCCTACAACGCCTGGGCATGCTCCTGATGAGGTGGCGGATCGTCTCCTGAGGGATCTTCTCCCAGACCTGGACTAAAGCATCCGTCAACTCCTTGACAGTCTGTAGTGCAACGTGGCGTTGGTGGATGAAGCGAGACATGATGTCCCAGATGTGCTCAATTGGATTCAGGTCTGGGGAACGGGCGGGCCAGTCCATAGCATCAATGCCTTCCTCTTACAGGAACTGCTGACACACTCCAGCCACATGAGGTCTAGCATTGTCTTGCATTAGGTGAAACCCAGGGCCAACCGCACATGCATATGGTCTCACAAGGGGTCTGAGGATCTCATCTCGGTACCTAATGGCAGTCCGGCACATGGAGGGCTGTGCGGCCCCCCAAAGAAATGCCACCCCACACCATGACTGACCCACCGCCAAACCGGTCATGCTGGAGGATGTTGCAGGTAGCAGAATGTTCTCCACGGCATCTCCAGACTCGGTCATGTCTGTCACATGTGCTCAGTGTGAACCTGCTTTCATCTGTGAAGAGCACAAGGCGCCAGTGGCGAATTTGCCAATCTTGGTGTTCTCTGGCAAATGCCAAACGTCCTGCACTGTGTTGGGCTGTAAGCACAACCCCCACCTGTTGATGTCGGGCCCT
This sequence comes from Oncorhynchus mykiss, assembly GCF_013265735.2. Lineage (NCBI taxonomy): Eukaryota > Metazoa > Chordata > Actinopteri > Salmoniformes > Salmonidae > Oncorhynchus > Oncorhynchus mykiss. The sequence continues at coordinate 21,768,248 of NC_048583.1, read as the reverse complement.
CATACAACCCTCATGGAGTCTGTTTCTGACCGTTTGAGCAGACACATGCACATTTGTGGCCTGCTGGAGGTCATTTTGCAGGGCTCTGGCAGTGCTCCTCCTGCTCCTCCTTGCACAAAGGCGGAGGTAGCGGTCCTGCTGCTGGGTTGTTGGCCTCCTCCACGTCTCCTGATGTACTGGCCTGTCTCCTGGTAGCGCCTCCATGCTCTGGACACTACGCTGACACACAGCAAACCTTCTTGCCACAGCTCGCATTGATGTGCCATCCTGGATGAGCTGCACTACCGGAGCCACTTGTGTGGGTTGTAGACTCCGTCTCATGCTACCACTAGAGTGAAAGCACCGCCAACATTCAAAAGTGACCAAAACATCAGCCAGGAAAAATTGGAACTGAGAAGTGGTCACCACCTGCAGAACCACTCCTTTATTGGGGGTGTCTTGCTAATTGCCTATAATTTCCACTTGTTGTCTATTCCATTTGCATAACAGCATGTGAAATGTATTGTCAATCAGTGTTGCTTCCTAAGTGGACAGTTTTGATTTCACAGAAGTGTGATTGACTTGGAGTTACATTGTGTTGTTTAAGTGTTCCCTTTATTTTTTTTGAGCAGTGAATATCAAATGCAAAAAAATCTACATTTAAATGGTATTAAAGTTAATTTGCATATATTCCATGTTAATTCCTACAAAGTCTCCTCTGAATATTCCCCAAAATGTGCAACCCTAATCTCGACATAGAAAAGTAGAAAAAAAAACAATGAACTTACAGTAACCGTTATGTTGTTTTCAGTCTTTGGGTTCGTTAACAAGTAAGGTTGTGGGACTTGTGGATTGAACTTTTTTAATATGTAATAAACAAAAGGCAACGGTGAGGGGGAATTAATAACCATGGCTGTTGATGCCGGGGCGGGCAACTCTGCTACGCTGCTGCTGCCTATATTTCAATTTATCACCGGAGGAAGCCGGTTTTAACAAGACGTATAAAAAGTTCAAGCTTGTATTACACCCATTCATCTTATTCTTTCATTACGAGCGAGCGCAGGGTGGCAAACCCAAACACCCAGTTATTGATTTGCGCGGCGGTGGCACTGTTTTCGTTTTAATTCATAATCATTGCTCGTAATGTTGAACTATTTCCCGGCCTGTTAATTTCCCAGCCATTTTGTGTTCATACATCTCTGTTAATCTCATTGGCGCTGCTGTAATCGGTGTAATAATACACACGACACAACAGAGCAAACAAACAAAGTAGTGCCCGATGGGGGTAATTAATTTGGTTTGGTTTAACATGCTCAGCTCTCAGTACAGTACAAGGCCCAACTCTCGAGTGTTTTTTGTTTGTGCTTGTCGGTGAAGTTCTCCTTGTGTCCACACCTAGATTCAAGTATTTGTTTTCTTTCAAATACTGTAAATGCTCTAGATTAAACTTGCATGTCACCGATAGAATAGTCCCAAATGTGCAAACTCCACCCACCTAGCATTCAAGGCAGACTGTGTCAAGCCCACATAAACCTCCAGTCACCGATGTGTGCTGCTTGCTCCGTTTTTCACTCTTTCTCATGGCCTCCCTTGACAAAATGTCCCTGTTGCACACCAGCACTCTTCATCACTCCCTCTCTCCTTCCTCCTGCCCTCATCTCTCCATCTTGCTCCACCTCTCCCCTTCTTTCGGTATTGAGCACATTTGACACACACAAGGACGATCGCATCTCTTTCTCTCTCCTGTTCCTCTTACTCTACATCTTTCGTTTACAGGCTGTATCACAACCGGCTGTGATTGGCAGTCCCATAGGGTGGCGCACAATTGGCCCAGCGTCATATTGTAAATAAGAATTTGTTCTTAACTGACTTGCCTCGTTAAATAAAGGATCAATACAAAAATTAAAAATAAAGTTGTTTCTCCTCTGCTTAAATACATATTTCAAGCAAGCACTATTTCTCCTTCTCTGTCCTTGCCCTCCTTCAAATCAAATTGTCACATGCTTCGTAAACAACCAGTGTAGACGAACATTGAAACGCTTACTTACAGGTCCTTCCCAACCATGCATTTATTTATATATATATAATAGAAAAATCTAATAGAAAAATAATAACGAGGAATAAATACAGAATGAGTAACGATTGCTTGGCTATATACACGGGGTACCAAGTTGAGGAATGAGGCCATTGAGGTAGATACAGTGGGGCAAAAAAGTATTTAGTCAGCCACCAATTGTGCAAGTTCTCCCACTTAAAAAGATAAGAGGCCTGTAATGTTCATCATAGGTACACTTCAACGATGACAGACAAAATGAGAAAAAAAAATCCAGAAAATCACACTGTAGGATTTTTAATGAATTTATTTGCAAATTATGGTAGAAAATAAGTATTTACCTGTGTTAATTACCTGTATTAATTACCAGTATTAATGGCACCTGTTTGAACTTGTTATCAGTATAAAAGACACCTGTCCACAACCTCAAACAGTCACACTCCAAACTCCACTATGGCCAAGACCAAAGAGCTGTCAAAGGACACCAGAAACAAAATTGTAGACCTGCACTAGGCTGGGAAGACTGAATCTGCAATAGGTAAGCAGCTTGGTTTAAAGAAATCAACTGTGGGAACAATTATTAGGAAATGGAAGACATACAAGACCAATGATAATCTCCCTCGATCTGGGGCTCCATGTAAGCTCTCACCCCGTGGGGTCAAAATGATCACAAGAACAGTGAACAAAAATCCCAGAACCACACGGGGGGACGTAGTGAATGACCTGCAGAGAGCTGGGACCAAAGTAACAAAGCCTACCATCAGCAAGGGCATTGAAGATGAAACGTGGCTGGGTCTTTCAGCATGACAATGATCCCAAACACACCGCCCGGACAACGAAGGAGTGGCTTCGTAAGAAGCATTTCAAGGTCCTGGAGTGGCCTAGCCAGTCTCCAGATCTCAACCCCATCTTTGGAGGGAGTTGAAAGTCCGTGTTGCCCAGCAGCAGCCCCAAAACATCACTGCTCTAGAGGAGATCTGCATGGAGGAATGGGCCAAAATACCAGCAACGGTGTGTGAAAACCTTGTGAAGACTTACAGAAAACGTTTGACCTCTGTCATTGCCAACAAAGGGTATATAACAAAGTATTGAGAAACTTTTGTTATTGACCAAATACTTATATTCCACCATAATTTGCAAATAAATTCATAAAAAATCCTACAATGTGATTTTCTGGATTTTTTTTTTTTTTTTTTTCATTTTGTCTGTCATAGTTGAATTGTACCTATGATGAAAATTACATGCCTCATCTTTTTAAGTGGGACAACTTGCACAATTGGTGGCTGACTAAATACTTTTTTGCCCCACTGTATGTACATATAGGTAGGGATGAATTGACTAGGCAACAGGATAGGTAATAAACAATAGCAGCGTATGTGATGAGTCAAAAGCATTTAGTGCAAAAAGGGTCAATACTGGTAGTCCGGGTAGCTATTGGTAAACTATTTAGTAGTCTTATGGCTTAGGGGTAGAAGCTGGTCAGGGTCCTATTAGTTCCAGACCTGGCGCATCGGTACTGCTTGCCGTGCGGTAGCAGAGAGAATAGTCTCGATCATTCTCCCTCTGGACTATGAGTGGACCTTGTGCAACCTTCCACCCTTCTCCCTCCTTCCATCCATCAGAGTGCCTGAAGCCTCGTGGCCACCATGTCAGCTCTCCCGTCAGGAGCCCTAACACAGCCCCGCTCATCCCCCGGTCTCTTTCTCCTTCCCCCTCTTCTCTCTCTCTCTTTCACAGAAAGTCAAGGGCCCGGCCTTGATCGGCGCGTACAGATACACTTAATCCGCCCCGCGTGAGACTGAAGGGCGTCTTCCCTTAACACTCCTGAGTGTTACATTAGATAACACACGCACAGCCCGCCAAGTTGCTCTAGCACTCTGTCAAAGTTGAGGCGTTGAGCCGAAGTAGACATTTTCAACCACTTGGTGGCAGTAGACATTCAGGTATTTTGGAAGTAAGGAATTTTCCAATGGGCAACATCATGCATGTGTGTTGCAGTCCTGATAAATGACATTTGCATAAAGGAAGCTTTTTCCTCTGGTGTGGGGGAATTCTAGGATGGGAAGGAGAGTGTTTGTTTTATCGTCCTTCCTCTGCTGATATTTAATGAACGGCGACATCCCGTCCGTAATGTTCTCCGTCCTTTTGGTTATGTGCTTTTACGTCTTATTATTTTCACTGTCGTATAATATGACTATGGATCTTGATGCTTTGGTGTGAATATACGTGTTTTCTGTGTATGGACTACTCCACACTGAACATGAGCCTTGCATAGCCTTATTCGGTTTGTAAGGTATTTATCTTTGCATCAAATAACGATTTTGAATGTTATTTGTCTAGATCTCCTTCATTAATCCCTGATGAGAGAGAGAAATTGTCTACATCCCAAATGGCACCCATAGTGCCCAACTTTTGGCCCGAGTCCTATGTAGGGAATGGGGGTGCCATTTGGGACAAAGTTATTCCTTCCCCCACCTCCCCAGTAAGAAAGTGCCTTGTCAGGGTCTACTAGCACCCCCTCCAATCCCCCACCCCGTTGTAGCTTCCAGATGTAAACAAACTGTGAATCCACATGAATAAATAATTATTTCCTCTCCTTCCCTGTTTCCCTCTCCTGTTTGTTCTGTCCCTCTCTCCGCAGGAGTTTGAGAAGAGGAAGATGTTGTAAACGGGGAAAGGCACCCCCCCCCCCCCCATCTTCCCGACCGAAGCCCCTACTAATATACACACTCACTACGCAGTGTTTTTAAGATGTTTTTGATTTAAGCTATGAATTCATACCATTACACAAAGAGTGTAAATATATCAGTATATCTTGATGTCTTTTAAATATGTGATACCTTGTCTTTTAGAGGACAGTTATTGTCATCTGTTATGGTAGCTTCTGATGTGTTTAGTTTGACAACAGAGGAGGAATGCCAAGGTAAACGAGGTGATCTGGTTCCTGTGTTGTCTTTCTACTACTACACTCTCCTACTGTAACCAAGTATTCCATCAAAATGTCTGTTCTCACTGGCTATACACCTGAATAAGAAAATATCTCGAACACGGTTTTGGTTGTGGGCTCATTTTTATGTTTGTCTCGCTCTCTTTTGCACACACACACAGGTTAGCATGACGGTGTTGAAGCGTTATCACACTGTGGTATTATTGGGTGCATATGACGTGTGGTTCTGCTAAGTTTTACAGTGTAATAGCATTAAAAACAATACCTGTTTGAAAATGGTATGTAATACTAGACTTTATTTGGAAGATGTTTTTCTTTTCTTCCAATTTTAAAAGGTCGCCACTGAACTAAATTCATCCAATCACACTCCCCCGTCATGCAGTGTCACTCCCTGGCGAGGCCAGTTAGGAGGCAGGATATACAATCCAGGGATTTGATTTGCTATAATCGAGCTAACATGTCACCCATTAAGGGATTTGCATGTGCACACATTTTCTCTTCGCCTCATTGGAAGAGGTGGTGTGTAGGAGGCCTTTTATTGGTCCTACAGTATAATTGCATTGCTTCATTACATAATGACAAATGTAAAAACTGTATATCAGACATGCTAATTCCTTCTCAATTCACACTTCATAACTCCTCTTTGAAGCTGTGGTTTAAGGGATTAATACTAAGGTTGTGTTAACAGAAGCAGCCCAATTGTGATATTTTTTTCCCCCCATTAACTGGTCTTTTGACTAATCAGATCATCTCTGAAAAATATCTGATATGATTGTTTAAAAGACTAATCAGTGGAGGGGTTTATTGGCTTGTTTGTCAGTGCAGGTGACAACCGACCTACAAATCCCCTTGCATCATAACTACTATTATTCGAAGCTCAGACAGTCGGTCACCATTGTACTGAGCTGGCCTAGTTAAGCATTCACCATAGTAGCATAGTGAGAATCAGGCATTACATTTTGATCATCACAACCTCAGTCAATTGGCCCACTTGTAGGTTACATTCAATTAATTCATTGTTTACCTTGTCCAGGCTAGTAGAGAGCATACAGTGCCTTCAGAAATTATTCATACCCCTTGACTTATTCTACAATTTGTGTTACAGCCTGAATTTAAAATGGATTCAATCATTTTATTTTCACCCATCTATATACAATATCCCATAATGACAGAGTGAAATCCCATTTTTAGAAACTTTAGCAAATGTATTGGATGTTAATCCAGAAATATCTCATTTACATAAGTATTCCCACCCCTCTGCTATGACACTTCAGATTGAGCTCCGGTGCAACCAATTTCCTTTGATCATCCTTAGGATGTCACTACAACTTGATTGGCGTCCACCTGTGTCCAATTCAGCCCAAACCCATTGCATGTGTTGCAGTCACATGAGAAGGAAGGCTAATGAAGAGGACTGTAGCTATATTGGGAAGATGCTCTCAAAATGTTGGCACCTAGAGAATACATGTTTCGGAGGTGGGCAGGATGATTATGAGATGGAGTTACGTCGGGATATGGGTTGCGAGTGAAGTCCGGAGAAGCGTAATATTGGGACAGGGACACAGAAAGGTGGAATGGGGGGAGAAGAGAATGAGGAAAGCAGAGGTTGAATTTGAGAAAGATGGCGAGAAACATGGAGTTGGGGTGTCGAAGCAGATTGGTGTTGAGTGCAAACCGAGTGAGCCGTGTGCCAGACCAGGCTCTGGAGGTGAAATTGAAGTGAAAGGGTGTGAGTTAAGTGAGGAGGAAGGTGTGGTGAAGAGCTGGGAATCCGAGCTTGGCGTCAATAGACATGATAAAGAAGAATCTGGTCCCGTAGGAGTGACACTTTTGAGAGAAAGTGGATCCTTTTTTTTGGCTGATCCGTTTATGGTTTCAGGGTGGGTGAGAAAGGAGTTGGGTGCACATGAGTCTGTGAAGGTAACCTGTAGTGGACTTGTGATGTTTGTTTGTGTTTCTTCTGGCCAGAGGGAGAAGGGTACTCCGTGTCACGCAACTTGGGTCAAGATCCGTTTCTTGCTTTGCTCTTAGGAAGAGGCCACCATTGAATGGTGTGTTTTCTGGGGTAGCGTTAAGTGTGGAGCTAGAGCAATTGCAGTTGAAGATTTCTGGTGTTTGATGCCTGCCGTTTGGTGCGACGCAGATCCGGTGGTGAAACAGTCACTGCCAGTCCTTTTTGAGTCAGTCTTTACCCGACAAGTCATGTTAGGATATATCAGTTATCCTGTTAGAGCTTTTGTGCCGCATCCACTGTGCTGTTTCATGTGCAACGTTTATGGTCATGTCACAGCATTGTAGGAGAGAGATTCCAAGAAGTGGAAAGTGTGCAGGAGGGCATGGGATAGAGGATTCTATAGTTTATGTGGATAAAGTTGTGTGTGTCAACTGTAGGGGTGCATATGTTGCTGGGGATTGGAAGGGTCTGGTGTGAGAGAGACAGGTTGAAGTGACCAGAGTCAGAGTAGTGCAGGTTTCATATGCTGAGGCAGTAATGAAAGTAGAGGAGGATGGGTCAAGGGTGAGGGATCCAGAGAGGACACCTGTGAGTAGTAGATCTGTGCCAGCACAGAGGGATAGGCCAACGAATGATATATGCTTCAGTAATGTTGGGAAAAGTTTTTGGGTATTTGAGGTTTGAAGAGTTACAGGGTGTGTTGAGTGGTGGTGTCCCATCCTCCCAGGCCGACTGCATGGTGCAGGAACAGATGGGGTCAAATGGTGTATTGGGTTTTTAATGTGTAGGGTTAGTTGGTAGGGTAATAAAAAATGTATTTGTATTTTATTTTTCCCATTTTGTATAACAAAGTGTATTGGATTTATACTATAGTTGGGGGCGGTAATGTAACATTTTGGATGCCAACTGCCGTTAAATGCCTGTCAGACTGGTCTCGACCGGGCACCGAGGTAGATTGGCTGACCGAATTTGAAGTGGAGGTAGTACAGGGCTTAGCATGTCTTTCTCGGAGGCTAGAAAAAGATTTTGGCTTGGAAAAGTTGAATATTTTCAGAAGCAGTCGGGTAATTGGTTAAGGGAGGAGGATTGGAGGGAAAGAGAGATTGAAAAGACTGAGGGAGGCAGAGGATGCGTTTGAATCTGTTGAAGCTAGCAATAACAAGGGAGAGGGTATGTCGAGGAAGATTGGTGAGCCGGACACCCGTTTGAGTTCTGGAGGTGAAATGGAGGGGTAGAAGGTGTTGTGAGGATATATGAGTTATGCTGTTAAGAGCTTTTGTGCCGAATCCACTGCAGTGTTCTAGGTATCACCTTCATGGGCTTGTCACAGCAGTGTGTAGGAGGGAGATTCCAACATGTGGGAAGTGTGCAGGAGAATATGGGACGGAGGAATGTGTTTGTTTCCGTGGAAAAAGCTGTGTCAACTGTAGGGTTGCTCATGTTGCTGTGGACCCGACATGTCCGGTGCGAGAGAGGCATGTTGAGGTGGTCAGGGTCAGAGTTGGTCACGAAGGATTCGTATCCTGAGGCTTTGAAGAAACTAGAGGGTTGATCAAGGGTGAAGGATTCTGAGAGGATCCCTGTGAATAGTAGATCTGTGCCAGAACAGAGGGACAGGTCAATGAGTGTGATATATATATATATATATATATATATATATATATATATATATATATATATATATATATATATATATATATATATATATATATATATATCACAAAAGTGAGTACACCCCTGACATTTTTGTAAATATTTGAGTATATCTTTTCAAGTGACAACACTGAAGAAATGACACTTTGCTACAATGTAAAGTAGTGAGTGCTCCCCATTCACACCTGAGACCTTGTAACACTAACGAGTCACATGACACCGGGGAGGGAAAATGGCTAATTGGGCCCAATTTGGACATTTTCACTTAGGGGTGTACTCACTTTTGTTGCCAGCGGTTTAGACATTAATGGCTGTGTGTTGAGTTATTTTGAGGGGACAGCAAATTTACACTTATACAAGCTCACTACTTTACATTGTAGCAAAGTGTCATTTCTTCAGTGTTGTCACATGAAAATATATACTCAAATATTTACAAAAATGTCAGGGGTGTACTCACTTTTGTGATATACTGTATGTGTGTTTTAGTAAGTATGGCCTCTTAGCATTCATAGCAATGGTTATCAACTGTACCGCAGAGACGGAACGTACAGTCACAGAAAATAGATGTTGTGGTGGCAGCTACAGAGAAGTACTTGGGGGGGTATGAGATTTGACTTCAGAAGAATTACAGCATGTGTTAAGTGGTAGTGTCCCGTCCTCTCAGGGCGTTGGCCTGGGGAAGGATCAGATAGGGTTAAAGTAGTGGAATAAGATGATGGGTTTTAATGAGTATAGGGTTAGTTAGTAGGGTAATTAAACATAGATGTGTGTTTATATAAACAGTACATATATATTGTTTTCCCTGGTTCACCTTTCCCATTATGTATCATAAAGTGTAATGGATCTATACTATAGTTCAGTTGGGGGCGGTAATGCAACATATTGGATGCCAGCCACCATTAAACCTCACTGAAGAAGTGCATGTCAGAGCAGACACTATTCCATGAAGTCCAAGGAAATGTCCGTAGAATTCCGAAATAGATTTGTGATGAGGCCTTTAGAAAGTATAAACACCCCTTGACTTATTCCACATTTTGCATCAATGGCCCACTACACACTACCACATCTTGTATTTCTTTTATTTTTTTAAATACATTTTTGCAAATGAATTATAAATGAAAAGCTGAAATGTTATGTCAATAGATATTCAACCCCTTTGTTGTGTGAAGTCGAAATAAATTCAGGAGTAAAGATGTGCTTAACAAGTCACGTAATACGTTTAATGGATTCACTCCGGGTGCAATAAGTGTTTAAAACCCCCTGGAGTTATTAATCTAAGTAACATAATAAAACAAACAAACATCAAAATCCATCAATTTAAGCTAGAGATATAGTTTAAACTAGATATACTTTTGCATTGGATGTATCTTAATCCACCGCATTGGCTGATGTTGCACTTCCGCATCTGCGGTGAAAGGTGGCAAAGCTAGAGCGGTGTTTGCCAGACCATGAGACATCCCGAAAATCGGTCTTCTCGCGAAAACATCTGTAGTGGCAGAACGGTCTCCCCTCTGTGGAAAGGGGAAACTCACGAACATGAATATGTTCTCCATTTTGCTTTACGACGTGTCAGGGGACTCATCTGAAATCGGTAATGTCTATATGCCAACTTCTGATTGTAGTGTCCGAACCGTTTGGGCTACAAACTAATGCGACCCCATTGTGAATAGGGGAGATTCTCATGAACACGATTGTTTGCTCTACAGATGCCACAGGACTCATCTGAAGGTAACCAGTAACGGGTTAAAAAGAATAATGGAAGTACAGTGCATTTGGAAGGTATTAAGACCCCTCCACTTTTCCCACATTTTGTTATGTTACATCCTTATTCTAAAATGGATGAAATGTTTTCCCCATCAATATACACACAATACCCCATAATGACAAAGCGAAAACAGGTTTTTATATATTTTTTTCCACATAAAAAAAAACAGAAATACATTATTTACAATAAGTATTCTGACCCTTTGCTATGAGACTCGAAATTGTGCTCAGGTGCATCTTGTTTCCACTGATCATCCTTGAGACGTTTCTACAACTTGATTGGAGGTCACCTGTGGAAAATTCTATTGATTTGGACATGTTTTGGAAAGGCACAACCCTGTCTATATAAGGTTCCACAGTTGACATGACAGGGCGTGTCAGAGCAAAGACCAAGCCGTGAGGTTGAAGGAATCGTCCTAGAGCGCCGAGACAGGATTCTGTCAAGGCACAGATGTGGGGAAGTGTACCAAAAAATGTCTGCAGCATCGAAGGTCCCCAAGAATACAGTGGGCCTCCATCGTTCTTAAATGGAAGAAGTTTGGAGCCACCAAGACTCTTCCTAGAGCTAGCCTCCGGCTCTTCTCTAGGCCTTGGTCAGAGAAGAATGGGAGAAACTCTCCAAATACAGGTGTTGGTAGCGTCAAACCCAAAAAGACTCGAGGCTGTAATCCCTGCCAAAGACGCTTCACAGTGTACTGAGTAAAGTGTGTTAATATACTATGTACATTTTGATATTTCTGTATTTAATTTTCAAGAAATATGCTAAAATGTATAAACATGTTTTCACATGTTTTATTATGGGGTATTGTGTGTAGATGGCATAGGGAAAAATGCAGTTTAATCCATTTTGAAATCAGACTGCAACACAACAAAATGTGGAATAAGTCAAAGGGTATGAATACTTTCTGAAGGCACTGTATATTTTAGTGAAGATGGTGTGATCACTGGTTGATTCTTTCAGCCCGAGATTAATTCCTCTCCCATTTAGGCATATTAACCTTGGAAAGAAGTGGCACAATAGGTAACAAAGACATACAGTAGAGAAAGACATGAAGATTAGGCCAGTTAAGCCAAGGCCTACATATATAGACTACAAAATGTAAGTCTGCCATTGGAAATTGAGGAACAGCGTTTACAGATGGACAACTGAATATGTTCTTTAAATATGCAGGGATTGGAGTCGGTTGATGAAGCTTTAAAATGCCCCCCTATTCCGGAGGTCTCTGTAGTCTTTATCTTCAACCGGTAGGTGGACAAGATTTATTATGTGTACACATTGTTAGCAATTACTTTCTAATCTGCATTAGAGAAATTACCATACTACCAGTGGAATTTGAATCTTATTTGTTTTGGGGCTCAGGAGTTTCTATCTGTTACTCTTCTTCTAACTGTTGCCAAGTGAGCACATAGCCAACGGCAAGCTTTTTATCTAGCTGCGCATATCTAATGAGACGGGCGAGAGGAACTCGCTGCATGAGTCCTGGCCGTCACCCTCTGAGCGACAGCTTCGATCGCGGAGATCAAAAGGAGTAATGCCCCATGTACACTAGCACGAGGTGCTGCGCGGTGAAACACCGCTTCCCATTCATTTTCAATGGAAGGGAAGCAGAGAAGGCGGGGGACCTTTGGGCTGTGCGAAGGTGGCGTGGGAGGCGATGAAAAATAAACTTTTCCAAACTTTATGCCTGAGTGACAGGCGATGAGGCAAAAATAAGCCGAGGTTTCTTCCTCACTGACCCTTTCCTATTTTGAAGTATTCTCTCTTCTCTTTTGACATTTCTAACTTTAAAGAAATAAATTGTACATTATCTGCATGCATGCACACTTACACTCAGGGAAGTCATTATAGGGGTCCTGGCCCGCCCTGCTGTACCTCCTTTGCCTGTCCAAATAAAAAATATTGAAATATTGATCATTTATTTGACTGAGAGGCACATCGACAGAAAGAGGTGTCTTGCTCAGATAAAGTATCCCGAGCGAGTGAAACAGCGCCCCTCTGTCTCAATATGTGCAGACCATGTATATGATGCTGTATGGATAGAAATAGCATGGTATGTCATACTATTTATGTCCAGACAGCATCGTATAGTAACACAGAGGGGCTCTGTTTTGGTCTGTTTTAGTCGCTGTTTTAGTCGATTTTTCCAGTGCGAAGAGGCAGAAGCCAGTGTGCTCACTTGCCAAAATCTGTCCAGAATAAACCCAATAGGTTTATTCCTGCCTTTAGGACAAAGACTCCCATTGTTAGGGCAGAGACATGAGCATCTCGTAAATACATTTAAGTCATTTAGCAGATGCTCTTATCCATAGCGACTTAAAATGATTGCATTCATCTTAAAATGCCTAGGTGAGACAACACATTACAATTGTATCAAGTATATTTCCCCCCAACAAACTATGTATCAGTAAAGTCAGAGAAGTATTTTAAACAATTGGGGGGAGGTGGCCGTTGGGGGGAGGTGGCCGTTGGGGGCACCAGATCTCTGGTTTCAGCCACTTAGGAAAGGAAAGTTGTCAAGTACTCTGTTCGCATGCTGGCTTCCCCTAAAGTAAATGTTTGTTTCGGCATAATTACATCATTACTCCTGTCGAAATCAAATCATTCAAAATACTTTAAAATGTTGAGACAGGAAGGGGAGGGGTGTGTGGTAGAGATATGTTGGCTTTCATTGTGTGAATTGTTTGCCCCTTTGTATTGTTTATTTGTATAAATTCCCCATTACATGTCACAAGTAGGCCTAGTAAATGTTACATCATTTGGTTACATACATTCTGTTAATGCGTGTATTAATTAGTCTACAGTCATTTGCCATTCTCATTCTCATTGTTTGCAGAGTTCACAACCTGCTTCACTTGTGAGAAATAAGTTTTGGTTAATTTCATAACCAGCATTTACAAATGTATTAATTGTCTTTGGAGTGCTCTTTGTAAAGCAATGAGCATGTGTCTGGTTTCTCTCTCCTGATAACGGGAGCACGAATGCTCCTGTCCACCTGAGCTCGCATAGAAGTAGGCCTACCTGGCCTGCCGTGTGCAAATGAAGGAAAGTGCCCATTTGGGATATTTGATTTCTGATTAATTTAACTCACAACTAATAAGCTGAGCTTCTCAACGTTGTAAATGGCAAAAGTTCCTCACAGTGTTAGAAAAATATTTTCGACACTCTCCGGGCCTCGCTAATCACCAAGCCTCGATGTGAAAGAGCAAAATATCATGACCTGATGATTCCATATATCCAGTGGAAACGTCCTAAAGAAACAGCTGTTTGTCCCGAGCTCACTGGTCTGACACCTCGGACACACCGAGAGCATCAATGCTCAAAATAGTCTGGGTATGTCTGCAACAAAAATTCAACATTCACCTTCTGCTACCATTTCTGTCAAGTTTTGACTCATACGTTCGATAGAATCCAGAGTATGCACCACACCGAACGCACTGCAACTGCCTCTGCAATGCACTGCCTCAATGCAAACACAGTGTTTCATTGGAAATGAATGTAATTCTGCTGTACCAAAATGCAATGACGCTGTCGGTGGGAAGCGTGAGGGCCTGAATAAGATAGTTGTTGCAAATTCGCTAGCGAAGGTTCAGGCCTGACCCAGTTGACTGATTTGATACAATGTTACACCTCACTAGTGGTAGAGAGATGAATGCGATTGAAAGAATCTGTATTTTCATCAGGATATTTTCTACAGTTTTTATTTTGTCGGCTTTAGGCCTAGGTATTCTATTTAGTTGAGGATGGAAGTTAAAGGCCTACTGCTGGGTTGGCCTATAGGCGCTTGTTTCTTTAACCGCCAATTGTTCAGTGTATCAATGTGTCCATATCGCAGAGGCTGGTTCTCTCACATTAGTTGAATTTTTAAAATATTTTCATCATTTTAATTTAGATTATGATTAACCACGTGACAATGATTTTGAGAAACGAAAACGTTATTATTCAAATGCGCAGATAAAAAATAATCACAACTGGCACGCTGTTCGGGTAGAAATGGTAGGATAAATTGTAAGCTTCCCCAAACTAGAAACTCACGAGCCACCTATGGTCTTTGCAATAACACCCATTTAAAAAAAAGAGGTGGTCCCGTGAAAAAAACATGCCAAATCAAATGCCCGTCCAACTGATTCATTCTGGCACTGGCCCTGCACACAACATCTAAACTAGATGATTTAATTACAGCCGTTATGAGCCTGTCCTCCCTGATTTCACCATGCACCAGCCATCACTGGATCCTGCACTCAAACTAATTGCACACACCTGTTTGTTTGAAAGGACCTGGATGGACCTGCTAAACTGCAAACAAATTCTTAGAATTTTGAAAATGGTGGATTGGAGGAGGAGAGACACGTTCTCGGTTGAACTGTGTAACAAGGTGACTAGAAACGAATGAGACCGATTGTTTGACCGCAAGTGAGAGTTGTTTGATATCGTTGAATCTTGTTTTGCTGTTGTAGAAATGTGGTAAGAGGTTAATGGGAAATGGTGGTGAGTAGTGAGGCTGAAATGGAGAAAAAGTTGGTAAAACGACATCTGTGCTGGAATGTGAACAATATGGGTGTCAGTTTTGATAGTATGGAACGGTCGGATGATGGTCAAGAGCCGGAATGGTCGGTAGTGGAAAGACATAGGAAGAAGAGATCATGATACTGAAAGCAGTGGCTCGTCTAGCAAACAAAACAAAGAGGGCCAAGGTAGGAAGCAAGTGTAGTGATGTGTTGGAGTGGAAAGTGCTGATATTGTTTGATGAGACCACAGGGCCTCATTTACACTCTGACTAACTAATGCTGTAGAGAAAGAGGCGGGTGAAGTGAAATTAGCATGGTTCATTGGAAATGGTAAATTGTTAATATTGTGTGTTTGCCAGGCTCAGCAAGGGAAGATTTTGAAAATGTAGAAACTTAATGGGATGAAGATTAAAAGCCATGTACCTGGTGCTTATGCTAGGTTAAGGGGATTCGTCACTGGGGTCCCAATATCTATGTCCACAGATGATATTAAGAAAATGTGAAGGGATGCAGAGGGATTGAGGCCAAAAGGTTGATCAGTAGGAAAGAGGGACAAAGACGTGAAAGCTTATCATTGATGCTGAGGTTTGAGAAAGTCTTGCTGGGAAAAGTACAGCTAGGACTCCTTAGTTTCAATGTTAGAGATGTTGTCCCATATGCACTGCAGTGTTTTAAATGCCAAAGAATGGTACATGTAGCTGCTCAGTGTAAAGGAAAGAAAAGATGTGCCAAGTGTGGAGGAGCACATGATTACGGTGAATGTGGATGCAATGTCAAGTGTTGTAATTGTGGGGGAGAACACAGTGCAGCATTGATGCCAGGTACAGAGAGAGGCTCAGAGATCTAGGATCAGTCATGATGTATCGTATGCAGAGGCCATAAAACCAGATTGGTGGAACTACAGTGCGGACTGATGGAGCTTACATGGATGTACCTGTTGTAAGTGGGGCTGGTGCATCTGATAGGCCTGGCATGGTTTTGAGGCCTGTTCAGAAATCTTGTGCTCATGAATGGGCAGTGTCAAAGGAAACTTTGATAATGAATAAAGTTGACTTCTTAGCTTTTATTGGTAATGTTATCAATACGACTCGGGTTGTGGAAAGCAGAAATGCCATGTTGAAGGTTATTGTAGAGATGGCAAAAGAGATATTGGGGGTAACAGATGTTACTGTTAAAATGGTTGTTGACATGCTGAACAATTCTAAGGGTGGAGTGTTTCAGAATAATATAGGATAAAGTTTAATGGGGTTGGGGAGGAGGTGGTAGAAGTTTAGGGATTTATTTGGTTTAGAATGTTATTTTCATGGCAGTAAAGAATTGGGCAGATCATGATTGATCGTATATTCCAGCACAGTAGGTGGCGCAACAATTGTTTGCCGACTGCCATGGTATTTTACCTTTATTTAACTAACAAATTCTTATTTTCAATGACTGCCTAGGAACAGTGGGTTAACGGTCTGTTCAGGGGCAGAACTTGTCAGCTCAGGGATTTGAACTTGCAACCTTTCAGTAACTAGTCCAACGCTGTAACCCTGCCGCCCCTGAATAATTTTGAAAACAAATTGAAAGCAAAAACAACTATGCATAATTTAATTTTCTTGGATAACAAACACAGTTTATTGCAAAGGTATATTATTTGGGGGTAAGTTGCAACTGATGTGAACATTGTACATTTTTTAATTAGCATTGCCTCTGTCATATGAATGCAATTGGAGAGTTAAACAACTGCTCTTTTTTCCCATTTAGTTCTAACCTAGGCAAATAAGAACATTTTAAATTGCAGTTATGTCTAAAAATGAGCCTTAAGTTAATTCAGCCATTTATCTATGGCAATTGCTGTTTTTATTACTTAAATGTATCCGTGCTAATGTCTTGCTGACGTTCTGGATAAGATGAAGGAATATGGAGAACAGTCATTTGTAGGCTAGGCAAAGTATGTGTTTGGTGCTTCATGGGCATTTCTTTTTTTATTAAACACGATGTGGAGGAACAAAAATACTAATGTGCTGTATATTATGATGCAAGAAGGCTGCAAGATACAGCTCACCAACAGGTAGGCCTAGGTTTCACACCTGGGGTGTTCTTCCATGACATGTTTCTCTTTTCTTC